>NC_134175.1:5903730-6238396 GCF_964188355.1 Buteo buteo
GATGAAGCTGGAGAGACTAGTCTGGAACTGGACATGGACCATTCATGGCAGATACCTGCTTCTGGACAAGCCTCTCTGCTGCTCAGCCTCAACCACTCAACATAGCTGAAGGAAGAAGTTGAGCTCACATCTCCTCCAGCTCAGAGGGGGCTGGGATGGGCATTTTACATTTTCCCAGCAGGGCTGGATTTCTGCACAGCAAGGAATATGTTCCCGGGACGTCAACTCCAATCTCTACTGCGCTCTGACAGATTTAAGCTCCAGTTTGTCCGACAACATCCCAAAGTGTAAGAAACTGGGGGCAGACTCTCTAATCAGGCTGTAGGACAAAGGCCCGGTCTGACCCTGTCACTTCCACTTACTCTTGCTGTCTGTCTTGCTCCCCCCACCCTCTCGGCAGCCTCCCTGCCCACCCTCGGCTGCCCTCCCTTCCCTAACACAGCTGGGCTAATCCTGCTCCTCCCGCGTCCAGCGCAAATCCTCCCCAGAGTAAACCAATCCTGGGAATTTTTATTAGATTATCAGCCTGCCAGCTCAGTGCTGGCTGGACTAATCCTAATCAGGACTGATTTCTATTAGCCAGCTTCAGGGAGGAGCTATGCTGTCCCAGCACCCCAGGCCCACACTGGGGGAGCCCAAGGCCTTTTAGCCCATTCTATTCAAATTTTCCTTTTAGAAAGGAAAAAATTTAGTCCAGGATCGCTGGCTGCAGCAAATGCAAAGTTTGCATGTGGGCTGCATGCACAGAGCAGCATTGGGCAGCCATGGGGCAAACTGTCCCCACCTTGTCACTGAGCTGCAAGAGACACCAAAGGGGTCCAGGCCCCACAGCCCCTCTGGCCCTGGCTCCTGGCTCGTACAGCCAGCAAGGGCCAGTTAGTGTCACGTGGAAAGATGTTTTGTGGCAGGGGACACGAGCCTGCTGGGTAGCAGGCTGAGTTGATGGGCTCATTTCAGACAAGAGGATAAGTGGCCACAGCTTGAGTGACCAGGACAGAGTTCGCAGTGCTGGCTGAGTCAGCGAGGTCTCCATGCCCCATTACCCATGCCCAAAGCAATCTACTCTCACTTCCCTCCCCATCTTATGAAAGCAAACTGTCTATCAGGTGTTTCTTTCCTAAACCCATCCCTGGCCCTGGAACTGACCTGGCTGAAAATGTTTGCTCTTTACTGGCCCATGGACTGAGGCTGGTGAAAGTTTTGCTGTCGACTTAACAGGATTTGAGTCAAGCCACAACGGCAGCTTGAGCAGGCAGTTCACAAGAAGGGTGTTGAGAAGAGAGTGCTGTGTCCCCTGCCTCTGTCCTCTTGTCCAATCCACCCGCTCTGTGCTGAAAGCACAACTATTAACAGCAGCCCCCAGGGGACTCCAACGCACTTCTGAGCGCAGCCAGCTGCGATGCAGCCGCTCTGCTGCCGCAAAGAGAGAAATCAGACAAGGAGCACTCAGGAAAGCCTCTCTTCCCAAAAGTGAGCTGGGATCTTTGAAACCTTCCAAAGAGGGGTCATTTAAACCTAATTGCTATTAAGCCTCTTCTAAATTTGTCTACTCAACCTCTCACATGCACAGTTACACCATTTTTATGGTGCCTTCCAAAGGAGGATGAATCGCTTTCAGAGGACTGAAAGCTGCATTTCCTGGGGACCATGGTTCTCTCCGACTTGGTGCTAAAGTGAACAGGTTGCCCTCCCATACAGTAGCTAGAGGGACAGCAATGCACTAGACAGGGCTTCAAGCAAGCCAAAAGATGCCCCAGGCTGAGACCAGGATCAAATGTGCTTTACATCCTTACGAGAAGCCCCAAAATGAGAGCTGATGAGCCACAGCCCTGCCCAGAGCTCAGGGTGCTGCCCCTCAGCAGCCAGCTTTGTGGAAGAGAAGCACCACACAACCCCAACAAGATCTTCTAAAGGAGCAGCTCCACAGCCAGTGCCTCCAGACACTCTGTGCTGCATCAGCTCAGGACCTTGTTCTGTGCTTAGGGACATTAGTGTAAATCACGAGTAACTGTCCAGAACATCAGGCTGTAACTTAGAGCAGCTCAAGCCCTCTTTCTCCTTTCCGGCCAGGCTTACAGCACCAGTCTTACTCTGGTAGGTGGCAAGGTTTCCTAAGAGAGAGTTAACCAGATCCAGCTGGAATCAGAGGCTGCAGCAGGCTTCCTGATGACAGAGAGAGAAATGGGGGACTTGGCCCAAACCCTCTAGAAACCACATCAAAAAGAGATGTGGGCGAGAGCCAAGAACAGATGATCCAACTGTGAAAGGGCTTTGTATGTGTATGTGTTTGTGTGTGTGTGCGTGCAAGCCGAGGAGAGAGGAAAAATCAAAAGAAAGAGAGAAAGGAAAGAGGAGGAGTAAGAATGAACAGAAGGATGGAAAGAAAAGGTGTGGAGGCACGAGATCAGGAAGGGACCAGAACTGTCACAATGTGTGTGGCCTGCTTGCAGGCACGCGATGAACAACAAAACATGGTAACAATATATAATAGATGTCATGTGTTAATGATAAACACAAATCAGGAGAAATACTGGGTCTGTCTCTAGCTCCTCCCAACTCGGATCTCAAAGTGCTACAGAAACATGGGGCCAGACTTGTTTCAGTAAGGCAGCGCAACTCCTTTGACCTTGGTGAAGCCGTGACAAGGTGCATCCTTTGGAAAACCTTGCATGCTCCTTCTTTCTCTGCTGCAAACCTGGGTGCTACTCTGCTCCTGTGCATGGAGTCCTTTCACAGAGGCAAGGACAAGGCAGCAGATTTCCATGGGGGAGTTGGTGGAAGAGCTGTGGCTGGAGACCGGGAGGCTTGACTCCCAGTTCTGTGATTTAACCACCAAATCAAGGTTTAGCCCATTTAGAAGCAAAGTGGCATTAAGCATTATACAGTGCTAGCAGGACAGGGTCATGCATCCCAGCCTCCTCACTCAGCACTGCCTTCCCTAAACCCATCAACAGTGGACCGAAGAGAAGATTTCTCTGACTCGGTTTTGCCCTCACTGCAGGGGGTCCCCACAATATGGTGGTCTGCAACAGTCTAAATCAGATTACTATCTCTGCTCTGGAAGAGCAGCAGCTCACCCAAACTAGCTCCTCAATCAAGTCTACTCCCCCTCCAAGGTATGCCCGCTGCCATTAGGAGCACTGGAGTTAGCACTGGCAAACACATCCTCTCACAGCTCAGTGGGACACTGGGAAGACAGCAAGATCCAAGGGTGGATATGCTCCTCCGATGTCAGCCTGTCCTCCTGCAGCTGGATTAGTAATCCAGCTTGGGACACAGACCTGATCCCAGGGGTGTTTCCCATTCCAGCTGTGAGCTCCCTGCCAGTCCCGTGCTGGCCTCATCTCTCTGCAGAAGGGATGCTTTGCAAAAGTCCCCTCCACACTGTGCCTAATGACTCCCTGAAGCATCAGCTGATGATGACTCTCCTTTCCCACCTTGCTGCTTCTGCCCCTCACTTATATGATCTGGCTGGCAGACTCCAGGTAAAGGAGATGAGACCCAGAGACCAGACAAACCCAAACGTCTTGTTGAGGTCCACAGCTTGAGGAACAGAGAAAGAATACTAAGGCCTTTATATCCAAAGGCATGTATCATACGCCAGATGTTGGCCAAAAATGCTTGAGTACCATGGGCAGAGGTGAAAGGGAAGATGAGACTTGCAGCAAACCGGGGTCAAGATAAGAAAAGGGAGTATGTGAGAGACATGACTAGGTGAACAGTGGGGACATTGAAAGATGAAATGGGATAAAACCAAGTTGCTTCTGTCCTTTAAAGGAGCTCAGGTCTTGAGCAAGAACACCAATACACACCTGGCCTTACCATCCAGAGTGGCTGCAGTCAGGCAGGGAAATGTGCCCAGCTCCACGTCCCCTGGAAGCTGGGCCATGCCCAAATGTAATCAGGGAAAGTTTAGACTTTCCTCCCCCCACTGCCTCTTTTTTTTTTTTCTCCTTTTTTTTTTTTTTTTTTTTTTTCCAATTTATCAGCAGATTGTGTGGAGCCGAGTGGCGCTCGCCTCACCCTGCTAAATAAAGCTTTGGTATTTCTGATAAAGCCATCAAATTCCTTATCACGCTGACACAAAGAGCATTTAAAGAGACACACACACTCTCCAGCACCCTCCACTTCCCAGTCCCAGGCGCCTCAGGGTAACCTTTCTGAGCTAAAATGAAAAGCGGGGGGGCAGGGGGAGGTAGCTGTTTAGAGCCCTGCATTTCCCAAGCATTGAGCCCACGTTGTGAGGGGACCTGGCCTGTTTAACCTTTAAAGAGGGAGGCTGGGTTCTGTCAGGCTGTCCTGAATACTGGGACAGATTCGATAGCTCTGTGTAAATAATGCAAGCTGAGATGTGGCATCAATAGAAATGCCCTGCAACAAGAAGAATATCGATAGCCGGAAAATCCTATGAGGAGGATGGCAAACCCAAGTGTCTGTAGGTGCTTTTAAACTGGGAAAAGGGGAAGAGAACCAGAAATCTTGGGCTGTCATGAAGACACAGCAGGGGCTGCCATTGGCCCTTGGATGTGCTTTTCCTCATGATGGCCTCAACAGGGTGTGAAAAGATACGGCCGTGGACTTTGGCACTGCCTTTCCCCTGCTACACCAGCCTGAAATCTGCCCCTGTCCCCCAAGCAATGTGACAGTCACGCAGGCAGCCGTCGGGAACCCCTGCTTCCCTCCCCGCAAACACAGCCCGGAGACATTCTCTCTCCTCTTTGCCACAGCGCAGGCTGTTGTTTAACCTTCAAATTTATTATTTTTAATTATTTTGATTTATAAAAGCGTGCGGCAGTTAAAACCACATTAAATAAACTCAGCGTTACGGCGCTTAACAAACACACATAACTTTGGACTTCTGAGGACTCCATAAAATAATCATCCGCCTGGAAGTCGCTGCAGCCGCCCGCCCGCGCCTGCCCCGGCGCGCTCTCGCCTGGCCGGGCTCCCCCACCGCCACACACCCACATCCACGCACGCTCCTCGCTGCTCCTGCCCAGCCAGCGCCGGCTGCACAGGCCAAACAGGATCCACGCTGGCACGGCTCCACTGCCGTATGAAATCCCACTTCGTGCCCAGCCTCAGCCTCCTGGAAGTCCCACTTGCACCCAGACTCCTCATCCTCTTCTCCCCACTCCTCTCCCCCCCTCGACAGTCTCCGAGCAGCTCTCCTTTCTAGCTTGGCTTTCTGCCCTTCTCCAAAAGGGCGTTTCAGACTCTGACCTCCCCTTCCCAAAAGGTGTTTCATCCCATCTTACACGCTGCTGAGATTTCAACAGAAGAGCTCGTAATGTTTTGATACCATAAAATCAAACAGCATTAGGTCTCTACTGCCTTAGCTAGGTTTCATACCCTGCTTCACATCGGCCCTGAACACTAGCACGTCTACTTGCTAAGCAAACAATCAAGGCTGGAGGAGATGAAGAAGAAGAAACAAGAAAAGAGAGGAAGGAGAAAGAGAATGAATAAAAAAGTGAGACCACCTGTCTGGTAAACTCCACGCAGGATGCCGTTGGGAAAGGCTGTTCTAGGACCTAATCCAGTGTCAATGAGACCTCTGCTTCCATTGCCTGTGCAAAAACCTCTGCAACCAGCTGAATGCTGAAGGTGTGGGCTCTGCCTCGCAGCCTCTCTCCCCACCTGAGGATGTATCCCAGGGATGTGGAGAACACACAGCATCTTCCTCCTCCTATCCATCCCTTGCTTCCAGGAGCAATAAAACATGCTGATTCTTTTAAATCCCAATCACCTGCTGTTTCTCAGCCTGGCAGGGCCATCCCAAGGAACTCAGTGGGTGGGCCTGAGACACACACAGAAAGTTGAGGGAAGAGACTCTCACTCCCCTGTTTCATTGGCATCTGCAGTAAAACATCAGTGATTTATACAGGAAGTAGGTGAAGAGCAATTATAATTGATTGGGAATCATTTCCTGATGGTGTCTGGGTGTGATTGATGGTGCCGGCCGACTGCTAAAGGACAGCAGGCACTGAAAAGAGACAATTTGTAGTTCCCGTCCGCTGAGCTGAACGCACCACAAACCACGAAACCCTCTTCTGCTAGAAACTCCTGCTCAGAAACATGCGGCTCTCCCCAAACCAACCTGGCCCTCAGACCTGAGCTGTCCCCTTCTCTCACATAACCCCAGCCATCCCCTCACTCACTGAGGGTGGCCATGCCTTTCTCTGAGCCGGCTGACCCCATGCTCCAGCAGTGCACCTCCCTGCCCCTTCTAGTTTTTGTGTTTTTTAAGAAATAAAGTATCTGTCACAGTGCTGACATGTCCTCGTGATATGGATGGCTAAATCAGCGGAAAGACAGTGAAGTCGCACACCTCAGGTGTCAGGTAGGGTGTTAGGGAAGCAGGGACAGGTACGCAGCACACAGAGCCCCAGCACGTGGCTGTGCCGGCAGCATCTGCAGGGCCATGGAGGTCACCTGTCTGAATGCTGGCCAAGGGCTGATCCTCCTTTCCATCCATAACAGGGTAAATCAGGACTGAACTTAAAAGCCCTCTGCAGTTTCCTGGTGTAAAGCAAGAGTGAGGACAAAGTCAGCCCATGTTTCGGAACCGAGCAGAGGCCAGCTCCAGCTGATGGCTGTCCTCCACCGGAGCAAAGTGAATCAAAGAGGTGGGACGGGGCTTGGTCCAGCTCCTGGGAGGCAGCCAGCCACACGAGAGAAGCCGCCACCTTGGCCGGCACAGACTGTCACCGCTGGCTATCTTAGCAGAGAGGTGAAAGGGCTGCAGACCAAGTGCATCTTCTGTTGCCCATCTACCAGGCTACAAGTTTCTACTGAGTCTTTTTGGGGTCTCTGCCTTTGGTCAAAATTTGGCAAAAATAATTTCTTGCAAGATCCTCCCCCTCTCTTTGCGTACCCATGTTCTTTTCCCTGTCATAGCAGGGGCCTCTAGCAGGGGAGTCCCCAGGCCAAGGAGCCCAAAAGCAGCACAGGCAGACCAGCTAGCAGCAAAGGAGGAACACAGATTGCAGCTCCAGTCCTTGCTAGATGCGGAGTCCCTTGGCGGCCATGGTCTGACACTGAACCTTTCTGTACTTTGGTACAGCACGATCCTGAGAGTTACCTGCCTCTCATGAGAATTGCAAGGTAAAAATTACCGTGTGCAGCACAAGTGCTAACGCACATCCTACACTTTGCTGCTTTTCTCTAGATCCTAATACATATATAGTACAGCAACATTTCACATCTCTACAGCAACTCACACCTAAGCCCATGCTATCTCACGGAAGATATTCCTGAACATCTATCCCTCCTCATGAGGAAGAGCAGAACAAAATTAATAAACAAAACCTCTTGCTAAAAGTCACAACCAAGCATCCCAAACGCCCGCTTCAAGTAGAATTTTACACTCAAACAAAAGCTCCAGAAGCTCCATGAACCTCTCCAGGAAACTCACCAGCAGACATGAAAGGCATTTGGAGGCTGCAGTGATGGTAGAGATTTACAAATGGGGAAACTTAGTCACTGAAGATTAACATGATTGACTGAGATAGCACCGTCCTTGGCAGAGCGGAGGAGGAGCTTATTCCTGTACACCTCCTGCTCTAACCACCAAATTGTCCTGCCCTGTGCTGGAGCAGTGAAGACAGCAAAATTCTGCCACAGTTTGAGCTCAGGAAAGGAATCTTTAGGCTGACAGGTGTTGGGTTTTTGTTGGGTTTTCTGTTTTGTTTGGGTTTTTTCCATTAAGTATTTGCATTTTTACTGAGCTACTGGACAGGATGGAGAGGACTGGATGTGGGGCAGATGGGGAGGACGCTGTGCAGACCTCCTTGCCCGCAGTTTGTATTTCACTCCCCTGGGAAGGCTCCAGAGTGCACTGCAAGTGCTGGGACCTGAGACAAGGGACCCAGACATGCTAAATATAAAGGCTGCAGGACTGAAGAGGGTTTGTGGGTTGTTGTTCATGGGGAGGGGTGGAGGTAGAGGAGGGGGCTGGGTCACAAACTGCCTGCAGTCACAGTAGCCTGTCAATAAATTTTGCATTCACTTTACTTTCCGACAGGGATTCATTCCCTAATATGGGGCTGGCAGCTTTCTGGGTTATTTCGAGTGTGTGTGATAAAGTTCCCTGGATACTGATGGCTTCCTAGGATCAGGATTCTGAAAAAAACCCAGCAACATGCCTTGATGTGTGGGGTGAAGAGAGGAACCGTAGCTACTTGCAGGCTTTTCTGTGAAACGAGGCAGTGTAGGGGTATGAAACACAGTCCCTTCATCTAGGACAGAGCCTTCTGGAGCTGGAAGCTGAACCTTTCTGCTGAAGAGAGTGCCTTGAGGATTTTATCATGTGCCAAAGTCTTTCCTGCTGAGATTCCAAGCACGGAGGGAAGGCAACCTTACACCCTCCGTTACAGCCACTCCAAGAGGTCTGACCTCTTGTGCATCAGGTGAATACTGAGGATGAGACAGCCCCTGGCCTGAGGCAGTTGGGCTAAAATATAAGAGCCAGGCAAAAGGAAATCAAGGCTGAGAGAGATGATTTCATCTCTCAATGACTTCTTTAAGGTTAGATGGGTCGTGGCAGAGCCAAGAAAAGAAGCTGGGTCCCCAAGCCAGCACTCATATGCTCTGGCTTGTACCGTCTTCCCCACCTTCTGGCAGTCATTTCAGATGCCCAGAGAGACCTGCTCCCTTGCACTCTGATAAGGCAAATTATCTCCCATCTATTCCCAGCTGACTTCCTTAAACCTACCCCAGCAGCCCCCACGCTGCATACTCCATTAGTGACAACTCTGGAGTACTTGTCTAACCAGAGCCTCTGCTTTGCCCTTACTCTCTCAGCTTCAAGACTGAGTCGTGTCTGGCATGTGGGGAAAATTCCCCAAGCAAATGAGGCCTCAGAGAGGTCTGCTCATGCCAGGCTATCCCATGATGAGCCCAGTGCTCTGCTCAAAAGGCAAGTGCACTTTCTGAACCAAATCACCTGCTTTCTAAAGCCCAGGAATGGGAATTCCTCAAAACTGACCCCAGCAGGTGTCCTCAGGGGTCCTTCTGGCTTGGATTAGCTTTTAAAGGAAGAATCAAGCAAAGCATGCCACAGATGATGTGCCACGATTGCAAACGTGTCTGGCTCTTGCCACCTTCTCCCTGACCCAACCCCAGGCAGCACTCCTGTGGAAAGCGGAAAATCCATGAAGAGTTAAAGCTGTGCCACCCAAGCCGCTGCTCACGAGCAGCAGGGAGCCCTCCACAGGCTCCTCTCCAAGCATCCCTGGGGCCAGAGGCCACTTTCTGCTGCGCCTGGTGAGGCTGCCAGCTCCTGTCACCCGCAGCACTGGGCAGGGAATCCCAAGCTCTCGTTCCTCTGCAATGCTCAGCTGAGACTCCTGAGGGCAGCTCTGAAGGGAGAGGGACTGGGAACCTGCAAAACCAAAGCTGTTGCCACACCTGCCAGCTTGGAGCAGCTAGTCTTCAGGGACACCTCGGTAAAATGAGCTTGGAGAGGGACTTGGTCCACATCACCAGAGCAGCAGGTGAAGACAGGACTAGGCTCAAGGGAGGGAGGCCTCCATGTGAGGAGGTGCTACTCAGGTCACTTGTGGAGCAAGGGCACTCATCGATGCCATGGTAACTTGCAAAGGAAAAGCCAGTCACTAAGACCATGTTTGCAGCGGTTTCAAGTTAATACATTTTACCTGGAATTTGCAACAGGCAGGGAGCGTGCTCGCGGTCCCACACCGCAGCACAGCTAACAAGCGGTAACTTGCTAATCTGCCATAACATGATCATTTACATTCATGCGAATGTACCCTTGGATCCCATTGCAGTGTTAACCTCAGTGTCCTGGCCAAAATCCATCTCAAGCCACTGCATGCTGCCTACAGAAATTCCCCAGACAGTTTCAAAAGTAGAGGGTCAGGTTCCTTACATCCTGCCCTGGGCTGTTGGGCAGTGCTGCTGCCAACACGAAGGAAAAAATTACTCAAAGTCTGGAGCAGGGGTAGAAATCCAGAAGGTAAAGAGTGAACCCTCCTATCTACCATGTACACCACCACTGATTCAGATTGGGGGCACTGGGAAAGTTTTTTTCTGTGCCTCAAGCCAAGCCTTCAGTTCCCTAAGCAAGCTGCAGACCAGACAAACGCAGAACAAGCTGTCCCATGGTTTTAAACAGATGCATTACTCCTGGACAGCAGCATAAAAAGCAGCGTTGTCTGGAAACACATACGCACACAACTCTATAGAGCCACAGGGCCACCGAGGCCCCTGCACAGACCTGGGCAGCAGGATGGCAGCAGCTTTGTGCACAGCTCGCATTGACTTCCAGTCCAGCACACACATACAGGCATGCAGAGAAACCCCCACAGCCACAACTCGCATCTTCATCCCCATGTCCCCCACAGGCACTGCCACAGGCTGGATGGAGAGAAAAGGAGAAGAACTGCCTCTGGAAGAACAGAGAGAGCTGATGGAGACCCAGGTCGCAGCCGTACCAGCTGACAGGGGAGCTAACATCCATCGCCAGCCCTCTGGCACCTCACTCACACAAGCTGGAGGCAAGGGGAGTAGGACCTGAACACAAGAATCTCCTTCCCTGGCTGAACTGCCCAACCAGCCCCGCTGCCTGAGCGGCCAGGGTGTTCCCCCAAGGCACACAATGGTTCTCCAGTACCTACTGCTTGCTTCAGGCACTGAGGGCGCCCACGGCACGTGGATCCCGCAGCCCTGCCACCTAAAAGGCCTGACACTGGCACAGCCAGAAATGGAGCAGCCAACAGGACGGCCAAGGTGCTCTCATGAAGGAGAGATGACAAGGAGGGCCTTGTAGCAGCCCAACTGTGGCTGGACAGTGTTGGCAAGGGAAGACATTTTGGAAGTGCATTTGTGGCTACCTGTCATCACCATGGCCCCAAGAACAAAGCTATGGAGAGAGTGATGCAGTGCTCTACAAGCTGCTCCGAGCCCTGCCATTTATTTATTTATTTATATTATTATTTTTGCTTTGGGCACCAGATAGTTCTGGGCCACAAGGGGTTAACCACAAAAGCTGCTTTCTCTGCCTTCGCTCTACCTCAATTTCCACTGCTCCCATCACCTTCCTCCCCCACCCCCTGATCTTATGAAAAAACCCCATCAAAATAACTATTTTATGTCTCCAAATATGCAGATCATTTTCTTTAATGAAAGATGCTTGACGTCTCCGATCCAATTAATATGCAAATGCAGGCGAGGATTTATTTGTGACATTCTGTCTGGGTGAGAGAAAACAAAAAAGGCCTGTTAACCAAAACACTAATTGCTGTGACTGATTGTCACATATCATCATTTTCATAGGATCTCCTCCATCCCTGGCTTGCAGGGAGCTGTGAACCAGGACTCGGAGACTAGCAGACACCAAGGAGAAACAGGGCAACCAGCTACCTGCCTGGCACGCTCGGATGAGCCGGGGCCTCCTTCCCGCTGTATGCCAAGCCCCTCCAGCTCACATCCCTTCCCAGCCCAACCGGTGGAGTCACTCAGAAGCAGCTTTTCATGACCCCTTCTGTGCTTTCCAGGCAAGATGTTCCAGTATCCCCCAAAAGCCCCAGGAGTTACTAGTGTTGGTCTTCTCTTCTTTTCTTTGCACTATCACAAACTGTGCTTAGAAAGCATCACACTATGTCACACTTTCAAGGGGAGGTGCCCATAGAAGATGCAGCTAACTGGGATCCCATCCCTGCTGCCCAGCTCAGCATTTCTGGATCACATTCTCCACTCCAATAACTCATTCTAATTCAGCAGTTCAGCTGGGAAGTGGTTTTGGTCCAAAGACACTGAACCGAACACCATCAGACTGGGAAAGAGCACACCCAAACTTTCCCATGTGCCCTTAGATATTTAACTGGACAAATTAACTATCCCAGTCCCAGCCATACCCTGCATACATGAAGTGCATGCACTGTTTACAGCAGGCACCATCTCTATATCCACCAGAGAGCATAAAGCACAGAGGACAGCAAGAGGGAGAGGATGGAAAAGGGCACAGCAAATCAGCAAGGCTATGTCTACACTGCAGCTTTAAACAGCTGGCTTGGGTACCACACGCTTAGCAGCCATGGCAGCTCTGCAAGGGCTGCAAAACCTTCCAGAGAAGCTGAATTGAGCCTTGGGCCATTAGCCTGTACCAGATCCTGTGCTGCCCACACTGTGGCTAGCTGGTTTAAAGCCACTGCTGAGCACACCCACATGAGCTGTGAGGCCTTAGACTCAGTCAAAGCCCACAGAAGAAGTGGGAGGCTGCCAAGCTGCACCACTCACCCAACGCTGCACAGGCTGCGCTTCCCCTGGAGACCAAGTGCACATATCCCCCTCCCCATTTGGTGAGCAGAAGATGCAAAGATTACCATATTTTAGAGTCCAAGATGCATAAGGACACCAGGGATGACATATCCCAAAGGTAGCAGGGTTTAAAAGCAGAGGTTCCCAGCTGCTGATATTTGCCCTAGAAAATCACCTGATGGAGAGCTGACTACTCACATATGTCGGTTCCTCCTCTTTTCCCTGGCTACCTACCCGCTTTCAAAGCAATTGAGAAGACATGAATTTGCAAAAATGCCCAGCACTAGGGTCAATTCTGCTGGCATTGAAGTGGCTAGTCAAACTTCTGGGACTTCAAGGAGATCAGGTTTTGGCAAACACAAAGCACATACAAATCCTACTGTGAGTATTTTCCTGCCATTACCTCCCACGTAAGCAATTGCTGGAATTGCCACAGGGAGATTCTGTGATTATGTACAGAAAGGGCATCAATCAGGCCAACTCTCTATTCAGCTGCCTCCCATCCATTGAAAGAAGTCTGGGAACGTTTGATCTAGAAGTTAGAGCACAGGATTGAGAGGCGGGTGCTCAAGCACCACTCCCTGCTCTGCCAAAGGCTCATGAACACCTGTAAATTATTCATTTAACTTTTCCTGTGACTTGATTTCCCCTTTGCTTGAAGAGGGCAATAATGCTTCTTCACCGTGCATAAATTCTGAACTTTTGCTGATCTTCACAAGAGGATCAAGGGCACTAGACATGAACTAAATGGCACCATGACTGTCAGAGTGTGTGCTCGTGTTCCACTATACCACCTTCCACCACAGGATCCTTAAATATTCTGCAAATCTCCATTAACTCAGCACATCATCCCCTGCAAGGCAGGGGGTATTATCATCCTATACCCTCATGGGCAGGAGGTGGGAGAAAGCTGAAAGGGCTGGGTAGTAACAGAAGTGCGTCACAGCCCCACAGTCCAGACTAATTACTAAATGGCGTTCCTGTCCTGGGAGGAGATCTCTCTGCACCCCCTCCAAGTTCAGCACTCCCTACCAAAAAAGAAACACAGATTCGCACCACGCATAGCTGAGTGAGCGGCGGGCAGAAGTATTTAATTTAACTTTCAGGGTCTTAGGACAGGTCTGCATCAAGAAAGATGGCAGATTCCTGACACCATTAAAACTGAAGTGAAATCTGGGTCTTAATAAAGTCACTAGGAGTTTGCCATCTACTTCAACAGAGACATATTTCATGTGGATAAGGCAGGTTGTAGCTTTAACATGTTTTAGCTTATTAGTGTGAATCTGAGGTGCTCTCTAGGGTTTAGCTTGACCAGCTAATACATATCAAAATTAATTTTTACCTTTTCTACACAAGACTTTTCATAAGGGTTAGCAAACAACTGCTCTACACAAATCCTTTTCTTTCTTCCTTGCAAAGAGAAGACCCAGGAGATGAACTCTGCGGAGACTAGAAAAACAATTTCTGTTTTAAACCACACATGCTTTGACATCTGGTTTAAAACCAACCCAGGCCAAAAGGGACTGAAAGTTACTACTCTGATGGCTGCCCAGTGGTCTGTATAAAATACAGGAGTCGTACTCCACATCTACCCCCTTAAACAGGTCAGAGCAGCTGTGTAAGGCATGTGAAGTAATCTTAGAGAAAACACAAATCTGTGATGGTACTGATAAAAATTTCCCAGCACAGGCAAGAATAGAGATGGACAGAGCCAGGTATTCAGGCCTCAAGCAGGAAAACCTACAGATGTAGATGAAGCATACCATGCTTGAAGACTTCCTGCACCTCCAGATTCCTTGCTGGAGCAGAACTGGGGACATCGCCCTCAAAAGTGCTTGTAACCCTAAATGTAATTCAATGACACATTTCCTGATAAAGCCGACTTCCAGGGGATCTGGCTCACAGACAGTCAAGGCAACAGAGTCAGCTCTGGGCTGAGCACCCTTGCAATGCAAGGGACGCACAAAAACCAACTAGTCAGCACGCTCATCCTTTCAGCAGTTCTGGATTGCTCCCAAATGGGATGTCTGCTGCACCCCGCCACCCAGCTCTGGGATAAGGCAGCACTAAACTGGAAGAGGAAAGGGCCCCTGAAGAGATGCCTGAGGGATTTGGTGGGCTGGGAACCCGGAAACCGTCTGGGATGTGGGTGGAGAGATCAGTGCGAAATAGCAGAGCTGTGACACATACACTTTCCATTCATCAAACTCCAGGGAGAGAAAAAAGCAATTATTTTCCCTGGGCACATGGGGAACTGAGGCAGCGGGACCACCTGGGGACTCCACTCTAGGAGCCATACAAGGCCCAGCCTCTCAGTACCGCAGAGTTTAACACCCACCACATCCATCCTCGCAACTCTCCTCCAAGTGTGTTATCTCAACTACACAGGCGGGGAACTGAGGCATAAATGGGGCAAGTGATTTGCTTTAGATCAACGCAAAACTTGGCACAGTAGAGAGCTGAGACAAATCTCAGATCTCCTGAGCCCCAAGATAATGCCTTAACAGCTTCTGTTCATCAGAAAAGACTCCCAGTTCTGTGATTCAACTAGTTCATTATCCCACCCCAAGAGTTTAAGGAAGATCTCAGTTCTGGCTTTTCTAATCATTAAAATGAACGATTAGACCAGTTTCAGACCAGTTCTGAAAGCTGTCGATGATGTGATCCTGCTGTGGGCAGGAGGTATGCTCAGTACGCTGATGGCAATGCTGGATAAACCCCACGGGGCTATCTCCAACCATAGATCTACAACGTGGACAGTGTTCCTGTGATCTTACCTGCAGATGGAAGAAGAATAGGTGAAGGGGATCGTGGCAGTCTCTTTTCAACAAGAGGAATACTCCTGAGAATGACAGAATTGCACAAATGCCCTTGGCCAGTGGATGTAGAAGAGCAACAGGCAAGTCTGTAACAACAGTTGTCCCCAGGTCCCCACCCCTGTTTTAGCTCCTGTGGGCTGACAGCCTCCCTTTCCGTAGCATCTCAATGCATTACAGCTTCAGCACACCCAGTCTCACAAGGCATGATACTCTTCCCAACACAGAGGCAGAGAATTGAGGCACAGAGAGGCAAAATCATTGCCTCCAGAGCCCAGGGAGCGTGGGCGCATCTGCCACTCAAGCTAACGACAGACACGATCATGGAGAGTACAGAAACTGCTAGGCCCAGTGCTTTCCCTCTTGTGCCATGGAGGTGGTCAATCTGAGGACCTCCAAAACACATCGTCCTGTGATCACTGACACCCTTCAATCAAAACCAGGAGGTCCCTGAATCCCAGCTGTACAGCCCTCATCACCCCTGCTACCAGCAAAGGTGGCAGGAAGGGCAGCATCGTAGGAGGGGGGCAAAAGACACAGAGGCGGTGGCATGGGAGAAGAGACAAGCAAGGGCTGGTAAACAACCCCCTCCCATCCCCAATCCCAGTACTTTGAAGATCCGTGTGTTTTGAATTTAATTTTGATTTTCTCGACTTCAGCAGATTAAAGTTGAAATAACCTACAAATTACTTAATGTGTTGTAAATCTTCTGAAATTAAGGCCTAATGGGTAACACATGTCGGCAGGCAGGAGACACAGAGGGGAAGCAGGGTTTCTCACCAGCACGAGGAATGCTGTGGGGATGCGAGCCAAAGGAGAGGGGGCTGGGGCAAGGGATGTGGAATCGCAGCCCTTCCCCACCAGCCTCCCAGTACCCACCTCGCCTTTGGGTCGGAGCTAAGAAGGCACCCCCGGGCCATGCCGTTCACACCTCCTGGCAAAGGGGACACTGGCCAGAGGGGCCGTGCTGGGAGGCTGCTGAAGGAACTGGATGGCAGGACGCTGGTGCGCTAGCAAGGGGCACGGATGCCGAAGAAAAGCCACTTTAACACCTCATTTTCCACTTGCCCTCACTGCTCAGCACTTCAGTGTCCCCTACACAGCCTGCAGAGCCCTGTCCCCAAACAAGATGCCCCTTCACACCAGCATCTGCCCGCAGGGACCTTGGGAATGCCTCCGCCACTTTCCGCACGGGATGCCTTGTCACGGGGCAGCCGCGGGAGTCTCCGCAAAGCAAAGAGCGCTCCCGCTTCCTCGGGGCCTGCCGTCTCCTGCATGGCCACCTCCATGCACCTGCCTCACCGGTCCCCGCGCCGGGCGGCCCCGGCTCCTCTCCCACACGAGCCGCCAGCTCTCCTGCTGCTCCTGCCTGCATGGGCTCCCCCTCCCCTCCCTCCTCTTCAGCAGATTTCTCTCAAGTGCGCTGCCATATGGTTCCAGTTAAGCCCCATATTTTTTCTTGTCGATTGAAAAGACACACTTTCCTCTGTGCCAGACAGTTTACAGATTGCTCCGTTGGCTCAATTTCTTATTGGATTTCTCAAAAAAACTGACATTTTAAATTAATTTACAGCCACAACAAAAAGAGTTCAGAATTTTAATGGTGTTGTAAGTAATTTTTAGGTAATCCGCTCCAGATTTTGATATTAACCTTTGAATCGGAGTTCAGGCTGCTACTATGTTACAGCACTTTAGTTGGCCTGGGTATTGGGGAGGGGGGCAGCGGTGGGGTAAAGGGGGGAGGTAATTTACTGCATGGCAGCATGTGAGCCTGAGCGCATGGGAAAGCACATGGCAGCGTATGCACCGGGGAGGCAGCCCTGGCGCATGTCAGCATCAGCGTGTGTGCCGGCGACATGTGAGCACAGATGTGCGCAGGCATGTGCGTTACCGAAATACGTGCCAAGGACGGCAAACGCGCGTGGGAGCTGCCGGAGGACCGGGAGCGGGACACACGGAGTCGCCCCGTGCCCAGGGGCTGGCCAGAGGCGCACACCTCCGCACAGGCGTCAGCACACGCGCGCGCAGATGCGTGGGGAGGCAAACCTGCGGCTGAAAGCGCTGCGGTCCGGGAGAGATGGCTCGGCGCAAAGGCGGGCGAAGGGAAGCACGAGCGGAGGCGGGTGGGAGGCAGGTGCTGGCACCTCGGCACCAGCGCAGATGAGCGCACCGGCACGTGCAGGTGTGCCTGCAGCCAGTGCCCACCCCGGCATGCGCGGGAGGCCTCCCCACGCCCATGTGTAAGCACACATCGCCCAGGCGCAGGTCACGGACCCGGCCCTGCCACCTCATCCTCCTTCCTCTGCCGAGTGCCATATCCAGCCCAGCACCGCAGGCAAGGAGCGGGGCCGGCCGGCGGGGCTGGGAGCACGGCCAGCCACCACTGCTCCCCAGCCACGAACCTCTGCTCAGGGGCAGGATGGAAGTGCTGTTCCCTCCTTCCCTTCTCAGTGTTCGCTCACTAGGGCCACCCTCAAAGTTTAAAGCCAAAGCCCAAAGGTAAGGGACTCTGCCAAGTGTTGCACGAAAGGGGCAGCGGCCCTAGGAGCTCTGCACGGAAGAGCGAGGTGTCTCTCTCTGAAGGAGAGCAGCGCACCTGGGATTAGAAACAACACAAGAAAAAAAGCCACAGATACGGAAAATGCCCAGGGGAGGGGAGAGGGAAGAAGAGAAAAAAGCAGAAGGAATGAGAGAAAGAACAACTAAGAGGGAGAGGAATGAAAGAAGGAAATTAAGCGGCAAACAACAGCAGCAAAAGAAAGAAAAAGCAAATGAGAGAGCAAACGAATGAGAACAAATTGAGGAAGAAGGGAAGGAAATTAACAAATAATTAAGAACAAATGAATGAGAGAACTGCAACAGAGTGACGAAGATGCAAAGCAACAAAGTGAAGGAGACGGCATCATTCCTCCCCAGCCCAGGCCAACAGTTCCCGTGGATGTAACCACAGTGCCAACAAATGGGATTTGCAACACCGGAAGCCTGGCAGCAGCCCTGCCTTCCTTTGAGAGCCCTCTGCAGAGCCTCACTTTATTAGCAGCCAAGGGACCCTGGCTGCCCACGGTGCAACACGCCCCCAGCACCTTCCCCTGAGGCTGTACTGTATGGGGCACATCCATCCTCAGCGTCTCTCTAGCCACTGCAAAGGTGCCAGGGTTAGCAAAACGCCTGGCATTACCCTGGCTTGCTGCCACAGACCCTCACATCCCATTTCCCTTTATCATTTGCTCTGCCTGGAAATCCCTTTCCACTTTCCAGCTGCATATGGGCAGCAAAGCTCCTGTGCCACCCTGAGCTGTGTTACCACCGTGCAATTGCCAAACCAACCGAGACAAAAGGGGAAGGGGGGGCCTGAGTACAGAGCCGCAGCCCTCGCCAACATTTTACTAAGCTCTGGCACAGAGCAGACGGTGGCTGGATATGGTGCCAACTCTACTACAAGAGCGGATTTTTAACATTCCTCCCCTCCAGGAGTCACTCAAGGCAGCCAGGGAACCTCAAGCAGAGAGATATGAAGACAACGGCAGCCCAGGAAGGTCTGCTCTGCTCAGAAACCCTGCCACAGGACAGAAGTGACAACAACTAACGTCTTCTGGAGCACAGGCCATGGTAGCTACCTGCACAGGTGGGAGCAGTCCAGCCAACAGAGCTGGCTGCATGCACTGCCTGGCTACGGGCTCTGGAGTAAGTCACTTACCAGGCTAGTTGTCTCACAAGACTCTGGAAGTGTTCAGGATGTATGGGAAAAGGCAACAAAGTCATAAAAGAGTCGTAAAGGCTCAGTGGTGCTGAGGTGCTCCATAGACCAAAGGGATGACAGGAGAGGCACCCATACCTGATCAGTCCTGCAGACCCACCAGGAAGGAGGGGAAAGGGCAAGGACAAGGGATGGAGGAGGAGAGGAGATGCTCCCTTTGCTCCCAGCAGCAGCTGGACCCCCCACCATGGTGGGGGAGCCCATCCTGCTCCCCTAACTTGGCCCTTGCCCCATGCCACAAAGGTGTGACTTCTAGCTCGTTTGCTAAGCAGACCTGTCTCTTCCCAGCCGCGCCACCTCCTTCCTCCATGCAAGAATCTGTGGGATTCACGCACCCTCCTGCGAACCGAGGAGTTTACAGGAGCGCCAAGTCATTTCCTGGTCCTACATCCTGCAAGACGCAACAGTGGCTGATACTGCTGATCAAACCTGGCGCAGAGCCACACGCAAGGACAATGTGCCACGTTCTGATCCACCGGGCACAGCGCCATGGGCAGAGGGACTCAGATGCCCCTCGGCACCGTGCCAGGCGTGGGGGGGATTCAGATGCCCCCCCCGGCACTGTGCCAAACCAGGAGAGGGGGGTTGGATGCCCCCTTTGGCATGACGCCGGGTGCTGAGGGATTCTCCCTGTGGCACCCTGCCAGTGGGAACAGGGACCCCGCAGCCCAGGTCCAAGCTTAGAGAAGTTCTGGGATTGAGGACCAGACCTCTCCCCTTCCCATACCAGCTCTGCGCAGCAAAGGCGCCTACATTTCACTGAAGTAGGAGGCGAAAAGCATTAGAGCGGGCTGATGAGTCTCGGTGACAGGGATCCCTGAGAGCTCCCTCCTCGGGGCTCCTCTGCAGAGCTGGGCTGTCCTGCCACTCAGAGCACCCCTCGGCAGGCCGCCTCGCCAGTGATTGACTGGGGAAGTTGCTATGACGACCCTGGTTTGAAAAAACCCTCAGTAGTTGCCAACTATTTGTGTTGTTGTTTTACAACTGTGGCCAGTGTCACATGAGCGGGAGCCGGCTGGGGGCCTGGGGACACAAAAGCGAATGGCTTTTTAATGGAGTGTCCTGCCAGCGCTTGAAGACTCAATAAAGAGGAGCTGGCGAGACCCCTCCGTGCGGAAGGCCCCGCGCACGGGGCCAGGGCCTCTTTGTAGAGCCGCGGCCAGGGTGGGAAAGTTTGGAGGAATCAGAAGAAAAGCCTCCCCCCGTGGCCTGGGCTCAAAGTGCTGTCTCCCTGGGGGACGGATCCGTCCCCAGCTGGCCCTGGCCGTTTCAATGGAGCTCGCTCCGGGCCCTTTCCTACGTCTCGCCCAAGGCCGGTGCTGCCCAGTGGAGTGGGATGGCAGAGTGTGGGGAAGATGCGGGAAGGTGCAGGAGGGGACACAAAGGGTTTTCCCAGGAGCTGGGGCTGCTTCCGAGCAGGAGGAAGACAGCTCAAAGAGCTGGAAGGGAGAAAACGGAGGAGGAGGAGGGGGAGATCCCCATACCTCCCAGGAGCTGTGTCTGCTGGCAGCTGGACCCTGACTGGGGCTGTGCCAAAGCCAGAAGATATAAGGGTCTCCAAAGCCAGCAGGTCTGAGCTTGGGAGCGGATGCCCCTCTCAATGGGAAAAGCCCCAGGAGCAGTTTTGGGGTGCAAGCTGGCAGCATGAACAGCCAGCAGCAAAGACCAAAAGACCGGTTCAGTAGCAAAGAGCACTAGGGCAATTTGGTGTGCAGAAACTCCTTCTGAACTGGAAAGCAAGGGGAAGAACAGACCAGGGGCGCAGAGAAATGTGTGGGGCTGAAAGGGCACTCTTCCCAACCCTATGCGATTCTCACAGACTTCTCCGACTCCAGGGCCTTTTCTTACAGAAGCTATAATTATATTACAGAGTTCCTGTGTAAGCTACTGAGCTTTATTAATTAATCCTGCTTGGTCTCACCCCAGCCAGGGCCCTGGCCTCATGCAGAGATGTGGAATTTTCCAGGAAAACTTGAAAATTGTCATCAAGGAGAAGAAAATGTTTGCACTCAGCCTTTAAAGTGTAAGGTGGAGAAAGGGCTCGCTTCTCTGATTCAGGAGCAAGGTCGGGAAAGGCAGTGAATGCGTGGTACGGCTCTGGGGTGTCCCTGACCAGAGTTGTCCTGAATCAGCGTGGCATTTTCCCAGAGAAGCCCCTGAACATGGGAAATTTGGCTTGGGGATTACTAACCACAGACTTGGATATGGATGAAGAGAGGTTTAAATACACACACACAGCTGTAAACTCCATCTGAGCTCTCAATTAAGCTATCACAGTCCAGTATTCAACCTGAGGAGCCAGTAGTACAGAGGTGGGGGGTGCCCAATTAGCATTTGGATGGTCTAAAACAAGCTTATTCCTCAAACGATACAGGAGCAGACATCGCATGAGGCAGAAGTCACCAGGCAGAGATGGACACAGCTGATACTCAGCCTCTCTGAAGGAGTTTTTGCTCAAGGATATGCAAGCCTGTTTGAACCCCAAACTCAGATGAAACCTGGAGAATTCCATAGATCATAAAATTAAAAATGTTAGCTAATGTCATGACATATAACGGGGAACTCGTGCCCTTAGACTGACTCACCTTTCCCCACTTTTATCAAGCCATTACAGAGAAGCGCGGAACAGTACTGCCTGTAGCCTGTGCATCCCCCCTCACTCCTTTCCCAGGCATTTGTACTTGAAGAAGGTACCTGCCTGCCTAGAAGCTGGTCTTGGAGGACAGGCACAGGCACTCCCCACCCTGCTACAAGCTACAGCTGCAAAATAAGAGGCCAGAATCTTGTTACAAGGATCACACAGAAAAGTTTGGCTTCAAAAGGCAGTAGTAGTTTTTTCTGTAGTGGCCAGGATAAATAAAAGGCTCACCTGATGAAAATATCATACTTCAGAGCTCAGGGAATCACCCTTCTTCCTTCTCTACACTGAACACTCCCTGTGCACCAAAGATTTAGTACCTCACCACGCTCTACTCACTGAAGGGCTCTGAATATCCATGCAATCATGATTGCATCCTTGTAGAAACACAAAGGTGCACACCTACACTTTTGCACACATAGCACTGGCAGTTGTGCCCACAGACCTGCACACAGGCACTCTTTCCTACCTGCCCAGGACTCCTATCACTCATGCTGGTAAACTCTACCACTTAAGAAACAGCAGCAAGACAGCAAAACACAAACAAACTCGCCCCAAATGGAGACATCCCTTCTTAGTGCACTCTACCCACCCACAGTGACTGGGATCCTGAGCGTGTCTAGTTCTGTCCCAGCTTAATCTCTTGCCTTACATTAGGTAAACTCACTCCATCCAGGAGCCACTGGCTTCTAGCTTCCATCCTGGAAAAGTAAAGGTGAGTCAGTGATGAACAAAATAAATAAAAACAGAGAAAAAGGCACTAATTGGTGAGCACCTGCCTGCAAGGAACAGGAAAAATACCCCCCCCCCCCCCAAAAAAAAACCTCTAGGAAAACAAAATGCACCGACATCTTTTTATTTTGTTTTTTTCGGTAATTATACTAAAGATGAAAAACTCATAATAAACATCTCCCAGTCCCCACCTGCTAACAGTAATTATAATAGACTCAACAATAAATGGTAAAGCAGAGCAGTGCTGCATCTCGGGAATTCTCTAGGGTATGTGGATTAGCTCGGAAAGCCTGAATGATTAAAATACACTAATTAAAATTTTGTGTTCCTTGGTAACTCGTCTGCCTGGGCCCCTGGTGTTGGCAAAATGGGAATTAACGTGACAAAAGCAACACAGAGGGTTTTTGTTTTAAATAAAGAAGGGGGGGGAGATCTATATAAACAAGTTCTCTCTGCGCACACACACAAATTCAGAGGGACACAAACTCTTAGGGAAGGACTGAGGCGCGTTGCTGGTGTTTAGGATGAAAGCAGCAGTGAAAGCCTTCCCTCATTGCCTAGTTTCTCCCCAAACCATCAAGGAGGAAAGCTTGGGAGAGAGGAAGGGAGAAGACAGAGCGCGCTGGCTTAAGACGAACAGGGTCATGCGTGACCAGGAGCCCGGCTCTTTTAAAACAATTAGAGAAATAAACACACGGAGAGGTGGAGAGGCTCACGCAGGGAAACCCCAGCGCAGGACACTCTTCCGCTCCGTCTCCCTCACACACATTCCTCCATGGACTCGTCTGCCCTGCTCTTTACCAAAGAAAACAGGACTTTGGGATAACACACCAGAGCTTCTACCCCAGTGCAGATACACAAAAGAAATTGAACACTTTTGGGTTGCCCTTAGCAACCTAATTGCATCAGTACATTGCACACAGGAGCCAAAGTAACTGAATTTTGATGAAAAGACGGCGGTAATTTACGGCATCACGAAATTAGTTGTCATAGCGACGGGTTAATTACATCTCAAATTAACAATGCAAGTGTGGTGAAATTAAATATAAATCATATTTTCTGCATAAATTATAGGGGTTGATTAGACCGGGGCTCGGGGAGAGGGAAAGGTTGAGCCGCCATGGGCCTACGCAGCTTTCTGAGCCGACGAGAGAGTCTCCTGGAAACACCGGGAGGAAGACGGAGTAGGGGGGGAATGAAAAAGTGTCAAAGAGAAAAACGCACTGCCTTGCTGCTCATCTTCTGTGGGGTTTTCTTTGGCTTTTTAATTGTCATCTGAACTCTCCCTCAGTTTCCCCTCGTGGCTTTTGGAGGAAGCGGGGAGAGGAGCCAGGCCCAACGCGCTGCGAGGTGCTGCAGCTCCCCATCCCGCCCCAGCACCGCAGCTCTGAACCAGGGGAAGCCGACCTGAGCAGCACGTGGGCTGCCTACCCTCAGCACCTCCCTGGCCTCTTCATGGGACAAAATGAGGGGCCAGCTCACACCAGAACTGCTTGTAATCTTTGTGCCCAGGAAAGCAGTTTCAAGGCCAGCCCAGCTCCCTTGGTGCAGGTCATCACATGCCATCTTACACCTCTGGATCACACTGCAGCTGTCCGGGCTCTAACACATCCGTCTAACCTCTAATTTCTTGCCTGGTTCACAGCAACAACACGGAATGCGGTCTGCCAAACTGAGGAAATCCATTCTTGGCAGAGTCCCTGGCTGGAGGAGTGGCACAGACCAACCTGACACAGGACAGGGAGAGGAAGGCGGGCTCTCACCCGCAGTTTCTGTTCGGAGCACACCCCGAAAAGCAGATCAAGCCAAGCACTGAAACGAGATGCCAAAGGGAGCAAGAGAAAGCATGTGACGCTGCTAAGAAATAAGAGCAGGTAAATGGAGGACATTAGTGCCCAGCCGCAGTTCAGACCTCTCAAAACAGCACCTTGCCAAATACATGCAGAGCAAAGCCCCGCTCATGCCCAGATACCAGCCCCATGCCCTGCCAGTATGGAAGTCTGGCACAGGCAGGAGGCAGCAGCTCTGCTCTGGGGCAGTAGGACGGGTATGGGGAGAGACTGCAGCAAAGCTGGGAGTGGGTCGCCAGCTGCACCACCAAGGAGCTCTGTGGTTGCTCTATTAAACTCTTGGTGACCCTCAGCGAGCACAGAGCATTGCCGCTCACAATGGGACACAGCTAACAACAAACAACTACAGAAAGAGTGTCTAAAAATACCCGGCCCCCGCCTGCCCTGCGCAGCCCAGCAGCCCCTGGGAGTTGGGTGCTTGCAGGAGCTCCAGCCGCTCCTCCCGAGGCCAGTCTCCTCTTGGCTTCCCAGGAGCTCACAGAAGATGGTCACGGCCTGAACCATTCAGTCCACTGCGGGGACAGAAAACGATTTTGCAGTCTGGCTGCCAACCAGCCCTGCCCCAAGCAGGGGATGATGTGAAAGAGCCAGGCGCAGCTCTCCTCTCAGGTCCTGGCTTCTGTTTCCAGGCTGGGTGACAACGGGCACCACGCAGCTCCACACAGGGCCCCGGTGCTGTGCCCAGCCAGCCCCTGCCAGCTGCAGCACGGTGCTGGGGAGGAAAGGGGACGTGGTAAGTGTCCGCTCCAGGAAGGGGGGGACATATCTGTCGGGAAAGGACACACAGGAGCCAAACCCTCCAAGCGTAGTCCCCTGCTTTCTGCCCTCTGAGCAGAGTGAGGAAAACCTCAAAAGAAAGTCTGCAAAGGGCAGACAGGGCATACCTGCAGCACAGACAGACAAGGATTAACATCGGAAGGAGCCAAGTGAGCTGCCCTCCCAGCTCCGTGTGCCAACAAGGCCTCCCACAGCCCTGCAGGACTGGATGCAGTCCCCAGCACAAAGGGAGATTCCCATGTTTAACTCCTCAGACATCTACTATCCCTGAAGAAAAAGTATCCAGGAACCTTTCTCACTGTGTCACTCTCGCAGAACTCAGTAACAAACCTCCCAGGGGCTATTCTCAGCCCAAAACCTTACACTGCAGGTTTGCCCTCCCATCCCAGTTCCGCTAACTATGCCTGTAACAGCCATCCTGCCAGCCATAACCAGAAGAGCAATGGGAGGCATAGGGCTCTTGGGGGACTTCCCTAAAATAACAGATCCCTCCCACTTTAAAAATGTTTTTTACTTAGCTTGCATCTGCCCAGACTCCTTTCCTCTCACACAGGCTGGCTGCTCATGGTATAACATCGCTTTGCCATCTCCCAGGTACCCTCTCTGTTACCAGCTAGTCACCTCTGCTGCCATCCTGCCTTGCCTCCTGCCCACACAACTTGTAGGCAGCACCGGCAGCACTCAAGACAAAATACTGAGATTCTCACGAAATCCTGCCACATTTCATCTGGTCCTGCACTGAGGAATTTCTCAAGTGGGGGAATTTGGGGTTTGTTTTTTTTTTAGAGGGGAAGGAGGGAAAGCATATGAAAGAAAGGAAGGAAAAAGCCTAAAAGTAAAAAGCCCTCTGGTCCTGGCAGCCGGTGTGATCGATGATGGTGGATTTGCATGTACATTTCATTAATTTTTCAGCATGCATTTTATTTATCTATGCGCCATACATCTGCTGAAGTTTATATACTTGATAATATATAAATATAGACACACAGCAATCAATACGACATCCGCTTCGCAGAAGCTTCCATTAGCCCCCCCCCGCCCCCCCTTCCCTTCCTCATTTCCACAACCTGCTGCCTGGGCACCTTGTGCTGTTCAATCGGTTTCCGATTTTCATTAGCGGTGGAGCACCGGCTCCCCCGTCCCCCAGCCCTCCCCGCACGGATCCCATTCACCTCCACGTAGGCCAGGGAACCGCTCCAGCGGCCAGCAGGCGCCTGCCCCATTGCGGGGAGCCTCTCCCCGCTCGCCCTCCCCTTTCCGTGTCAATAGGCTTCCCGAGCCGCAAGCGCTGGGATGCTGGGGCTGCCCAGCACAAGCGAGACTGCTTCGAGCCCAAAGGACACCTCAGAGTGCTCTCAGCCATCCCCTTCCTTCCAACAGCTGAGTGGGATTTTCTCTGCCCAAGGGTCCTGGCGAGAGGCAATGGTAGCAGCAGTGGGGACAGAGCAGAGCCTCACACCACCTTCTTCCCTTCCCCAAACACGACTAAGCCAAAGCCAAGGCTTGAATGCCAGCACTAGGCAACAGAACAGACCAAACGCCCTCGGTTCTTTGGCCCTTCTGTTTCCGCACCCCAGTTTAACTGCATCATCCCATCGTCTTCACTCTGTTGCACGTGCTATGCATGGGTACGTGGGTGGGAGAGAGGGGGAGCACGTCTGGCCAGTTCCCTGGGGGGCTCTCGCCGTGGAGGAGAGCTCTGCCCCCAGAGCCCTCTGAGCCAAACACAGCACCCTGGCATGCTTCTGCCCAGCTGAATTACCTCCTGCAACATGGCCGAGAATCTTATTAAGTGGGCTTTGTAGCCAGGATCAAACCACAGCTGCTAAGAACAGCTTGGGTCAGTGTAAACTGCGGCCTGAATTTCCATTTTTATCTTGGTGGACTGTCTTCTCTCTGCCCTAATTTCTCCTCAATGCTTGGAAATTTGACTTGAACATCCAACCTGTCCCCACTGTATCTTTGTCATGGGAAGAGCTCTTCTACACTCAGTTTCTGACCTGTTATACACCCTGGGCATGTCACACCCCACTGAATGTTTCTAGTCCCCCTTTCCATCCCAGTTTTCAACTCTATAGGAAGGAGTGTTTCTCATTATTGATTTATCTATCGTCACTACAGTCTTTATCTCAAATTAGCTGGTCCATCTATAGGGTAACTTACAAACATCTGCAGCCTGGAACAAACACTTGGGAACCACTCAAAATACTTCTCGTAATAGCCAGACAGCACATCACCTAAGACAAGAACTGTAGTGTGAAAGTACGTAGTTGTACGGCACCTTGCATTACGGGGAAATAAAATTGGGAAATTTATTAAAAAAGAGTAACTGTTCCTATTATTATTATAACTGACTACAAGCCAATCAGTGTAAAGCCTGGGGAAAATTATAAATGCTTTCCCCCCTGTTTTAGGATGGGAAAAGAGATCTTTTTGCAGGAGAGAATATATGGGAAGGTATGTGAGAGCAGAGCAAAGGAATTAAAGCCCAAGTGACAGATTTCCAGAGGACAGATCTGAATCACGAGTGCATCTTTTCTGTCTGACTAAGGAGCCACACAACCTGTTTAAAAACCCACTGGACCTGCGTGGCCCAACCCTTCACTCTCCAAAATCCCTGACCGGGCTCTCTGCTCTCCTCAAGCAGGAGGCCCCTGGCAGACGTGGAGATAAAAGCAGAGGGTTTGGCAACAGAGACCCGTAGCTCCCTGGTGCTGGCGCCTGCCCTATCGCTGCCATGCAAGGACCGCAGCTTCCTCTCCGCAGCCTGTCCTCGGTGCTTGGAGCTAGCCACGGGCACCCACACCTGAACTTGTCCACCATGAAGGCCAGTCACCTTTGTCCTGCACAGCCTTCCTTCTCGGCTGCATCCCGTTCCACGTGGCAAACACCATTCAGCTAGTGGCCAAGTGGAGGTTTGCAAAGGAGAGAGAGACTGCAAATAAATAAAAGGATGCCTGCGCCTTTAAAAGAATTTTCATTTATAGGCTCTTCTCCTCTTCCACCATTTCAGTGATCTATATGCAAATATGCTAATGAATGCAAATTAAGACACCACTTTTAGTCCCAATTTAATAGAAAGCATTAAAATACCTTTTTTTTTTTCCCCAAAAAACTCCATATGCATGAAGGAAGGGGGTTTTTTAATTTATTTTATTTATTTTTTAATTTTTTTAACTTTTTGTTAAAGTCACATCCAGCAGCAAACACACCATCAAAGTGCTGGAGACAAGGAGGGGAAATCTGACTGACATTTCCAGGTGCCAATTACTAAGATCTTGTTCTTCTTCTGGGAGGACTGTGAATTAATTTCTTCTATTTTTTAAAAGGAGCTATTAAAACTGATGGTACAGCTATCCTGTTCTCACTCATAGTCTCCCCCACACCTCAAAGAGCATAAAGCCAGCGTGGAACGAAGCCCATTGCGTCCATAAAGATGTTATCGCATGTTAGGTTACACTCACTTTTCTGAGGGACAGGTGTGGAAAAGCACCAGGGAGCGATGCACACATCATCCCGACTCTACGGGAGGGATAAATCCTGACCGGGGGGCTGTGGGAGCTGTAATTAAAGCTTGGTACATAGGGGGGCTATAATGGCGCTAAAAACTGACGCTATTGCCATGGGATTTCCAGGCCTCCCATTCCCTGAGAAGTCTCCAATCCCAGCATTAGTCTTCCCAACCTTTTCAAAATATGCTTAGCTTAGTGAAATGAACAAAAAAGTCCAAAAACCAACAGATGCAATGCTAGATTATGTTAGCAATGCTGTGAAAGTCTACAGGAAAATAAACTATGACTCATCTTTTTAAAAATATTTTAAATACAAATCTTTCCACTCAAGCAGAATCATTTTTTTTTTACCAAAACTTTTTGAGATGAAAAACGTAAACAAAGTAATGGTCAAACTTTTCACTAATCCAAAGTAATTCTACATAGCTGTTCATTTTCAGAAAGAAACACCATTTTTCTTCAATGATTTCATTTGGCTGTTTTCTCAATGAAAAGTTTCCGCACTTATCAACGTTTCACCTACAACCATCATTTCATTTTATTTTAAAATCTAAGGTTCAAAATTGTGCAAAATCTAAACGGTTGCCTCCATTTAACCCAAAGCATCTTTAAACATATTTATACACGTATTTTAATTGAGAAGCAGGAAATTGCTCTTCACCCAGCCGTACCTGCTGCATGGCCCCTTCCCCCAGCTTTGCACAACTAGTGCCACAAGGCCTGTTCGGAGAACAAAAGCAGCCAGACTCCACTCTGCTGACTGGGTTTTATCTGTGGTAATTTTACCTCCTCCACAAGGCAGTGGGCCAGACTCTTTTTGCAGCAACACTAGAGTAAATCAAGATCAAAGCCTCCCCCCCAGGATAATGGTACTGTTACTCAGGGATTTACACAGCTTGGGCAAGGATGAGAATCCTGTCCCCGCACAGAGCGGGAGCCCCTACCCTTCAGCTCCTTGCTGAACGTCCTTCGAACTGCCTGGAGCACAGCATTTTCAAGTGAAAACTGTGTTAACAATGATCAATAGACAGAACAAGCAACTGGCTGCATGACACAGTTCTTCCTGGATGAGACCCGGGAAAATCAACCCATCCGCTCCTGTGCCAGCCAGGCGGCTCTTCTACCGACAGGGACCCGCTGCCAAACACCATTCGCCATTCCCTTCTGCTGCCGTGCCAAGATGGCAGCTTACCTGGCAGCCCAAGGAAAACAGACTTCGTTACCTAACCTGGACGGCAACAAGCTAACCAGGGACCCAGCGCCTCCAGGAGCTACGGCAAAGCGGTGGACAGCGTGCCTTGCGCAAGGCTGGATGCAGAGACGCCGGATGCACCGCGTGCCAGGGACGCCAGCCCACCGGCACATCTCGAGGTCTCTGCCCATCTTCGGCGTTTGCCGGCGGGTTGCGGGGCCTGTGGCTGCCCACCGCAAGGGGCTCGCTGAATTGAGCACGGGTGTGCCCTGGAGCCTCCACCCAGCCCATAGGACATACAGCCCATCCGATGGACGCTGCTGCTTCGTCCCAGGGACAGTAATTGTCCTGTTTGCTTATAGTTTGCTGTGTGTTTCTCCTCTCCGCAAAGCGAACTGTTAAGTAACATGAAAGCACAAAGTGGATAAATAGGCTCCTCTGACATGATTGGGCACATCTCTGAATGTTTATGGCAGAGAACAGATATTTAGATATTTACAGGGAATATGTTTTGTCAGTGCCAAACCCTAGGTTTTGCTGTCAGAAAAAACAAACACAAGCACCGAAACTTGTCTTCAAATGGAAATCTGCACAGAAGAGAGTGATTTCCCCATCAAACCAGTTTTATTAGATATAAATATCTAATTATTTGTACCAAGTGCTGGGTTACCAAAGATTTTATATGCAACTTTTAGATCATGTGTAGGAGTCTTTTTATGTAAAGCCCCATGTATCTACATATATATAAATGAACCTAATTTGAATGCCATCTGAAATATTTTTGCTTTTTCTCCTTTTTCCTGGATTTTTAAAACAAAGATTAAAAAAAAAAAGGGAAGAAGAAGAAATTCTCTCTCAGTTTGTAGGCATTTTCCTGGCCTTGAACACCTACCACTCCAGTAATGTTATTAGTAAGATGCTTGCACCTCTGAATTTTCTAGCAGGCTCTATTCCTTGATCACTTTTCTAACATCTCTTCAGTGCTGTTCTTGTAATTTTGTAAGTGCACATTCATGAAAAACACATTCCAAACACACTCAAGCCTCACCAAAGCCCATCCCTCCAAACATCAGAATTAATAAAATTAGTAAACATCACAAACACTACATACAAAACTCATACGTAACACTCAGAGTATGTATCCTAAAACACACACAAAATCCTTATGACTCAAGCCCAAACTCCTACACTGGCCTCACACAGGGAAAAACATACACAAATCTACATACACACACACTATATAGGCATATGCCCACACAACAAACACCAAGACAGAATAAAAACACACACAAACAGCTTGATAAACACACACATCTCACCCATACATACATAACCTACCCAAACCACAAAAAACAGAGCCTAAATATAAACTCCTCCCCAACAATACACAAACATCCCCCAAAAACACACCACGCACACCAAACGCCTGCCAAGTATAATCACAAATACACACAGCAAATACCTTCTTCAAAACATACAACTCATCAGAGGCAGCCTACTAACTACAGAAAAAAGGAGCTCAATGTGTATATTTAAAGGTTCAACACCTTATGTCAGCTTTTCTTTCCTAAAGAGTGGGGAAAATGACAGATAGATGGACAGAAAGGGGAAGAAGAGACTGGGCAGGAGGCGATAGGGAGGAGGAAAATGGAAGTTGCCTTGTGGGGAAGAATATGGATCAGGCTGTCATCTGGAGACCCATCTTCATCCAGAATTAATGCACTAAAGTTCTTTGTTTTTACTCTAAATGGTTTTAAAGAGACAGCAAAAGCTGCGCTCTGGATGCCAGGCGCACGGGTATCTTGGCTGGCTCAGGCACTTTGAAACTGAAAAGGCAGCAGGTTCGGCATTTTGGGGCCAAGCCAGAGAACCCATGCATGCACTGGAGAACCAGGACTACGTCGCAAGGAGGGAAGTATTTTTTTTAGACTGCTACGCACATCCTAAAAAGTTTAACCCAGAAGCTCGCTCATAGTGCTCACCCAACGGGGAGCACGGTGATGCGAGGCAAGTGCAGCCTTACACTACCCTGTCGGCAGCTCTGTCCTAGTGCTGCGGGAGAGGGATCCGCACTGGGATCCCCCGCACTGACCAACGGGAACGCGCTGGCTCTGCAGAGCAGCTGGAGAGAGCTGCAGAATGCAGCAGGGAGGGCCGGCACAGCAGGCCCCCATCCTGCGCAGCTCTGCCATGGAGCGGGGATCAGACGGGAAGTCTCCGAGGCACAGGAGCGAGCAGGCAGATAGCAAGATGCTGTGGGGAGAGCAAAACCTGTCACCACTTACAAGAGGCACGTTCTGGCAGCCCGAGCCTGCAAGGGAGGCCGGCGACACCACGGGCGAATGCTGCAAGTCGCCTGGGGAATGGCTTCTGCGGCCAGCCGGGCAAAGCAGTACAGGAAAGGCCTTGCACGGACACCGGGAAGAGCAATCTTCACTCACACCCCCTGCGCCCCTCAAACCACACACCGTCCTCAAGACAAAACTCTGGAGGAAGGGTACGAGCGGCATGCTGACCCCCCCATACCTCCTCCCTCAAATGAATCAATACATCCTTACCTCTGACTCCCATACCCCGGGGGGGATGCTATGGTTGGGGCGGGGGAGGAAGAACTGAAAGCAAACAACAGCAACAGGAACAGAGTTGAGCCATTTCAATTATTCATATGCCAGATGGATTCTTTTCCTGCCCTTTTTTTTTTTTTGCTACAAAAATAAAAAAGGGGGGAGAGCACTGATGTTTGGGGAGTGAAGGGAGGAAAACATATTTTCCCCAAAACAAAGTGCAGAAAAGAGAGGGGAAAGCCCCAGCATACCCATCTCTGAGCAAGGAGACCACAGGGAGTGCGAGAGTTTCCACTCACCGGGGAACTCACAAATGACTGATCTTTTATTTTACAGGCACAGAGCAAAAGAGAAGGAGAAAGTACACCAAAAAAATGAGAGAGAGAGAGAGAAAAAGGGAAAGAGGGATGGTGACAGAGAGAGAAAGGGACACAGAATATGAGAGAGAGAGAGAGACAGCAGAGAGGAGGAGGGGGGCAGGCAGAAGAGGGCTTTGACCTTCTGTGAAGGATATAAAAAATCCAGCAGCCTCAGGGGACACCCAACTATCTAGCATATTGCTGTTAAAATGTCTGCAAAATTTAATACACTTGGCATGCCATCTAATCAGTCCTTGGAAACCACGGTTTTTCTCCCTCCTGCACTCCAACTGTGTCAGACCTCCAGCATTTGGGGATGAGGTTGGGTATTTTCTACAGATGACAGAAAGTTTGGTGTATGCACACAGGGTAGGTTGGGGGTTTAAATTGTGTTTCATTTGCCTTTTCTATTTTTTTTTTTTTTTTGGAAGCAAACAGCTGTCATTTTCCCTTTTAAAAAAAAGTTTGCATGGATTCCCGCATGCTGAAGAGCTGCTGCTGAACGTGCAGGGTAAGAGTGCCTCGTGCAGAGCGTGCAGACACACGAGCACGTGTGCACGCAGACATGACGGACGGGAGAGGACGGACAGACGGACAGATGGGAAGCACAGTGGCACACACCCCCACGGCTCGGCTGGTGCCAAGGGGAGCGTGCACGGCGGTGCCGGCACACCCCGCCAGCGCCTGCGTGTGTGTGCACGCGCTGCAGGTGCGCTCGCACAGCAAGCCAAAGCTCGTGCACGCCTGCCCGCACGCCTCAGTGGCGTGGGCACCCTCACCACAGGCAACGGGCTGGGGGGCCGAGGGAGGGTGAAACCAGCCCGAGGACGGGGCGGCACTTTGGTGCCGACGCTCCTTATTGAAAGGGACAGCTGCCTACGCCGCCGCACAACAGCAAAGGAAGCAGCTTTTGGGGAAAACAACAACAACAAAAAAAAGCCCCAACCCTCAGAACAACAAATACATCCAACACTTGTTACCTCGTGAAAATGTCTGGCAGGAGCTCAGCGAGTTGCAGGACTCCAAAACAGCTGGGCAAAGAGTTTCCAAGCCAAGTGGGAGAAGGCTGCCCTTTCACTCCATGGGGAAGGGGATGGAGGAGCCGGTGCAGAGCATGGTGCAAGTCAGGTGCTTCCAGCTGTGCCAAGACAGTCAGCACAGCGCTCAAGATAGGATCAGGCCCTTCAGGAGGGAAGGCCGATGCCTCCAGCTGAGTGTGGAGGTTTATGACCTTGGTCATCCCAAGAGGAGACCCTGACAGGTGAGGGCAAGCACCAACTCTAAAAGCAGAGCGCAGGCTCTCAGCTAACACAGAGGTGCTGCAGGGTCCCTGGTGCAGATGGGACCTGGGCCAGCTGATTCAGGCATGTGGACATCTAACCTCCCACCTTGGTCCCATGGTCCACAAGGGGAAGACAGGAGGCCCAGGACCCTGCTCAATGTGAGGAAAGCAAGAGACGTGCTGAGGAAAGGGCTGAGGCACCAGGTGAGGAGAGAACGAAGCCCACAAACACCCTGAGACCCCAGAGCAGAACGGGCACAGCTGCTCACAGACAGGCTTGTCCTGCAGCTCAGGTTCTTCCCAGCCTGTTGGGACTACGTCATGGGAAAACCGCTGCGCAGAGGGAAGCCTCTGCAACTTGGAACAAACAGGGCTCTGGGTCCACTGAAGAAGGGGCAAAAAGGCTCCTGCGTTCTCCTTTTCTCTGCAGAAGAAGGGGCTCGGTGAGAGTGAAGGCAGAGAAGAAAGCACCAAGGCAGTGGACAGCACTGAGGAATTATCAGTGGAGAAAGAGAAGGTGGCACTGGGCCACTGAAGGTATAGGAACAGGCACAGATTCACAGACTACGGAAGAAAGGACCTGAAAGTTTAAACCAAGACATGGGCCCCAGATCCTACCGAGCTCAATCAAAACTTTGTTCAGTAAAAAAGTTAATTGCTGAGGAACCAAATAAAAGAAACCCCACAGGCTGAAAACTGCTCAGAGTCTTTAATTAGCCAAAAAAACAAAGTGGTTACAGGAAAATGAAAGTGTAAGAGGGGATCCCGAGGGAGTACTTATGCTACTCCCCCTTCTCTCCTTCATCACCAAACAGCCCAGGGTAAGGCCATGGTAGCAGCCTCTTTGATAGCAGATGTAGGAAAAGCATTTGGGGTTGGTTTCTTTTTACTGTCCAGAAGATGAGAGCCCCAGCCAGTGAAACTCAGATTTGAGTCAGGCACCTACTAACCCTGGGGGCTTCAGACCCTTCCGTTCAACCCCACACCAGATGCCTGCCAGAGACACAGGGAATGCCTTCCCCTATTTGCACTGAGACAGCTGGCTCTCTGGCCCCTTTAGGGCCAAGGAAAATAAATTGCCCCCAAGGCCTAACCCTCAAAAAACAAAAACAAAAAAAAAAAAAAAAAAAAAAGAAAAAAAGCTACAGGTTAGAAGCAGCTTGTTCTTTAATGCGCTGAAGGATCATCCAGACAAATTTACCCATTTCTGCTAAATTCCACCAACAAATTCAGAGCTCTTCCTAATCCCCACACAAGCTGGTAACTGTCTGAACAGCCATGTTCCCAAGTGCCCAGTAACTTGCCAGCCATTTCTTCTACCGCTTTAAGAAGAAAGCAAAATGAAGATGAGAGAAGTAGTGCCTGACTGTTTTAGCTCTTCTGCTACCCCCACAAACAGTTCACACCTTGCCCCTTAATTCCTGCCCAAGGCAACTGGACTGGGTTTGGAGTCTCACCCACGCAATTCTCCTCGCTCTCCCTTCTGCGAAGGGTTTAAAACCTCTGGTGTGCATTCAGCAGACAGCTGAAAGCTCTCCATTCTATACAGGCATTCTATACAGACTCACCGTGTGCACTCATGGCACAAAAGGAGAAGGACATATAAACTGGAATCAGGGAGCAAGAACCAATGGCACAAGAGTATGTGACCATCCCTAGGAGCTGGTTATGGATCCTGCAGTCATCCAAGCTCAGAGCCTTCCCAGAATAATGGTTTCATGCAAGAAAACAAAAAAGAAGACCCTCAAGAACAGCATAAATGAGAAAATAACACCTTATGGAGGAAGCATCCAGCCCATCCTAATTTCCAGGCTGATTCCACCCTGCTCCAGCCTACCCCCCTCCCCTGGGGCCTATCTAGCTGGGAAATCACAGACAATCAGGGAGGCTGTTCCAGCCAATTTCCTTCAGGGAACCTGCAACTTCCTCATGGGACTGTCCTCCCGCTGGCTTACTACTGCCTCGCAGAAGAAAGTGAGGGCCACAGTCTTCCCCAGAACTGGCCCAACCTTTTATCTTCTCTCTGAGGCAGCACTGAGGGTCACAAATCTGACACACTGGGTTTGGACAAAGGTGGTAAAGTGGAGGAGGGCTTGAAGAATGAGACTGGTAACGGTAGGAAACACGGATAAACACAGGCGTTATGCAGAGAGAGAGAAAGAGAGGGAGGTACTCCAGCAGGCTGTAAATTCATATTTCTAATTACTTCCTCATGTTTTTCAGCACTCCTCAGTCAAGTTTGATTAAAATTCCTTTCAAGGGAAGACGCTCCATAAAGAGAGCTGCAATGGAACAGGCAGCTCGTGGAGTTTGCAAAATTGCTAGGGGTGGGCGCTAAATGCAATAGTTTGGGAGCTGGGTACAGATCAGCTGCCCCCATAACACAGCTGCATGTCCCACGAGAAGCCAGCCTTGAGACACAGAACACCACTTCAGGTCTACCTGTTCTGATACTGTCAGGGTATGAAATAGGACACAGCTCCCATCCCTCAGACAGAGCTGGCATGAGACAGCTTCCACAATAATCTCCTTCCTAACTGGCAGAGAGGGTCCTCCCAGGAGCATGTAAGAACTTCCTATGAAACATATGCCTCAGCAGATGGGGGAAGCTTATGCTCCCTTCCACGCAGGAGTCTCTTATGCAGGGGCTAGTCTTCTCCATGGTGAAAAGCCGGACTCAAGTCCTTACATCCTTGTTTGGTTATTCAAAGGAGAGAAAGCCTGAGATCTGGCAGGCAACAGTAATTTATGTGTAACAGAGATCCTTCCAAAAGTATGAAAAGGAAGCATAGAAACAGAGAAGGACTAAGGGGAAAGGCCACTTTTATCACCTTCAGCCCTAAAAAACCTTGGCACCATCCTTACATGGTACCAGATGTCAATGGCCAGGGGTGATCTTCCCAGTGGACAGGAGTGTTTAACAAAGCTCCCTCAGGGGTATTTCCAAGAATGGCTTCAGGATGAAAAGCTCAAAGTCTTTTCCTCAGAAACCCTCCCCTCAGCAACTCATGATTACTAGTTGTACAGGGTATTTCCGTCCAATCCATTCTCTCTTTCTGCTGGCTGTAGGAACCTCTATTGCCTACAATAAGGCAGCTCCCAGGCTGCTGGATCCCCTCTGTGTTCTCTGTCCATCTACAGACAAGATGTTCATCCAGTGCTACGGCCAACTCCCACCCTGCATCTCCCACTCTCTGAACCCTTCCAACCCCTAGAAGAAAGGGTGTGAGTACAGCCAATTTTCCCTCTTGACCCTGCTCTGTCAAGCTCCCTGCAGGAAGGGATGCCCCAGGATGAGGGCTGGGGACCAGAGAAGGTAAGCAGCACCAAGGGTTTTTTGTTTATCCTTAATGCTGTGGCAAAAGCAAGACGCAAGAGATGCTGCTGAATATCAGCCTCTGAGTTCCCTACATAGCTCTGGGGAAATCATGATTATCTTGATGCCTGGTTTCTCTCCCTTCTCTCACCCTCCCCTCCCTGCTCTGAATATCTGAGCGTCTTAATGCTCATGTGAGTAAGGGACAGACCTTGCAACAATCATCTGGGCCTGGAACAGGCAGGTTCTGATGAGTTTCCTCTCTTATATGACTCTGTCAGGACACACAATTCACAGTTCAGCTAACCAGGAGATATGCGATCCATGATACTGCCCACACTGGCATGCAAACAAATGATAAAACACTCTTTCTGGTTAAGCTGCTCTCCACCACATGCAAGACACAGGTCATGGAGATGAGTCCAGCCGGCTCTGCAATCTTCCTGCACTCCCTTCCCATCCAGCCTGTGCCCAGCATGTAACAGAAGAACCTAAGGACTAGGAGACGAGGAGGCAGAAAGATTCCAGCTGCACCTCAAACCCTAAATTCAGGACCACCACTGTGCTTAGGAACAGAAGTGCAAAAATTATGCTTAATGCTGCACTGGTTAGAAGTGAGATTAGACATTGAGACATGGTCAGGCTAGGGAAGAGGTCTTGTTCTTCATGTAAAGCCCTTGCATGACGCAAGCTGAAAGGTGAGCCAACGAATCCATAGCAGGGAGACCACAAAGTTACTGTCTTAAACCTGCAATTGCTGCAACCTAAGCCAGCAAGGTGCGTGCAGTCAAAGCAATACAGATGAGCATGACCAACTGGAGAGCTGCCCAGTTTTTGGGAGCTACATGCAAAGCATGCCTATGCAGGCAGCAGTGACCAGCAGCATGCCCACAACCTGCCGCTGCTGCCTCTGGAGATAACGCACACGGGGTGTTGGGCGCAGGTTGCACACGCTGCTGACCATACACTGGATGTGGGAGAGCAGGGGGACCCACACGCCCTGGGAGCAGGGGAGCGTGTCTGGATGCAAAGGAGGGAGCAGCTTGTGCTGCATGGCAGGAGTGTGACCAAGCGAGGCAAAGCCCTGCACCACGTCCTCCCCGCTGGGAAAGTGCATGAGCTGTGTTGGAGAGGGGAACCTCTCTAAGAAACCCAGAGGTGGTTTCAGGGGGGGCCTCCAACTCCAAAGTCATCCAAGTTTCTGAGGTAATTAATTTACTGCTGAAAGAAGGAGCAGAAAGAGCAATAAAAGAGCCTTTGTACTTAGGGTGGGGTAGGAGCATGGGAAGTCATTTCAGAGAATAAGGAGTTGGGGGCAAACAAAAACAAAAAATAAAAATAATAAACTGATTGACAAGCTTACAAGAAAAGCCACATTTTTAACATTCTTAATCCCTAGAATAAACACACAGGGAGGAATGAGGATAGGGTTGGCTGTCCTCAGAGATCACAGGGAGAGACTGAGCTTCGTGCAGGCAAGAGATTTTGTGCTGGTGGCTGTTGTGGATAGTACTGCCCAAGCCAGAGAGAGGTGTGTGAAAGTGTGTACAGGAAACAGGGCAGAGGATGGTAAAATCAAAGGTAGACTCTCGCTTGGATCTTAAATCTCGCTGCTTTTTCGTTTCATGTTCTCTCTGCTACTGCTGTTTTAACACAATCAAAATTACACTAGAAACACAAAACCAAATGTGTCCCACCCATAGTGGAAATATAGTGGCACTTTGAGAGATCTACACCTTCTTAGCACCCCAGTCAGCTGCCTTAGTAAGAACCAAACTGCATGACACTGTGTCCTCCCACTCCCTGCTTTTATCTGATTCTCATCCTCCCCCAAAGCATCCTTCAAATTTCTCCAGGATAGCAGGAGTTAAATGGCTGGTTTTAGTGGCAGAGACACGTTTAGGAAAGGATTGAATTTGCGCGTGGTGCAGCCGGTTCCCTGTTTATTAATAAGCTATTTATCATTGGTGTTGCTTTTAATACCATTTTGGCTTAATGTTGTTAATGAAATATAAATACCCGCACTAATGATGTTGGTCAGGAGGCAGCGTGGGCCACTGGCGGCTTTGCAGGAGGGAGGCCAAACCACGGCTGTGTGTATGAGAGGCTGCGACGGCGCGACTGCCAGCCCAGCCTCCGGAAGAGCCTCCCCACACACTCCCACCACGAGACTGTGTAAGCACAGCAGGATGAGGAGGGGTGCCATGGGACGGGATGGGATGGGACGGGATGGGATGGGATGGTGCAGCACTGGCAGGAGGGCTTCAGCAGCTCTAGATCACTCTGGCAGCCCAGATCCAAGCAAGTGCCCACCAAAGCTGCCCAGAAAGGAAGGTGGCTCAGCACCACAGTTCAGCTCCAGCAAAGCTCCCTGCCTTTTGAGATCACAACAAGAAGCAGCCCCGGCCCAACATGTCTGTGTTGGGGACCCTGCAAGTTGCAAGGTAGCTCTCTAGATTGAAATATGTAGAAGAAGTAGTCAGATGAGTTTTGCTTGCTTAATGCAGTTGCCCCACTGGAAGAGCGATTTGCAGGCTCTGCACTAAGCTCCTCCAGGGCAGCTCCCACATGAGCCCAAGACCCCTTCAGCAAAGAGGCGTTCCTCAGTGACCACCTCAGGGTTGCTTGTGGCTCATGCCGGGCTGGCTGCGGGGGCTCGAGCTGGCTTCAGGCCGTGGGGTGCTGTGGGGTGGGGTGGGGCAGGAGGAGCTCGCCCGACTCCTGGGACCGCCTGCTGCTCCACAACCGCAGCCTCATTCCCCGGCCCCGGATAGGGAAGGGGCTATGCTGCCCTGGGTCTGCTGCAGGCTAGGTGGGGATGGAGTCTCCTGCCCTTGCAGGGAACAACGTCAAAAGCTTGGCCTTTGGAAAGGGTTCAGAGGCTTGCTCTGGGTCTGCATAGAGAGCTCGCACAGGTCCCTCTCCATTAGCTTGTGTCTAGCACCGTCATGGGGCAGGGATTACAAATCTCCCTAAGGCGGCTTTTGGAAATCCCATCTTGCATTACCATTTGCATTAGAGCAGCCCCTAGAGAAAGCTGAGGCCTGGGCATGCTCTCAGAAAGAACCTCGGGCCAGGAGAGGTTTCAAGGCACCAGAAGAGACGGGTATGGAAAAGCAACAGGCACAGCAGCTTTGGGACTGATCAGCGGAAGAGGCAGGGGAAAATCTATGCCCAAGGCCACTACCCTACCCAGCAGGCACACAGCTCCCAACATCAGAAGAGAATCTGAAATGGACCTTCAACACCAGGAAGTTCCAGACCTCTGCAAGCCTCCAGAACAAAGCCCAACACTTGCCTCAGGAGCATGCTCCAAACACCATCACTGCCTGAAGAGTCAAATTTGGAGAAGAAAATGTATGACACACTGTCTTCAGACAGCTCTCCTAATGGTAACTCGTCTTGCTCCAAGTTGACCCACTCCACTAATCTCATTTAACAAGCAGGGAACCAAAGAGTTCCCTACAAAGCTGGAAGCCTAATCAAATGGGAGGACTAAGTGCAGAGGATGACCCCCTTACCCCTCCCAGGCCAGGGGCACTACAACCACCCAGAGCCCCTGTCTTCTGTGATCAAAAGAGGTGGCCTTGTGCCCTCCTTCACGTTGCTGCCTCTGCCACAAAAGCCAACCCATCATTTGTTTGCATAAACTGCGCAAAGATGTGTCTCTTCCTCTCAGTCGCCATCAACACCCTTTTTTCTTTTGCTTTGCAGTCTCCCTCTTCCTCTCTCCCAGGCAGCTAGGGCAGAGGAAGCTACAACCGGTCTGCACTGGGAACTCTCCTGGTATCCCCTGCCACAAGGAGTGCCATCAATTTACACTGTTCCTTTAAGACGTTATCTTTTAATTTGGTGCTCCCCCTTTCCCCTCCTCAACTAACTGATTTATTAGTTTACATCTCATAAATTGTAACCCCTCGCCTCCCCCTTCACCCTCCCAGATGCCATAAATCCCCTTCAGAGCCTCGACACCCTTCTGCATGTGGTGCAGCCCCCTGCCCCCCAAAGTCACCTCCGAGTCCCCAGGGAGTGCGGGGCTCATTTGCTGGGGGTTTGGTCTAGCTCGTCTCAGCAGCTAATCCCTTGGGTGGCTCCTGTCAGATTATTAATTAGCTAAAGCGGATCGGCCCTGGAACAACATGCGGTTGGACTTCAGATAAAACAGGACGGCAGAGGCTTGGCATGTAGTTGTTTAAAGGGACACTGTCCCTTTTTTCTCTTGCCTTCTCCTGGGGTGGGAGGAAGGAGAGGAGGAGGAGACGGGCTACTTCCACAGCTGCTCACAACCCCCAGCAGTTTGCCACCCCGGTCACAGGGCTGCGCTGCTCAGAGGGAAATGAGCACAGGCCTGGAGGTGCAAAGGACAGGAGTGGCAGGCACCGTCGCCACCCTCGCCCTGTGGCAGCTAAAGCTTTTCCAGATGTTGGAAAAGCTTTAGGAACCTGTTCAGAGGGATGCAGCACTCGGCTAGAGGGTCTCACTGCTCCTCGCTGCCACCTCCCCTCTGCCGTCCCTTGTCCACTCATTGCTCCCTACGGAAAACTTGGTATTTGCAATGACCCCAAGAAACGAGGCAAAGGCTGTTCCAAGGGGCCACTTTGAGAACAGGTATTTTAAACCAAAAGAAGCCATCCAGTTTGTGTGTGCAGGTTTTAAAGCCCCCTTTCTGATGCAGTGCAGCCTTCCTGGGCAGGATAAAGAGTGAGTGGTCTCATACACATTATACTGGAAAGCCTGCAAGAGTGAGCTGGAACAAGAGGCAGCATGACCGATGCTGGGGAGCAGCTCACCTCCTCACTCCCTTCCCACTTTGGATTGTTTTGACTCAAACCGATGAAGCTGAAATATCGAGTCACAACGGCACTAAACTTCATTACAAGCTCTTAACACAGATTACTTAATAAAAAACAGGCTGCTTTAATTGCTTTTCCTCCATTAGCATTTCTGGAGGAGAAAATTCTGATTAATTTGAAGAGGCACATTTCCCCCACCCCTTGTGCTGGCCTGTGAACCAGACCTCCTTCCCACACCAGCCTTGTCCAGAAGAGCATCCCAGAGAGCAAATAGAGAGCCCGAATCCACACGACTCTGAAAAACAAAGGGACTAAGGGCCTGGATGAACAGATGGGAGTAATGGAGTGAAGCAAACAAGGGAAAGAAAAATCTCTTCTCCTTTCTGGCGAACTCATAAAAAGTGGCACAGGGGAATGAGCAAGAAGTGGGTAGAAGAGAACAGGATAAAGGGAGGATAGGTAGCACGGCAGGCTTCAAAGAGCAAGCCCAGAAGTTGCCAGGTGACTAATTTGGTGGGGTCCTGGGAAGCACCTTCACCTTTCTCTGCAGCTGGGAAAGGGGTGAGAGGCAGCTCTGCCAGGGGAACACTGTGTGGATTTTCAAAGTTTGGGTCAAAAGCCTGGGACCTCAGTGCTCTCCGCCTGCACCTGGAATGGTCCCTGTTCCTTGTTCAGGCCCTGCTTGGATAGCTGGTTCCAGGGGAGGGTAACTGGACTTTCCCCTTGGCTGGTCACCCCCAAGTTAGGAGTGCTGGGAAGTCAGGGAGAGGCAGAGGAAGCACCCCTCATGGCCCAGCAGCTCCCTCTGGGCTGGGAAAGCCAGGGATACAACAGTGTCACATGCAAAGGAAGGAGCCTCTTGCAGGGGAAAGCCCGAGCCCAGCTGCCTCGGGGAACAACAGGGCAGGCAGCAGCGCTGGGCTGTGCTGCTACAGTAGAAGGTGCCAAGAAGCTCTCCTCACTCCATCCCCAGGACAGCTCTCTACCTTTATCCCTCCCTGTTTCAGGGATCAAGGATGTCCAGCTATCAATGCCTCAAAGATCGGATGTCAGAGGACAAACCCCCTCTGCCCCACACCATATGCAACCAGATCAGGTAGGATCTGCACTGCTCCACTACCAAATGGCCCCAGGGAAAATAAGTCTACCAAAACATTCCTGGCCTTTTGGGGCAACTGACTTCAGCTCCTGGTGTAACTAGCCCTGGTGAGGGAGGATGGCAACCAGGTTCGTGAGTAGGCTGTTCTCTAGGTCAGCACACTTCAGGGACATGGTAATCAAGTAGGAATTGCTCCCATGTGCCAACTCTTGTCAACCTTGCAATGCTTCGTGTTTTTCTTAAAGCCTGAGACCTTGCAAGTTGCATAAGATTTTTGTTTTGTACAACAATGTATGTATAGTGCTATCCCTCCCTCTGCTCTCCCACTAGCAGGGCACAGCAACCTGAAATGTGATCTGTGTGCATCCTAAACACATAGAAACCTTGGTATTATTAAGACTTATAATTGGGGGGAGGAGTGGAGTAGCTTTTGACTTCTGAAAGGACAAGGCTAGCAATATTGTTTGCTCATTTTACTTTCAAACTCACCTTAGTTTGTCCTCTCCTCTTTCCTCTTGTATGTTCTATTAATGTACAGCTAAGACAAACTCAGCAAGAATCACAAGACACTGGGACAGATCGTAAACTGCCCTGGCAAAAATCAGGATAGTTCTGCTGGCTGAAAATGCAGCTCTGATGCTTTACATCAGCAGATGGCTTACCTGTGGCTCTTAATGGTTAATATATAACTGCAGTAATAACAAAAAAAAGCCCCAGCATTAACACATAATTTGTCAGAGGCAATATCCTAAAACAGTCTTTCCATATTCAGCTCAAGTAGTGAGATAAGCCTCACCTCCAGTACTGCCCTATGGGCTGAGCACCAGCTCTGGAATGAGCCCCCAGTAGAAGACATCAGAGAACAGATCACATTCACTTTACAGTATTTGTTCATTTTTCAAATTTTTTGTTTTTATCAACAGATTTCTAAGAACTACACTTTGAACATGCATCTCCGTCAAACACTTGTGCATACTTAGCACTGATTGCTCCAAGTGCTTTCCAAACGGTTTTCCCTGAGGAACTCCGGCAGGTCAGCATCCCTGTTGGCTCCCACTGGACAGCTGCCTGACGGACAGACAGATGGCCCCACATACAGTGCCTACCAGAGTTGAAAGTGTTCCTAAATGTTTAGTGGAAGCCTGCAAACTGGCAAAGCACTATTAACCTTTTTTTTTAGCTAGCTGTTTCATCAGGGTGCCACAGAATTGCTGCCTGCATCCCAGCTGAGAGAACTGCCGCTGGATCTAGTAAGGACAGGAAGAAATACTGTCAGATAGTTAAAGGAATCAGGAGATCTGGCTTCTCCTCCCAACTCTACTTCTGAGTCATTATTAGCATAAAATCAGGTTTGTTACATCAGTGAAGCTTGAGTAAATAAACCACGACTCATCACTGTGTTTTATTTTGCAATACCTCAGTGGGCTCCTCTCTACAAATAAACACTATTAATGCTCATTGCAATTGCAGGTATATGGGGAAGGAGAGTGATAAAAGCACCTAAACTGGTCTAAAACCTTTATGAAGAGCAGTAGGGCAAAATCACAGCTTTTTTGAGAATATTGATTTTCACAGGACAAGCTTTTAAAAAGAAGGCAACCCTTACTTGGGGAGACTAAAAGACAAATAAGTCATGCCCACAGGTCTGACAGAGCTGATGGATAAGAAAGATTGGGAAACATCCTGATCCTCTTCTGAGGAGCCAAGGCTGAAATCCTGACTCCACTGAGGTTTATGGCAAAACTCGTGCTTGCTTTAATAGTGCCAGGATTTAACCTCCATAAAGTTCAAGCGTGAAGACAGAAGCCTTAGGAAAGAGATGGCCACCTTCATCAGCAATGGCTCTAGGAGACTGAGAATACCATGAAGTCAGAAGAACAACTTAAGGTGGCAGGGAAAGCAAGGTCTGAACCCATAAAGGCCTGGCCCAGTCCTGCCTCCTCCACTACTGAACATCCTTTCTCCATCTGAGTTTTTGGGGCAGGCTGGTCTCCTGCATGACAGTCACCCAGGCAACTGTTGGCCCTCCCTTAAGCACCGGGCCTCTTCAGGGCTAAGCTGCTCCGCATATCCATACACGTGAGCTCTGTGCTTGCACCTCACTGCACACAGGCTCTGTACTCAGAGCTCCTTCAATACCTGGGAGGGATCCTGCTCATCTGATTTCCTCATTGCCAGAAAACCTCTTCAGCTTTTGCACCTCCGACAACTATTCTCTCTCATGTGGATGGTTGTAGGTGCCAAATTACTAGCTGCTGGGCATAGCAGGGCTTCTGAAAGGGCTTTGGGCTGTGCCTACCTTTCGTTTGAAACTAAATCATTCTGCATCTCTCAAAAGCCTTGTAAGTGTTCCCTCCTGAAACCCTGGCATCAGGACCCTTCCCTGAACCCCTGAGCTTTTTCAACCTTAGATCCCATTGCTGGACTTGGCCCTCCATTAGGAGACTATATTGGCGTCTGCTGTTATCCAAGCGAGCAGGAGGTGCTAAGGACCTTAGTGGATCAGGCTTCAGTCCCACTCCCAGACCAGATACGGTAAGGACAGCTATAAGGCCTGCCGAGCACATGATCCTCTTTCCCCTCCTTTGACTTCCCCCCATTCAGCTTTCCACAGCCGCCAACCAAACATCTGATCGAAGGCCCGGGGGAGGGAGTCAGAACTGTCCAGTCTGGTTATGAGTGAAGGTCATTGATCTAGCGCAGACCAGGGATGCGGAAAACAGGGCAGGGAGGAAAAAACCCTCAGAGAGAGAAAAGAGAGGGAGAGGAGCAGGCAGAGACAGCGCGCGAGTGAGCGCAGGGGAAGGCAGCGGAAGTGGCTGAAACACGGTTTCACACTCCGAGACCCAAGGGCTGTTGTCAACCCGTCCTTCATGCTCACATCTTGTCACACTAGAGGTCAGGTCTCCCAAGCGTTCCTGGAGAGCTGAGCTAGCCCATATGGCAGGCAATATGTTAACAATATGGATCAGCTGCTCGTCAGGGCCTGAGCAGATGGATGTGACAACCCTGCTCTTATCCCAGACAGGCTTTTAACATCTTCCCTCTCCTCAACTCAGCCATACCGGAAGAGCTCTGCCCAAGAACTGTTGCCTCCAGCCTAGGTGGACCATGGGGCCACAGGTCAGAACAGGCAGCATGGAAATGCCTGCCTTGCTTTATCTGGATGGAAGCAGGCAGGGTAGAGCTCCATTCAGACCAGTGCCGGCAGGAACCGGGCCAAACTTTTATCCAGTGAGAGCGTACTGTAAACGGAAAGACCTCGCTATAATCCAGATACGTGCTATTAACTCCCAGCCAGGGTGATACAGTAGATACTGTATTCAGATATATGTATATGGCATGTTACCACCAGATGCCACATGTTACAGTCTAGACTGAGTTTTGTAACTGCCTGGGAAAATTTTCTCTCACAGAACAAGTAATACATAAATAGATGTATATTTTAATGGGCAAGTTAAACTCCTCCTGGCAAAGGCAGGCAAGTTGATTTCATACACAGGCGGGTAAATTTCCACAATGATTTTGCAAGGCTGTTTCATATTCGCCAGCCCAGCTCAGGATCTGAGCCATCAGGGCTGGCTGGGCCAGGCCAGCTGCAGTTCTGCAGAAGGCAGAGTTCCCACCTTGCTCCCTTAGCAATAGTGCCTATGCAGTGATCCCAAGGATCCTTGCAAAAAAAAAAAAAAATGCAGTCAGCCCAATTTAACCCCCAAATTTAGCTTTACTTTAGGATTGAAGCAAGGGGAAATATTTTGCAAATTCAAACACAGACAGAGCAGGTATTTCTAATCCTTTTCCCACATCTTTTTTAGCTTTTTTCTCCGCATAAAAGGCTACCCTTCATCAACTGAACAAGAAAACTCCCTCCAACCCTTATAGCTCTAGGACTAAACAACCAGCTTGTGCTTATAAACAGAGAGTGAAAAAGCAATCACAGCCTAGGGACGGGCTCTGGAGAACGTGCAAACAGCCTCTGTAGCCCAAAGTAAATTGAGCTTGTTTTGAAAGTAGAAGCCATACAACTTGCTGCAGGGCTGAAGACTGGAACACGGGGATTTCTAGTCCAGAGCATGAGCGATCGCAAAGCCACATGCCTGAAAGGCTAAATGCATCTCCTTCACTGAAGTGATGTTTGTAGAACTAAAGGGACCTCAGAAAACAGCTGGAGTCAAGGGAAACGTTTCTATTGTCTCTCATGAGCGTCTGTCCCTCAGAAAACAGACCCAGAAGGACACTCAGCTTTGTACAGGCAATGCACCCAGTAGGTACTAGAAGGTGAAGGCAAACATCAAAAAGGATTACTGATCTGCAAGAACCTGAACCTTAAGGTTCACTTCAGCACTTAAGGAATTCCTGATCTATCAGTCTCTTCCTCTTGCCTTGTTGTCTCAGAGGTCCTGTCCTGCTCATCCGAGGTCCATGTCAGATGGACATGCAAGGCTTTCAATACCAGGAGCTACACCAGCAGAAACCTGTGAGAGGTGCCACAGGAAAAGCCCCCTGATGGAAAAATGGACCCAGAACCTATGCAGCAGCTTCCTCAGCAGAGTTTTCTCCCCCTGGATGATAGGCTTCTCTGGAGAGGCACATAAGGATGTTTGGCGGAAAATTCACCTGCTGCGTTCAAACCTGAGAATTTGTATCTTATTTGGTAAAACCTCAAGGCTCTTCATGTTCCACTACCCTATTCCCTCGGGCAGGGCTCCAATTTGGGAAGCTCTCTCGCCTCTGGAGGCTTGGGAAGGCGTGTGCCACTGCTCCAAAAGGGGACACAGGCACCAGAGCAGCCCACACAGGGATAAAGGCCAGAGTTCCCTACATTAATAGTTCAAAACCAAGCTTTCCAAATAAAGCATGCCAGACCCTGGAGGAGTTTTAGCACTAGGAAGGTGTGGGAAGGCACAGTTCATCCATATCCCATCCTGAAGCATACTGTATTTACTGGCAGGTTTACTGAAAGCACTCAGATCTGTAGGCTCTGAACACGTGGCAAACACTAAGCCCTGCTGAGCCTTAGAGGATCACAGCTGTTGCTCTTTAAGGTAGGACACTCAGAACATGAGTAAATTCCCCCATGCCACACACACAGCCAAACATGGACAGCGATAGCTGAAGCGCCAGACCAACATCTTACCCCTGTGACTTTTCTCGTCTTCCCTCTTGCTAAGCCAATACAGTCCGTCCAACCTGATACTTCTAGTTCAGGTCTCAGCTGTACCTGTAACTCACAACAGCTTTGGATACACTGCTTTGCCCAAGTATCATTTATGGCACAGCAGCAAAAGACAGAGAACATGGTGACACACAACCCCCACAGGGACTTCAGGTTGTTGATCTTCATTCAGGCATCATCACCATTTAATAGTGCCAACACAGTATGGAGATACGCCCCGACAAAACCTCTACCCGCTACAGAGCAGACATAACATTATACAAAGCCCAGACACAGTGAGGATCCTCAGCCCCTTCTATATGCAGCAGTACGGCAGTGCCACCAGGTACCTCCCAATTTCCCAAACCATTGAGAAGGAATACATTATCCCACTGTTGGTATCCTACAGCTGCTTTCTTCTAGGCCATGTTGTGCCATACTTTTTTTTTGTTGAGTGGCTGTGATGGGAGCCAAGCAGTGAAGAGAGTAAAATGGCTTTTAGAAACACAGAGTCCCACCCCCTCACAACCTTTCTGAGTTTCCCACCATGACCACAGACATGCTCAAACTCCTCTTCTTTTGTGAAACAAGTCAATCAGAAACTGTCCCACACAATACTTACCCAGGGGACTCCCATGCTAGCTTGTTCCGGCATACTACTTAGCTAATTGTTAATACTGCACACCAGCTCATTAGGAAGGAGGCTAAGAGAGGGAGCTGTTCAAACCAGCGCTTTGCTGTGTCAGCTGGGTGCCTATGTCTGTGCAAAAATGGGCAGCGATGTCAGGGGTAAACCCAGTCCTACTTGTAAGCCAGCTCAAGACAAACCAACACCCCACCATGCATTTACCACCCAAACCAATGACTTTCAGCAGCTCTTCCAAACTTTATAGGCTAGAGATTTCCCAGGAACTGGAATGGAGCCTCTGGAGAGTCAAAATCACTCACTCCAGTCCTACTTCAGAGCAGACCATTTGATCACAGAACAAAAGCCAGTACCTTGCACTGAGAATTCACAGGCTTCAAGGTTCACTCCAGTGTACAAAGCCAGGAGAGAAGTCAGGTTCTTTGTTTTGGAGGTGGTCTCAGGTGAAGACAGTGTGAATTTGATGGCCTCCCTTCACTTGGTGAAGTCTCTTTGCCCTGAGGAGAGTTTCAAAAGGAAATGAATATTCCCTACTGAGCAGTACAAGAGCTCAGGTGAATCACGAGCATAAGCGATGACGCCGGCCTCAAATGCCACAGCCACCCACAGACCTCAGCCCTTGGTCACACTCAACAGTCCAGCAAGGCAAGGCATTTCACGCAATGCCAAACACATTGCATCCCAGTCGTCTTCTCTGCCACATGTGGTGCTAGCAACTCAAAAGTCAAGGTAGAAACCACCTAGGTGACCATTCGGTGGGCCATGCACTCCAACTTTCCCCAGAAAAAAATCCAGGTCAATCAGTTGCAGAAGCAGCCTACAACACTACTAAGCCACTTATTGCAAAGAGCTTCCCCCCAAAGCCAGCTGAGCATTTCGGCACACGTGAGATATCATGATGTCATCCCTCCTTTGTGGGGGAATCGTTCACTTGTGTTCATCTTACGACTACCAGAGAGCTCTATCGTCAGTCTTGTACACCCCCACATCAAATGTAATTCTTCAGCCCCAAAGACGTTACAAATATAACCAGACGAGACAAAGGAAGAATTATTATTTCCAGTTTAGTGAGGCACACAGTAATTAAGTGACTTGTCACAGGTCACTTGGCAAATCTGAGGCAGAATTGGGAACCAAAACTAAATCTCTCAAATTTTGGTCCAAGAGCTGGACAACAAAAGTCCCACTTCCTTTCCTGTGCTCCTTGGATGCACACTGCTACCTTTGCAACACGTTTTACCCTTCTCCACACTCTCCCTAGACAGTTAAGACAATTCCCTTCCATTTCCTGCACTGGAGGAAATTAATAAATACACAGATTAAAAAGAACAAGAACTTTTACTTTACTTACAAAAATAAAAAATGTCCTAGGCTCCAACATTTGACAGAAGCTCAGAAGCTTCAGACTCTTCTGTGAGGTGGGATTTGTAGACTGGAGGGTTTTGTTGGTGGTGTTTTTTTTAATTTCCATCAGACAAAAATAAAAGAAGCAAAACAAAAGAGGGTTGTTGAGATCAATTTGTGATAGGTGCCGGGCCAAAGAAAATGGAGCCAAAGAAGTCAGAACCCTGCAACCAGCAACCTTTGTGTCAATTTAAGCAAATATTGTGGCGTTTCCATGGCAATCCCTGTTTTGAATATCCACTACACTCACTTTTTAAAGGGCTTTTCCTGTTTGCGTTTCAACTTCAAAACCTGTAAATATTTTCAGCCTTAACACATCCCAACCTCCCCCAGCCTCTGAAATGAGATACTATCAAAGCTTTGACATGAAGTCTTCTGTTTGCAGTATCCCAAAGCTGTGAAAATTCACAGCAAAAGCAGGCTGGCAACCCACCACGGCTGGGGATAGCAGAAGCACGGCTGGACCTTTGTCCTGCTCTCAGCACAGCGCCAGCCTCTTTGCAGCAGTAGGTACAGCAGCCCGTTCTTTTTCAAAACTGATGAGTGAAACGAGTCCTCGCAAACACACAGCACCGATAGCATCAGCCCAAGGCAAGGAGCATGCAGCAGGTGTTTTGCAAGCCTCCCTTCATCCCGCTTTGCCAGCTCAGGCCACCTCTGACCCGCTGCACCAGCCACGATTTCTGCTCCGAGCCTCTTCCTGTGACCTGCTCGGGGCCAGCTGCTCGCACAGCCCCAGCACTGCCCCCCGGCCTGACCCGCGCTTCCCTCCCTTCCCTCTAACCTGAACTGAACTGAAGCTGTCAATCACAATGATTTATGCTATGCTGCGTCATGTGCAAGTGGGAACGAAGAAGAGTCGACTTTGTCCTCACTTGCAACCTGGGCTAGGGTGTAAATTCTCGAGCTTCCTCAGCGGCAGCTTGCAGGTACCTGCTGTATCGCTCTGTGCTGCTCCACCAACAAAGAGCCCACTGGGGGAAGTCCTGGTGCGAGAAGCCCTGGTCAGGTGCTGGTATCAGCTGTCAGATCCCAGCACCAGAAGCCTGGTGTTAACCCCCTTCCCAAAACATAAAGCTGACCCTGCACCTAATGCTGCTTTTTTGCATGCATGGAGGTGCACAAAACCACCTTCTGCTGCGCTTCAGAGACATGTTGAGGACTTTCATCCCCAAGCCCCCAACTTCTAAAGCTTCAGCCTGTGCTGCCGGAGCGCCGCCCCTCCCGGCAGCCATGGGAGTGCACTGGTTAATTCTGAGTTTCCTGGCTGTGATGGATTTGTGCCAGGCCTCAAATGTTAGCTTAGTGTAATTTTTGGGAAGTCAATTTCCTTTGTGTTTTTTTTTTCCCTTGTTTTTTTTTTGTTTTAGATTTTTTCCTCTTTTCTTCTAAATTGAAAAGTAGGAGCATTTGAATGAGCGTCAGGACAGGGCCATCCATCTATCGGCTGTAGTTTCCCAAGGGCATTTTATAGGCACCATGGTACGTGCACAGAACAACCATGGAAACAAACACCAAGTGACTTCAAAAGCCGTTATGCTGAATGCCCACAGAGGCACCCTTGAGGAAGCGGTCCAGTCTCTCGCACAAACAACGTCACTCCTCAGTCCTGACCACCTCTGCCACAAGGCCGGGTGCTTCTGATACCACCAGCAGATGATGCACGATACCTGCTGTCCTGGCCAGCTTCCAGCTCAGGTAATTACATCCTACAGGAGTTTCAGCTGGATATTTTATCCCTTCTTCACTTCCGGCCCTCAGCTGCTGCACCAGGAGTTGCTAAAACCCTGTCCAGATCCACCCCGGACGTGAGTGCGTGCCAGGGGCTGGAGGAAATTCTGGGCATCCCTGCAGGTCTCAAGAGCCTGGTGCTACAGCAAACAACCTCCTCTAGAAACACACAAGAACGTACCTTCTTACATACATCTCATAATACCCCCACCTAAGAATGAGGTGCAGAGCTGGGAAAACAAAATGGGCCTGCCACACTGGGAACCAAGAATTTCTGGAGGCATGCGCTTAACGCTGTCCAATGGAGCAGTCATTTGGGACATGGACACCAGTTACTCTCTTTCCTTGAAGTGGAAACTCTCCTCCCATCATCTCACAGGCTCGGAGAAATTAAAACTTGCGGTGGCAGTGATGTAAGGCTAAAGCCACAGCCACCAGTCTGCCTCAGCCAACGGCATCACATGTGGTGTTGAACGTACAGGAGAAGATGGGCCAGGCTTAGAGGACCCATGAGAACAATCCTAGCAGGGTTCACGACAGGCCAAAACAAAAGGTGAGGGTCTTCACTGTGTCTTTGAGCCCTCTCACCACGTACCACTAAAAAGTCATGAGCAGGAAACACTGGCAGGACAATACTGGATGCTCCCGCCAAACCCTGCCAACATGCATTTCAAAGTGCAGGCAAAGATGCGGGTCCCCCATCCTCCCGAGGGAGCTGTGCTTTGGCATTTGCCATAGCCACAAGAATTCAGAGCCCTTCGAAGCTGTCCAAGACATAAGGAGATGACCTGCTGACCCACTGTCCACAAGGACAGCTCAGGAGTCCCCATGCTTGTAAGCGGGCTCTATCAAATCTCTGTTTTGTGCCCTCTTTGTCGTCTTCTTTCAGAAGATTCTGGACCAGATCCTCACCTGGTGTAAAATCAGTGCAGTTTCGGTGGCTTCAGTGAAGTCATGCCAATTTAAACGAGTCGAGGATCCGGCCCTCCAAGTTACTGGAGTTGCCAGTTCTTCCTTTGGATAATCCTGAGGGTGATTTCACAGCAAGCAGCAGCACAGGCCCAGCCAGACTGGCAGGATCAGCTGCGCTTTTCTACCCCCCACGAGTAGGGCGGTCTGTGGCAGAGTCCCTACTGTGAGACCCTGCTGGAGCAACACTGGGTGTATCATCATCTGCTTCTTTTACTGTGTTTCCTTCTCTCTGTTGTTTAATGAGAGATAGATACAGCACAGAGTAAATTATTCTAGGGTTTGGATCCAGGTTTTCTAATTGCTCTTACCAGGGGAGCTCTTGCCTTTCAGGGCACAGTGTCACACAGCACGCTGAGTACCCATACTTGCCATGCATTTGGAGGGGGTGCAGGAGCAGAGCTGGTCATGTGTCCAGCAGCAAAATCCAACCAGGTTGGGTCTTTGCTTGCTACTGTGAAAACAGCACGACTTTATGAACAACCCAGATCTGGTCTCCCCCTCCCTCCACTCCCACCAGCCTCTACTCCAAGGAAGGTAAAGAGCCCATCACGTGCTGGCAGCTGCTGAGTGAGCAGCTACAAATCCCTCCCTTGTCCCCAGTTCCACTATCGTCCTGCCATCTATCTGCACCACGTCTTGCTGTTAGAGAAGCAGGCAACACAGGCGCAGGGAACATGGCACAGCTTCAGCAGGCACTGGGTGCGCAAGAACTTTCTGTGCTCTGCCCTCACAAGTCCTTCGCTATCCCCCCCAGAGCAATTTTCTAGGCAACAGCGTGGTTGCATTCCCTTCCCTATCTCCTAATAAATATCATGCTAAGCAAGATGAGTATCTTCTTCCCAGACCAAGCAGCGTGACCCACTTTCTGAATCAGGGCAGATGCAATTGGGCCCTGGAGTGCTGGACCCCTCCCAAAGCAGAGAGATTTTGTAACAATTACAGCAAGAAGCAGAAGGAATAGAAAAGTAATAAGTGATCAAAGAGTGCAGTGGTGGAGCTGAAGCTGTGGGGTAATTACTACTCCTTGCCATCCTACGCTCTGGCATTTTCCTAGGACACCAAAGCAAGAGCCACGTGCACATTCACACAACATCTCTCCTCCACTGCCCTACATTCCTCAAAAGTAACAGGTCCAATTTCAAATTCTGGCTAATGGCTCAGATGAGACAACTGCTGCCCTCCCCGCACACCCACCCTGATTTTTCCCCTTCTCTTTCCCTCTCCCCACAGCAGAGCAGGAACAAAGTATTCAAATTCTAGCACTGCAAATCCCCCCCCTCCAGCAGACATACACATATGTACATCTTACCCTAGCCCCAGTGACAGCCTTAAGGCTTTCAAAAAGGCAGCTGTGCCCCTGGCATTCCAGCACTGACATCTGGCTCGTGTGCCAACTTCCAGCTGTCCGTGAGCGCCACTTCCAGAAGTGTTACCAGCTCTGCCTCCTTGTCCCCCTAAACCTCTCCCGACCCAGAGCTTAAAGACCTGCTGTTCATAGTGGGGAGGTCTGAGCTGTGATCCTTTATAGGTGTGGTAAAACAAAAAGCCCCTGCAAAAAACTTGTGCTTTGGGCCAAACTCTGCCTGGCTTCCTAGCCACATAGCAGAGAGAGGAGGTGGCTGGATCCTGATCCCAGCAGTGCTACTCTCAGTTTAGAGATGCTCCATTTTTCCAAGGAACAGTTCTGTACTTTCCCAGATGTAGCTGGGATCAGACTATGACCCAATGGGCACGGAAAACAATTAAAAGGAGGTGGGGTGAATGTCAGTAATGCTCTCATTGCTTGAACCCGCAAATAAAACTTCCCTCCCAGAGGACTGCAAGCCTCCATGGCCAAAAGCGTATAGAAAATCCCATACCAAAGACTACAGTGTGCCATGATGTGCCTGTGTCCAAACTGGCTCCTGTACCGTGCTCAGCTCTGGGGCACCCAAACCCACGAGTCTCTGTGCCCAACGGGTACCGGGAGCCCACCAAAGAGTCACTCATTCATCTCAGTCACCTCCCCTGAAAAGCACAACGGGCAAGCTGCCTGTGAGTCTTACAGCAGCACCCCAGCAGCTCCAAATGAGACAAGACCCCCATGCCAGGGATACACAGACAGCAAAAGACAGCACTTGCCTCAGAGCAAGTCTGACAGACAGACGAGCGACGGGCAGGGAAAGGAGCAGAGCTGCCATCGCTCACCCAGGAGCTCAGAGCTGGCACTGGCTTTCAAACCCAAGACTTCTCCCCTGCTCACTGCCTGCCCACTGGAACAAACCACCATCAAGACAATAGTACAGAAATACACGCTAATGGGTGCTTTGACCAGCACAAACAGTTGCCTTCATTGTCTGACATGGTGAGACCAGGTAAAAGTAACTTTTAAAGGATTTCCATGGTGATTTTTCTCCCTAGTTAAATAAAAGAATTTAAAAAAAGAAACAGAAAAAGAAAACCCTTTCACCCAAACTTCAGAGATAAAAAAGGGGGAAAAAATCTTCATCTTAATTCAAAATCCTATTTGATGTGTCGTGGCATGAAAATGTTTTTCACTGCATTTTTTCAGTGTGATCTCATGCACCCTGCAAACGGGGTACGCCCAAAACACCAGGTATTTTATGGGACACAAACAGAGCGCAAACATACACAATTAAAAAAAAATGGGATTGGTAAATATTTAAATTAATCAGAGCTGGCATCTGTGCAGCCTCCCCTCCCAGAGAGGGGGATGTTTGCAGCTTTGAAAAAATAAAAGTGAATAACATGACCTTTTCCTTCATGTTTGTTAGCTCACTGCAGTTTGGTGGGTTGGAGCAGCCGAGGCACCTCCCAAAACGAAGTCCAGCAAGTGCAGCCGGGGCTCCTCTCCTCCCAGCCTGGCACCGGGGGCTTGGGGCTAGCTCCAGAGCTGGTGGGGACGGAGCTGGCTGGGGGAGTTGCTCCAACCTGTTTGCTGTCTCACTCCATAATGCATGGGTTTTGTTGTGTTTTTTTTTTTCTTTTCAGTTTAATTGTTGGAGGAGTTTATGAAGCTGTTTGCCAAAAAACAATCGACTCCAGGGAGCCAGCTTACACAAAAAGGGTGTGTCGCTCGAGCGAGGCCATGAAGCCATGGAAACCACCACCTTTTGCATTTGCCCAGGTGAAGCCAAAGCTTTGTGGATGGCTTGTGAAATCAGCAGAGATCTGCAAGGAAGTGAAACACGTACATGCAAGTGTGCATTAAGCAGTCACAAAGGTGGCCCCGTCCACCAGCACCTAAATCTCCCATAAGCAAGGTGAATGCTCGCACTTCAGTAATGCTGATTTTGTTTGAAAGGTCACACAAACACACCAGAGAATGCACGAGGCGTTTTGCACACAGCCGAACAGTGCGCGTACCCGGAGCGCTCGTGCTCCTCCAGATCGGCAGTGCGGGCAATGGCACAAGCAGAGACGGTTCTGCCCCTGCAGCACACACACACGCAGATGTGCAAGCTGGCTAAACTCCCTGCCAAATGGCCACATGACCAGACAAACGGGAATCTGCGCACACATGTGAATAAAAGGCACCACCACAACACATGCAAATGTCTCAAAAGCAGAGATCACGCCTTGGGTGTTTGTTCTGACCCACGGGAGGAAAGCTGGCAGCGGTGGCAGGCAGGGGGATTGGTGAAGGTAGAAGAGGTGTCTCCCCGGGTCAGTCTGCAGCAGCGCGGCGCGAGGACCGTGCCATGCAGGACCCCATGTCCAGATGCAGGAGAGTATCTGGGGGGGGATGTTTGTCTTGCAAGCTGGCGTGTGAAGGCGGGTGGCTGGAGAGGGACCCTGGCTGCATTCTTCTCAATCTTAGAAAAGAAAACAGAGAATTCCTCAGAAGCACTGGCTGCCAGCCTGACTGACAGAAAAAAAAACCCAGGAACAAAGTGCAGAGAGGGATTTTAAAGCCACCCAGCTCCTGTGAACGTCTGCTTCAGGACTCTCCTGCTACCACAGGAAAGGGAAGAGTGCTCTGAACTGCAGCTCTTTTGAAAGAGGTAACATCCATTATTCCCCACTTTCAGCTGCTGAAAGCATGCTGATGACATTTCAGGTTACAGGATTTCACCCACTCTGGTGGAATACAGAGAAGTCAGAGAAGTGAGCACAGGATAAAGCCTTACCAGGCCATCTCTTGCAGATGAGCACAGAGCATTGTGTGGCATACAGTACAACCTCGAAAAGCTGAACAGGCACAGAAACTCCACAAGAACAAAGTTCCACTATCATCCTCAAAATCAGAGCTGGCCAGAGCCAGCAAGGAGCCAGATCTCTCTTCCTCTGGTTTGACTTCAGTCCGCCACATTAGCAGTGGGATGACTCAATCCTGGCGCTTCTCTTACCTGGAGTCAAAGGTCCCTGACCACAAACCACATCAAGAATCAGCTCCTGCACTCGATGAAGCCTGGAGAGAGGAGTACAGACCCCCCAACGTAGAAGAGATGAGGGCAGCGATGCTTCTCTTGGTGCAGGGAAGCAGGGAAACCTTTGAAAGCCCATCACTACTTTTATGATTCACTATTCACTCCCACGCATATGTTTACACCAGATCCACATTTGTCTCCAAACGCAATGACCTGGCCTTTTCCCATTCACAGCCCCTTGTTTTTCCCTCTTGTTTGACAATCCCAAGGTAGGTGCCAGCCAGACACCCAACAAGTACTGTTTAACTGGAAGGTCCCCAGGGCGATCTCCCAGCAAAGGCAGAGCATGTGGCATCAGCCAGGACTTGGAAACAGCACCCAGCTGCTCCAGCCACCACCGCCTCCACATCTGGGCTGTCCCTAGGCACAGCCCATGGCCACTGCAGAGGTTGCTGCTCCCCAAGGGCACCTTCCAGAGACAAGGGGAGCTCCCTGGACAGGCACTCCCCCAAGGAGGACCACAGGAAGGGCCCAGCAAGCCCACGAAGCAGGCAAGTGCCGGTAAGGCTTGGTGCGTCAGCCTTTCTGGCATCGACCTCCCAAACTCATTCAAATATTTCCCTTTTTTTTTAATTTAATGTTCCCTATAATTCATCTGTCCCAAAAGATAATCAATAGAGGCCGTAATGAAAATTTGAGCCATATTTTATGATCCGCTGTAGGAGAAAGGGCCACATCAGCAGGACTAGCCTTGGCTTCCAGCATCATTTCTATGTGCGTTCACCTGCTCGCTGGCCAGATTCCCCCCTCCACCCGTCTGAGGCTGCTGACAGGGGCAGCCCCTCCAAAAGAAACTCCCGCCCTTCCCTCCTACTTCAAACAGCAGCTGCTCAAGCCGCAGTTGAAGACGTACATGTGGGGAAAAGGGAAGTTCCTACAGAGTGCGAAGGGCCCTGACCCAGCAGCCTTGGGGAACCTCCCAAACATCCCTCAACTCCTAAGCTCTGAAACAAATCCTATGGCCCTCAACCAGACCCTGGGGGGAATACAATGAACGTGTTGCAGGATCTGAAGAGCTATTTCTACCCTTCACAGTAATTCCCTAATCCTTGGCACTGCCTCTCAGTCAAGCTGAGCTTCACGCTCCTCTTCTCCCAAACATCACCCAAGAGTGAGGGCAGTCATTCATGGGGGCAGAAGAGGGCTTCGCCCAGGAACTGCGAAAGTCTAGAGCCTGCCATATGCTGTACTGCAGTCTTTCAGGGCTCCCACCATCGACAGCAAAGACCAGAGAAGCACTTTTGGGCTCCCAGGTTCAAGAGCAGCAACACAGTTACGTAGGAGAGATCAGGGTTGGCTCAGTACTCTCCGCTTCCAAACACTGAACATTAGCAGCCACAGGAGCAAACTCCACAGCTCCACTCAGACTCCAGCAAAATGCTCATCTCTTCTCTCTCCTGTGCACCAAGGACTGTCATCTGGGTCTCAGTATTAGTCCTACAGGTATGTTCAAGCTTTTGAATGGTCTGAAAACAGGGATGTGGAATCCCAATTTTGTTCAGTACCACTGGAAAAACAAGGGGGAAAAAAGTTCCAGGAGCCTAAAGCACATTCTCACTTCTTAAATATCCATGTCCAGTCACTAGGACTGTGCTCCTCCACGTCTATCTAGTCCAAGGGGAACCTCAGGCAATCCCACCTACCTCTCTTTATTCCTTTTAGGCACAAATATTACAACTGCTCCCTAATTCATCCATCTTAGTATAGTATATATTCATTTAGGAGCTGCGCTGACCTTACTTCCCCAGGTGGGTAGTGGCAAGGAGGAGCAACCACATCTCAGTGCCAGCCTCCACATGCTGCTGTGTGTTTTTCATTCCACATTATAAATCCCACAGCACTTTCAAGCACCTTCATCTATTCTCCTGGCACACAACTAGCAGGTTTGTTGTTTTTGCACATGCACACGGACGCAGCCAGGGCTGAAACGAAGGCAAAAGCCTCAGTCCTGTTCCCGGAACCTTTCTCCACCTCTGATTCCCAGCAGCGGGTCCCCTGTCCTCCCTCTAAAGGCTGGAGCATATTTCACTGCCTGAAGCTGCCGCATCCGCAGGGAGCCGGAGGTAACAAAACCGTCTTTGATTTGGCCAAGGGAAAAATATCAGAAGTGAAAGGCCGGAGTGAGGAATTTATAACAGCAGCTAAGGCAGCAAAAATACAAGCGCCTGACCAGAAGCTGCCCTCCTGCTCAGCATGTCATGTCGTTCGGCTTCCCATGTGTCTTGGAGGGGCAGGATGTTGCAGAGAGCACAGCCAGAAACCACCAATTTTCTACACACACGAGCGTACTGACACCCTCACGAGACCCCTGCTAAACAGCACTCAGCCCTGAGGCATAAGCTGGAAAGCCAAGAAGCCTCTGCTCACCCAGAGGTGCAGGTGGTGATCTCATATTATCTTACTGCTTGAGACTGTTGCCTTTTCTTTTCAAAAGTGATGTAGCAGCATTGTGCAGGTATATCGGTGATACTCTACCTCCCAAGGTAGAAAATGCTCTCTGTCCTGGACTGGCAGCCTGAATCCTCGTAACCAGTGGTCTGCAAGAGCAATAGCCAAATATTTCCTCCTTTCTTTTCTCTTGGAAACTTAAAAATCAATCATCTTTGTTTAAAAATTACAACACAATATTCAACTTAATTGTTGCTTCCAATACATAACTAAGGTGACAGATTTGCAAGATGTGTGACAGAAGGACTGTGAATCCAGAGGACACGGGTGAGCAGCTTCGTGCTTTAAACTCATACAGGAAAGGGGACTGAAATCCGAAGCATGACTAGGAAAGCACTGCGGTCTCTGAAGCCCCATGTCACAATCACATACAGCCATCCTCCTTTTTTGGAGCTGACCTTTTTTTGTGCTGCCAACAAAGTAGGCCTTGTACTGATACAGATACCTGTCTACGAAAAACTTAGGGAAAAGCATGCAGGGATGTAACATGGTTGTTGTAGTCACTGCTAACTTGCCCCAGATTTGAACTGGTGACCCTTACTAATATCATCCAGTCCCTTGATATCCTCAGGGAGCCATCAGCACATTTTATTAACCCAGCCAATTTTAGAAGTGCATACGCAGTATTCTAGTTACTTGTTACAATTATGCATTATAGGTCCATTTCATACATATGCTTATGCTGAAGTGATGTGCAGTACTTTAAGACCGTTATAATGCCATCAGACCAACTGCATGAGGATCACGGGGCTGAAGGAGCTCTGGCTTTCTCAGAGCACACAGCATACCCAGTGTCTACAGACATCACATACTCTAACCTAATAGAAAGCCTCAGAGATCCCCACAACCAAATCCATTTTTTAAAATGACATGTTTCTACCTATTGGTCCCCAGAGTGAACTAATTGCTTTTGCTAGTTTTAAAAGCCCGAGTTATTTCACTGAAAAAAATGAGCAAGTGCATGGGAACTCAGAGACATCCTTAGATTTCTGACGTAAAATCATCATGTATGCAGACATATTTGTTGCCCAAACAGCCAAACTTCCAGCTTTACTGCATGACACGCCACGCCACAGGGGAACTGTTCACTTCACAGTGAAGGTGGGAAAACAAGGAGTTAAAGTAACCTGACCAAACTCAAATAGCAATTTAGTCAGAGCTAGGAGAAGATAAGATTTCTGTCTGTGCTCTAACCACCAGGTTATCCCCTTCTTTGCTAAATAAACTTTTCATTGTAAGGCGCGACTGCTATTTCCACTTAAAGACTGGTGTTTTGTTTTGTGTTTTTTTAAATTGCCTTTTTTTTTACATTTTATTTATTTTTTTAAAGATGACACTCTACAACAGAGAACCTGCTCAGCAGGGGGTCAATCCAGGACTGTGCTTAGGTTACTATCTGGTTCAGAAAAATACTGACTAGGAAGACGGCCAGCAAGAACTGAAGCATTTTTCTGCATCCTGCAATAGCAAGACAGTCTGAGTCTACCACCCCTGCAAACACACACCTACAAGTTCAGATGCCCTGTAGACAAAATTGCCCAGAATCCAGTTCCAGACCTACCTGCTCTGGTGTACAGCTTGGATAGTCATTACAGTCCAGAACAAACTATTTACAGACAATACAAATGTACAAATTATGTATAGTAACAAAATCTGAAAAAAAATCCCAGACAAAAATTAAATTAGAGGGACAAACTTTTCAGAGATGATAACTAGAGGAAAAAAGTGTATGTCTCTTCAGAAATCTGTACTCACCTGTAGCAGGAAGCAACCATACATTCTGGGTGCAGAAGCACATCTGGGGACATGCTCATCACATAGTTCTTGTGAAAACCAGTCCTCACTGTTGAGCAGAAACTCAATGGGAAGCAAGAAATCCCTACTTCTTTCTAGGTAAAAGCAGTTCAGCCCCACCATTTGCTGGGAAAGTTTTAGGTGAGATTCCTTTTCCCAGCTCTGAGTGAATTGCATTTTACTTTGATGAAGCTCACCTCTCTTTCAAAGGAACCACAGCTGAAGGTGACCATTGCTAATATTTTTATTATCCTTTTATGAACGTGTTAACCTTAATTCATAAATGCTCTACAGAGCGAATTTCCTTGTATTTTGTTTTTCATACTTGATTAACAGTATTTCAGAGACATGGATTTTTAAAATGTGTATAAGAAGTTACCTCCTATTAACTTGTACTGGTTTAATGCAGAGCTACCTCTCTTATTTTTATTTGGATTTTGTAGAAATTTGTTACTAATTAATTTGAACTGAGCCAAAATAATTGTTTCCATGCAGGCTATCAGTTTAACTACCACATCTCAAGTTAAACAGGTATAAATGTTTTATACATAAAAGGCTTTAGATTATATAATACAAACACATCTTCTACTTTCTCCCTTTTTTCACCACTTACATTCCAGATTTCCTTTGGGAATGGATGTGTTGGACAGTAGGAAAAAAAGTCAGTTTTGCTGTGCACTTGGAGGTCTCTGTTGCCATGTTTACAATGCACATGAAGTTTGGAAAATTTGCTTAAAGTAAGCACTTTCTTCCCCAGTTCATTTTTTAATGGATATTTTCCTTTCAAGATTCTTATTTATAAAGATCCTCTTTTGTTTTCCAAAACCTAGACTTTCTGGAGGAAACATTCTGCCCTCAAATTATCATTTCCAGGCAAAGGAAAGCTGCTTAAGATGTTACCCGCTTATTGCACACACATACCTCTACACAGAGATTCTTAATCTTCACCCACCCAAGATTAAGGCAATGCAAATTATGAAATCGATACCAATACAGACAGCAACATGCATTAGAGTTTCAATGTTTTTGTTACATTTTTTCCTAAACTATTAAAGCAGTATGATTTCAATGTGATTGTTGTTGTTTGTGCAATACAAATTCTCTGTTGTTTGATGCTGTGAGTACTTATGCAAATGCCCCATTTTCCTTAGAGAAACCCTTCCTTTGACACCTCATGTGAGTAAAGAAAATATTTGAGTGTTTGCAAGATGAGGATCCATTTATATTTAAGGCTCCATTACTGATCAGGAGGCAAAGAGTGTCCTTAAGGTGGATATAAATTATAGTTATACTAATTTTAAGGCCCTCAGTCTCTGTCCTAGTGATGTAGCAGAAGAGCTTTTGAATAAAGGAGATTCTTCTCTCACAGCAGTTTCAGTTCTTTTCTTTCATTAATCAAAACCTCTCATATATATATATATATGTTTTCTCTCTATATGCATGTCTGAATACCTCTTTGAGGTTTAACACTCCTGCACCTAAGATTCAAACATAACAAATCAAAAATCATTTTGCAAGCAACTACAACAGGCATTTCCAGAAGTTACATCACGTAACAAGTCATGCAATTAAACTTTAATGAAAAAATAAAAACAAAAACACCAAGCAGCCCCTAGTGCTTGTTTTGTCTTTCAAACAATCTATCATAAAAAAGCAGGATGTTAAAATGGAAGAACCTCTGACTAAAGTTGTGCTGTAAACAATTTTTTCCTAATGAATTCCACCTCTTTACTCCACTGAATCAGCAGAGCCGGATGGAATTTCTCTCCTCTCTTCCTTCTCTCTGTATAAAAGGATGTACTGCTGATAAAACTAGTAACCCATGAAGATCACTTCCCCGAGGTGAGATGCCTCCTGCCAGCATTTCTGCTCTCAGGAGGTTATAGTCTAACACCCTTCCTCCTCCCCGAGATGCAGCGCCTTGCTCTCCGAGCTGGCCCCTTGAAACCAGCAGGACCTTCAGTATTGTAACGTGAGAGCTGGTGCAGGCAGGAATAATAGAATATGTCTTACGGCAACTAGAAATGTTCATGCACGTGCGTATTTGTTTTATAAAAAGTATAGACCCAGTTCTTCTGAATTTCTAAGCACCTGCAGTTTTGGGAGGCTTCTGCTGGAGTTGTAAGTCTTAAACACCTCTCCAAAATGGGTGCCTGAACCTCGACATTCTGCTCCTGTTTTTCAATCTCACCCTCTGCTTTTATTTTCCACACCTGCAAATGATATCCCTTTAAAATCAAACCTTTTATTTCACGTCTGCTGAGATCATATCATTTGATGAAAGGTAACTGTGGTTTACATGAGGACAAGAGAATAGAAAGGGGTTGTCATTTCCAAAATATTGTTAGGAAAGGCAAAAAGGAAGCAGAAGGGTCACAGTTGGACCATGAAAACCACTAAGGCCCCGGACTAGAAGAGACACACACGCAGAAACACTTGAGCTGTTCCACTGGCTTCAGTTCATTCACGGCTGCAGAAACAGGACTTAGCACAGCGAGAAGTAAATTCAAGCTTGTACAAAGTTTGACAACTCCAGCCTTCCTGTACGTCTTACAATTTTTTTCCTAATGTTTGGATTTTTGTATTTTCTACGGTGTGTTAACAAAACCAAATCTGAAATCAAGATAAATTTTAGAATGTTTGATGCAATTTATTTGTCGTTATTTATTTTTCCCACTGTAGCTCTTTTGGACAGTGACATAACCAGTTTGTTTAAGGCGTTAGTTTTCTTGAGCTAGCCCCGTAAACCACAATATCTGGACTCTAGATACTGCAGAGGGAGCCTGAAATAAATTTAAAATTGAAGTCAGTAAAAGGCATAAGGAAAAAAATAAACTGGGAAAGTGTCTTTGTCATATTTTTGTCTTTGAGAATTCTTTCCCTGTTTGTGTAATAAAGAAAAGTTTGGTCTAATCAGTAACATCATTCTTTCCCCTACCTGCTAAAAGAGATTTCAATTTTTAACTAAGGCTGAGTTTCCTTAATGTATTTAAACGATTTTCAGTGAAACGCACATTTGGATAGGGTTGGTTTTTATTTTACAGTACACTGTACTGTACTACAAAATCAAAGTTCTGTCTATAAGAAAAGAATATTATCTCACAGTTACAAAGCACCTTTCCTCCCCAAGTGTTTCATGGTAAGGTAAGGTCCGTGCCATGGAAATGCAGCCAGCCACCTCTGAACAGGCAGGAGAAGACAGCATAGTCTGGTCAGCAGGAGGTGGGAACACAGCTTTGGTCAAAGGCAAAGGCACAGATTCCCACTGCTGAGTGAAATTTCCTCCTGTGCAGGGAGTCAGCTTATCCTTACAGACACCAGTTCAGGGACACTCAGAAATTATAAAATAATAAAAAAAGAGAAGCCCTAAAATCTCATGTGACTATCTACAGACAACTGCCAGTGCCATATAACGACTTTATAGTTTGGGGCAAAATCTAAGGGCCTGTCCTATAGGAAAGAAACATGAGTAACCCATTTAGTCATTAGAATAAACATCAATTTATGTGAGAAGGCAGTCAGATCTTTCATTCTCAAAAGTGTCCCAAGGAAGAGCTGCAAGAAAAATACAGGGTAGCTCCTGGTTTTTAAGACAAATGAGAAAGACGGCCCAAGCGAGAATCAAAATGGTAGTCACCAGAGGATGAGGAATCCCAGCCTGCCGCTCTGACCACATCTCCATGCCATCCCTTAGCATAAGACAATGCCAGGCACAAGGCTAAGCACAGCAAAATCATACTGATCCTGGCTTTTAAAATGTTTTTGGTTTAGAGGCTGGAACCTGGCAAAGTCTCACCCTGTACGGATTTGCCACTCTCCAGAGCTTGGAAAGACTACTGTCCCTTCCCTATGCTTCTTCCAAGACCATGCATGAACGTCTTGCCTCTCTCACACCACTGAATGTACTGGGGTTTCTCCTCTATGCACCAGATTGCTTTCCCCAGCTCCAAACCAGCCACAGGTAAAAACGGGGCAACAAATTTGGTCAAGGTGTAGCAGATTGCCATAACAGCAAAGCACCAAGCAGTGCTATTCTGTAGCTTAAATTAAGACCTAGCTCCAGCATGCCATCTCACCCATTTAGCGTGAACAGAGAAGAGATCCCATCAAACAGGAGCTGGGCTGGGCTATGAAATCTGGGATTACACATCTGGAAAACCATCTGAGAAAGCAAGCTTGGGAAGGCAGTGGGGGACTGAATACCTTATCCTCCTTGTCTGGTAAACACTTCCAGCCATCTCAGTGCACTCGCTCCGCATCCTCCCAACCTCAGGTGTGCGACAGGCATGTAGAGACACAACCTGCCGATGACAGCAAGGAAGAGAGACACGAGGAAGGACTGGGAGAGCAGGACAAATGAAACGAGGCAGACAAAGACCAGAAGGCAGGTGACGGGTACAGCAGTGCCAGACAGCAGAAGCGGCAAACTGGAATCTGTAAGCAAGTATCTCAACGTACTGCAGGAAGCCACATTCCACCTTGAACCAGAGAGCAAACCTGAGAGCCCCAAACTCTGGGTGCAGGTGTGCGGTTAAGTCCTCAACTGGGAAGGACTGGCTAGCAGTCGTACCAAGCGAAACAGTCTCTTTCAGAGACCGAACACAGCCACAGAACAGCTCTACTAACTCGAGAAGAGTTTTGAACACTAACCTAGCTCTCTAGGTTAGAAAGCATTTCCTGTTTGCAGTCCAGAGCTTTCCAGTTTCCTTGAGGATGAACAGTGATGAGTCCAAAACACTAGTCTGATAACGAAACAGAAAAAGAGAGAAAGCTTGTGGGCCTGGGGGTTCCCACGACTGCCTTAGCTGCAGTTCTTCCTGCCTGGAGCCAGGAAGAGTTGCACAGGGAGATCAAACCTGCCTTGCAAAGTCCCAAATCCAAGTCATGCAAATTCCATCCTTCCTCCAAGCACTGATACCAACACAGGGACTCTGACTTCATCACATGGATGAAGGAAATGGAAAAAGGAGGGGGGGACCTTACTGCCTACACACACATACACACACCCCACCTCAGGCAATAGAGGGGGTGTGAATAATGGAGCAGGTTCAGCAGCCAACAGCGTTCAGGGTCGAGTTAGTAATCCTCTTTTTCCATTTCCGTTTGCTATTTGATGTAATTATAGTTTTTGATTGAAATCCACCCGGAGCGTAACCCCTCTGCTTAATGCACTGCTTAAATCCTTGGGTACACAACCATGCTGCTCCCCAGACTCGCCTGGAATAGGAAACCATTTCAATGCCAAAAATAAGTCTTTGCTTTCTTTGGTAACGCCCTCAGTCTTGGCTCAGCCTCTGTTACACCCACCAAAGGAGAAGGGCAGAGAGTTTAAGAGGGCTGCCTGATACCACCCATGGGCTAGCGGCTTTATGCTAGAAGTTGAACCTGCAAGAGGGTTTAAAAAGTTTGGAGGCTTTCTTTAAAACCCAGATGCCAAGAGAGGTTGCACAACAGTAGGAACACAGGACCTGGAGCCTGGCCTCAACTTTCCCAGTGGATTTGCTGCTATCTGAACCATAAATAGTAACAAGCCGAAGCTCCATCCTGCCTTCGCGTGGGGTGAACAGTGGTTTCTGTCCTGAAAGGCCTCTTGAGGATAAAACTAATAGATGATATTCATAATCCGAAGGAGCTGGGAGATCTACCTCTCTGTAAAATCAGATTGCCGGAGCTGGTTTTTCCTCTCCAGCTCACTCTGCACCACTTGGCCAAGAATGCAGGGCAACAGCTAGACCAGTAGGCCAGACACCAAACGAGTACATTAGCAATTACATCCCACAGAAGGAGCAGCCCACAGCAGTGTGACTGGGCTGGCAGCAAATCACTAATACTTGTGGACAGAAACTGCCTAGGAATAAGCAAATGTTTCAGGTGCCCATTAGTCCACTGGATATCAGAAGGAAGAGGTTTCTCTGAGGACTTCACACCCAGATCAGTACCTCACTTGCTGTACAAAAACCTGATGTGGGTTGGGGAGGTATGTAATACATAGACTTGCTCCAAACAAGCAACCCATCCTATGAGGTGGAGCAAGATCATCTCAGGACAATGAACGAAGGTACAATTTCACTCAAGATTCAGGAAAAAAGTGTTAATTCTCCTACACAGGAGAAACTCAGAATGGTTCTCTTCATGCCAGTATTGCTTGAAGACCGAGGTATGTGCAAGGTGAACCTGATGTGAAAATACTAACTCAAAGCCTTCCCCAGCGGGGGAACGGGACCTCTGGGATTTGACAAAAGTGATGTTACAACTCCTGTTCCACACCTTTGTTTGCACAAGGAGAATGAAGCCCTCAAAGTTACCCTGTGAGATTTTCAGACCTGTTGCAGAAACGTCCGAGAAAGCTGCTAAGCTTTGGATGCTTCTATACCCTGAGACACCTGCCTCCAAGAGGCAGGCAGCCAACTCAGCACAGGACCTTTGGAACCAAACATGGCTCTCTGGACCCGATTCTGTGCGGCTTGTCCTTTACAGCATCATTTACATCAAGGCCAAGCAGCGGCAAAACGGCACGATCAGAACAGCACTGTTATAAACAACTTTACGAAGGTGAAAGGGACCAGATAATCTGCCCATCCCTTTCCATTTCATGCCAAAGAGGAGACCTGAGTGAAGGAGGAGGTCGCTGAACCAGCCACTCGGGCTGGAGGCACCTTCGCTGGCAGCACCGTGACTCAGCAGTGAATCAGAGGCAGGCTGTGCCTGGCTGCCGGATGGGCCTGGCTACAGCAGGAAGATGAAGACAGCAAAGCAAGAGAAAGAGAGAAGTATAGGCAACATGGGAAGTGGGGGTCCCCTGGGCCGGAAAGCAAAACCTGCCCAAGGCTTCCACACTTCTAGGAACTCTCTGTCATCGACAGCATCTGTTAATCAGCTGAGCCCCAATTACTGGCGCCTCCTTCACCAGCAGGAACTGTATAGCCAGCATGGGGCACAATGCACCGTGCCCACTGGCACATCTGCTGCCTTGTTCTGCCCCTTCTTGACACTCACAACAGCTGAAGCAGCTCATCAGCAGAAACCTGCTTTTCAAACAGCTCTCCCCAGTCTGCTCGAACCCTTCCTCTCAGTGGGCCCAGGCAGTCAGTTTTTTCTCTCTCCTCATCAGATATCTCTGTCTCTCTGAAATATTCAGATGATTTGGTTTTGTTCTCTTCTCCCCCACATCAAATCCTCCCCCTGCTTGTGGAAGCAGTGGATTTCACCCAGGCACAGGAGGCTAATTTACACCCTTCAGGGTTTAAAATAGCAGTGGCGTAAATGAAAAGTCCAATTTCTTCAAATTTGCATTGTAAAACCATCCTTCAACTTCCTTGAAATAAATTTTACTATTTTATTAGTGCAAACAAAATGGTAATAAAACACTAATACAGCGCCTTGTATCCAGGGGAAGAGCTAAAATTAACATAGACCGAGCAGTGTTTGCTATTACATTCAATTACCTTTTTACTTGAGATTTACATTCTCATCCCCTTAATCTCCATAGTGGTGGCTTTGAAATCGTTCCCCACAGTCATTCCTGCGTCTGGAATGGACGGCAGGAAAGCCGCTCGCTTGCCACCACCGCTCCTGCTGCCAGCACCCCCGTGCCAGCCTCTTCCCTCGAGACCCCTGGGCAAGTTTCCCCAGAGTGTCTCCGGAGAGCCTCAGCAGCAAGTGCATTCACCTTCCTCTGTTAGTCTCACTCAGGCCTTAATTTCTAAACTCCAGACAAATACACTTGCAGCAAAAATACATCCTATGTTCCATAGTTGCCTTCCATCTGGCTCTGGAAACCATTCCTTAATTCTCAGCTACAAGCCGTGTTACAGGCAAGTTTTATTATCTCCATTGTACAGATACAAAAACTAACGCAAAGACTGAGAACCAAAGTCTGAATGCGGCAGCTCCCAGTGTAAATCTGGAATAGCGTATTTTGTAGTGGAAGTATTCCAGCTCTTGCCTGGAACTCACTGAATTCATACTCTGCACTGGAGTTATTTAACTGGGATCATGTCCTGCAACCCAGGCGTCCCAGATCCACAGGCTTACCAGTACATTCAGGAAAAGAGCAGCTCCAGGACTGTCTGATGAAACTCATGAGAGAACCTGCACTGAAAGAAAGGACGCTACGGACACAAATCCCAGTAAATGCAATACAGGGAATCCATTTCCCCAGTATCAGGGGAAAAGTTTTAACTAGCAGCATCTTTGGATGCTTTCTTCTAATATACTAGGCATGTCAGTGATTTTGGCCATTATCAGAAGAATGGCAAGCCTTCGATAAGACACTGCAGGAAAGTGCCACGTTGGTCCAGCTCCATGCAGTGACTTCGATTCTCTGCTCTTCTTCCTTTTCATGTACTAAATGTTAGACACCTCCCCTCTTACAAGCCAAGTCAAAACATTTAACCTTTCTTTGGAGAGCATGGCCAGCACCTGCCTTACAGGTGATACCCACAATTTTGTTCACTAATTTTGATACAACAATTTGTGATATCCAAATGAGATAACAGAGACTAATTAAGCACTATGTAATATCTTTCTACTCTGGCCAAGAAAAGACTCAACAGCCTTTCATCCCAGCCTGCTCACTACCGAGCTACTCCAACATTACAGGACTAGTACACCACTGAACAGAGTCATAGCTAAGGACAAGTAAAGGGCAGTTTGGGAAGGTACTAGCCAGCATCCTAGGGAAGAGCATCTCCTGAGAGAAACAGATCGCTTGAGTGTCGCCCAAGCCCAGCCCAGCTGTACTGAATGTACAACACACGGACCACATGCAAGTGCCTGACAGAGAGAGCATCACTGCCTGTTTAGATGGGAAAACACTTCTAACTGCTCTAACCAAGTTCCAGGCAGCCCAGGGGCACTGCGTGGCCCTGATCGCACCTCGAGTAAGCACCAACGAACTGGCTGTAATGACTCTGCTGAAACCCAACCCCACCAGAATCCATTTTGTCCCATATAGCACAAGGTCACTCTAATTTCTAGTGCCCCTTGGGCAGCTATCCCACAGCTCCCAATTCTTCTTTTGAAAGAAGAACATTGCAGGTGATTCAGCAAAAGATTTTGTGCCAACAAGAACCTGCTGGTCAGAGAGTTTTCCTGTGACAGGGAGGTCCATGTGCTAGCACTTGGTGGTACTCAGGAGTCCTGTAGGCAGTATCCCTGACAGCTGCCTTCAAGGTCCTCTTCCTTTTCTCATCAACAAAACCTTCCGGTTTCTGCATTTTAATCCATGGCTTGTGTGCCTATCCCCTAAACTGCTCATCTGTCTCTCCTCCTAAATAGCACGGTCCTTCATCCTTCCCCTCTAGCCATCTTGATCTTTGTGGCTAGAGGGGAAGCATCACGCAAAGCATCAGTCTGTAGGATACCCCTAGAATAAATGATAAATCCTCCCCATCCAAACAACAAATGTGTCCCCAGGAAACCTTTCATCTGTCCACCTTCTAGATGGCAGCACACAAAGGCCCTTGTGCAAACAAAATTATCACAAGGCACCTGAGCAAAACAAAAAACCCCAAACAATAAGAGTAGGAAGAAGAAACCTGTGCAGTAGCACAGGGCTGAAGTTGGTTTCAGCTGGTCTTCTGCCCCTTTTTTCTGTTCTCTTTGCCCCGCTCCCCTGAACAAAGGAAGTTTGTTGTCAGGCTCAAACATTTCCTGGGCCTTGTCCGAGTTCCACCTTGTTTTCTTTTTCTCTTCTCCCCACCCTGTACAAATAAAAGCAAAAACCAACTGGCACCACCTGTGATGAAAGGACAACTAAATGCAGAATTTTATCTTTTCTTTCTTTTCTCCCTCCTCCTTTTTCCCTTTTTCTTGGCCAGAAGTTTTGGGCAAAGGACAAAAGGTATTGTTGGGTAAGCACAATTCCAGTGGCTGAGTCACGCTAAGACACTAAAGCGCTGGCTGCTGATGGGGTAAAGTAAGCCAAGCTGCTGCTTCGCTAAATGCAATGAAAAGGCCAGCAGCACCACTGCAAGCTCTGCCAGCCCCAAAGCACAAGGGGTAATAGAAGATTCTCATAGTAAGAAAAGGTGCAAAGAAATCAAATAAAATCCTGGTACAAATATCTTCACCGAAGAAATCTCAGGAGGAAAGACTGTCACACAGAAGAGACTGGATGGGCTCCTCCCTTAAGACTGTAAAGGCTGTGAAGGTCATAGTAAAGACAGTTACGATCCTTCCTTATGATAAGGGAAGGCTAAGATGCCTTCTTCAGTTCTCCATCCAGGCCTACTTCTTTGATTTCATGACAAAAGTCAGACCCACAGCTGGTCAGTCCTGTAAGCGATCTCCCCCCCAGCGCAACTGTAAGCTCTTTGAGGCAGGGAGCTCGCATTGCTCTTGCAGCCCCCAGCACAACCGAAGGGACGGGGGGCTTCCAGGCACTACCACAATGCAGATAATCATCAACCCATTTCTGGCTGCAAATTAAACGGTGCCCCAAGCGGGCACTTGCTTGGAGCACATTCAAAAGCACACTGTAGACCCTGCAACTCAATGGTGCATTTGGGGGAGCTGGAGCACTGGCTGTTTGTTTATTTTATGATGCACTTTGGTCTCTCTCAGTTGCACTGTTATCCTACACCTGTTCGCTCCCCTTTCTCCGGGCTGATAACAGACAGTACGTTGTGCGGAGCGGGGGCCTGGCCCAGCTCTTTTTGTTTTTAATGAGACACGTGTATGTGTATTTGGTTCCAGACTATCAATACTCAGAGTCAAGGAAGAGGCAGAAAATTTCATTCAACAGGCATAATCAGTTCAGCAGAACGATGTGGAGCAAGGTCCTGAAATGGATCTAAAGAGGACAAACGTCTTGTTGATCAACCCTTCCTAGGCCAAATCCTGCTTCCCCCCAGTGCAGCACATTTCATTTTGGAACCTGCCCTCACACAGGGTGTCACACTGCTGCTAAGTTTCTTTAATGCAGACATAGGCCTGGCCCCTTTCAACAGTTCTGGCATCTTTTCATGGCAGACCCCATGACACACGGAGGCGGCTGAGAACAAGGAATCATGCTTTTCCAGGAACGGGGAATCCAGATTTTCTGGTTTATAAATTTTCCCATCTGGATTTGTTTTGCTGTTCATAGGGTAGATCACCAGAGATAAGGAAAGAAAAGTAAAGAAATATCAGAGCAGTGGCAGCCCCGACGGGCTCAGATGAATTTCTTGCATGTCACAATCTCCTGTTTGGGCAGAAATTTGAATGCATTTTCCAGCAGCAACACAGATAAACTGGCATCTCCCCCAGAGGCTGTTTCAGTTCTGCTGCTGCCTAAGGGTTCTGTGACGTAGGAACTGAGGAGCTTGGACATGCCCGCTCTCAAGACTGTCTCCGTAAGGACATGGTAAATTCTCTGCCACTTGCATGGCAAAACTTAAAATCAGCTGAGACTTCTTACGGTGAAGCCCATTAGAACAGCCTATAGACAAGCAGGTTATTACTTGAAACAGCTGCAATGAAAGACTGTGTTGGGAAAATCCTGCACAAGCTCCCAAACGGCATAGGAAGGAATGAGTAGGTCGTCTCCACGTAACAGAACCAGTAGCTTCACCTCTCCTCCGCGGCACAGGGCCTGTTGGAGCCTGTTGTCTGGGGAAGAATCCCCCGGAATCGCAGCCAGATGGTCTGGGAACAGATTTCCCAAGCCTTATCAAGCTGCCCCCCTGCTCTCAGGTAAGACCAGGCCGTACCGGACCTGCCGGGCCCGCTCTTCCCACCTCTGCAGCCTAGTCCCAAGGCTCTGAACTGGCTTCCAATGCCACTGGCTGTCCAGGTACGGAAAGGCACTTGCGGACTAGAGCAGATAGGGGCCTGGACCCTGAAGATTACCGTAGGTAAGAGCAGCCTGAGGAGTGGAACCAAGGGGCCAGGGTCTGCAACGCTGTGTACATTTGTCCTCCCCTGCCACCCCTAAGCCAGGCTGCTGAATTTACACAGCAAGGACAACTTGGTAAAGACAGTGCGGCGGCTGTCAGCTGGGAGCCTCTGCACACTAAGCTCCTGGTTAAATGTTTTCATCAAAACCAGAGCGAGAAAGTGCAGAGCAAACACCACCAATTAGAGGCTGGGATGAAGCGTTCCTGCCAGCAGATCTGGTGAGAGGGGCATGAGTCACCTTAACTCTTTGGGAGCCAGAGCCAGCACAACTCCACAGGGGAGAGGAAGAAGATGGGAGAGGAAACCTCTCACAAACCTTTCATTTGCATCCACTCATTTTCATTTATTTGTAGGAAGTTGAATTCAGGAGTGAACACTCACAGTGTTTGGAGCCATGTTATCCCCATAACCTCTGCCGTCCCCATTCCCGTACCTGGAGGAACCTAAACCAGGCAACGCACCCCCCCAGTGAAGATGGTCATGAGCTGGTTCGGAGAGCCGGACAGCAGCCCAGGGCAGAGGCTGCCAGCTGCACACTGAGGAGGTCTGGGGTTGGCCATCCCTCAAGCCATCTCTACCTTCCAAGTCCATTCCAGCAAACAAAAAATATTACATCAGTTTTGCTGAAGGCTAAGGTGTCAATGAGAGTGACAGGGCAGTACTCAATGCCTCATTCCAAGATAAAAGGATTTGTCTTGGACAAAACACTTCCCTATCAGAAACATGATGAAATGTAGCCAGCAGTAAGAGGGGACCTGGGATCAGGATCAGGCAGGTATGCCCCTCTTCCCCTAGACTGCTTCTGCCTAGCTGCTGTTAATTGTCCAATTTCTTAACATATAAGAGGTGATCAAAATTTAACTGCGTACTTGGGCTAAATCCCCTTTCAATGCAAGTAAGACACTTCTGTTTGCGGCAGGATTCAGTGCCGACAAGCCAAAAGTTCAGCTTTCGAGGAGCATCAAACGTTGCAACATTACAGCTGTTCAGGTCCCTTCCGCAGAAACAAACCCTGAAGTCAGAACTATGCTTTTGCTCTCAGTCACTCAAGCAAACACCCACTGACTCCACCTCAGCACAGGACTCTGCAGACACTGCAGGAAAGGGCCCCAGACTGCGTATGGACCAAATCCTGCCCACCTGCTACACGATCCAGCAGAGACAGCGTTGCTGTGACAGGCGGCATTTTGGAAGCTTTCTGCAAGGGAGTCTCCCCTGGCCAAGCTCCCTGTCTTGAGGTGATGGACAGAAACAGGCACAGGGGCAGTGGACCTGCTGCTATGGAGATCAAGAGGCATTCACCCAAGGCAGGGAAGCTAAAAGCTAAGAAAGGATAAATTAACACAGCAGCTCATATTGGTGAGATCCCTTTCAATCTAGGGCACAGTAGGGCTATGCATAGTGCAGACCAGGATCTGGCCCTCCACAGTTACATGTGCCCAAAGCTGGCCCCCCAGAAGTTGTGAATTTCAAGCATACCACAACTACTGGAGCAGACGGTTTCAGATCCTGCTGAGCCAGCTTGTGGCTGTATTCAAAATTGAGCAAATTTACAGCTGTAAGCTGGGAGTTTATACAACCCGTAACTTGTTAGGGATGGCTGACCAAGCCAGAACGATCGCTCCCCAGCCGACAGAGCTCTTATTGGTTAGACCTTTGAGCGCCTGGTAGATTTTATTATTTCTTTCTCTTTTTCTTTTGCATTGGTGGGGGGGGTAGGAAAGGAAACACCTATTTTTGTTCCTTTCCTCACCAAAGATAAACTGAAATTAAAGCTCAGATCCAATCCACCATGGATTCCTCAGCATATCAGCTGGCGACTGTAGCACACCCAGTGACCATCTCCTTGGACAAGGCTGCCATACTTTTCTCACTCTGTGCAGAGTCTTGCAACGGGAATAGCTCCACAGGATTCAATGTATTATCACTAGAGTTGGCAAGACTACTCTCATGCTGGCCCCTTTTGCGTGGACACTTCCCTCCCCATTCGTACCAGACCCCCCCCAAATGCTACTCTGCTCCAGCCTGGGCTGCAAGAAAATGTGGTCCAAGTTGTCTGAGTTTAGTGCAGCAAATACAATGCCCTGTGAAGACCCTCCTACCATCTCTTTTGCAAGGATAAACAGCTGGAGCAGTATCAGACCTGAAGTGATCTGAACCTGGATTCACAAACAGCAACACAAGGAGTCTGCCAAGTAACGGGCAGGCAGCAGGCAGTGAGTGTAAAGCAGGACTCCAGGAGCCCTCTGATGGGAACAAAATCAGCATGATTCACTATGCCTGCAAGTATGAAAGCTGTCGAGTCCGAGGAAAGCACAGGGCTTGCCTGCATGTAACAGCCTCAGCTTAAAATGCTCTATTTTTATTACAGCATGGTCCCAGTTCTTCTCTGAAAGGCATTTTCAGCAGGAAACCCAAACACAATCCAACTGCAACAAGGCTGGACGAAGGGCTAGGGGGCTCTCCTGGGACTCACTTTCCTGTGTGACCACAGACAAGACAAGGACAGTCACATCAGGTTCAACGACACACACATTCGTGAGCACGAGGTGCTCAAGCATGATGAGAGGGACATATACCTACCTCAGTCATTACACAGTTGCAGGCACTCCATTCACTGCCCTGGGAGGATGCAGTTTTTCTAGGACATGGGTAAGGAGCATTAAGAGGTCTCCCCTTTACCCTCTACTCCATCCTGAATACGTAACAGCCCAGAACATCAATAGTTTACATGAGTTAAAGAGCCAGCTGAGGCTTTAGGGACTCACTCAGGCAGGATAAAACACTCTTTAGTATCCAGCCACCATGTAAGAAAATTAAGTAAATGGGGACCTTTGGTGAAGTCTTAAACAGGAGACTGAAAAAGGAGAAATTTCCTCTATCCCTGCTCTGTGAGCAGGGATCACACTGCCTGCTGCCGCTCCCACAGTTTAAAATACTTAAGTCCTCCAAGGTGCAGCTTAATTTTCTTTTTTAAAAAAGAAAAGTGTCAGTCTAATTAGATAAATCCTCCAAGCACGTGGCCTGGAGTTCGTCATGGAAATTAACCTCCTTGAAAGATCACAGTGACTGAAATAAGAAACTGTGTGTTTTGGCATAGTGCAGTGAAATGGGAGATGCAGGCTGCATTTCATACACCTTCCCTTTCATAAACCTGCCGCGTTTCATATCTGCCCTACTGGCCCTTAGCTCGGCACCAAGACTTTATCTCCGAATGCCTGTTTGCAAATCGCTGCTGAGAGGTTACAATAACCCCTGGGAGAGATTTTGCTGGCTCACCAGTGTGAAAGGACACTGCTCCCCTGGTGTAAAGCTGGGCCAGCCTGAGGCACTGGTGGAGGGAGGGGCTCGTCACCAGCAGCCCTACAGAGAGGATGTTCTGCAGACACAGCCACCATGGGGAAGCAGCCAGGCTGGGAGCTGTTTGCCAGCCTCGGAGCTGTTTTGCCAGCCTCATCATGCAACACGCAGACAAGCGTGATTCTGTGCAGCCCTCGCTCTCACTGGCACGGGGATGGGCTGAGCGGGGCAGGAGGAAGATACCTCGAAGCCACAGGCTGCGATCACATAGCTCAGTTTGCATTTATGCCAGCTATGTTCCTATCTTTTCATTTAGAAGGCTCTACCTACCCACATCAGTGTAGGGCTGGGAGGCATACTGCCTAGGAATAAAAAGCCGTGGTCCCATTGCTACTGGAAGCAAAAGCAAAACCAGGAAAGAAAAGAACTAGCTTACAAGCAAGAGTCAACTGCCATCCCTACCTTCAAGTCAAAGTCGGGACCAGAACCAGGCTATTTTGTACTTTCAGGAAACACTGGCCAGTCGACTTTTCTCCCAGCCCACTGGACAAACTTGTGCTAGGGTCACACTCTCAACATTCGTTTCACAAGGACTACCTCAGGCCTCTCCTGAGTGACATTACACAACGCATTTTAGCACATAACTGAAATAAGACCCCTTTCGCAGCTCCAAACAGTCCTTCCCCATCAAGGGGATGTAAGAATTCTCTTACCAAGCTTTCCAGTTCACACTGTCCTTTCAAAGGATAGTATCCAAAACTAAAAAGCCCCTGAAAAATCTGTAGAGTTCATCTACCCTCTTCCTTCCAAAGTCTGATGGACGCTGGTATGCGTGACACTCTGCTGCACTCCCAGCACTGGGACCAGCCTTGCCAGCTGACTTTGCACGCAGAAGTATCAGGACCAGCCTCACAGACCAATTCTGAGGTGACTTGTTGTATTGTCATTGAAATGACAAGCCCTATGGCTCAGGATCTGGAAGCAACCTATTTTGTTTCAAAACAGCATCACTGGTGGCAGAACAAAAATAGGATACCTTCTGGAGAGAAAACTACCCCAAAATGCCATGGCGGGCAAGGAGCCAAAGGCCCCAAACAACTGACAGTTCTGCAAACGCAGACCCTTTCCTACAGCGCTTATTACACACGAGGCCTCCGCAGCTGGATGGCTCTAGAGCTCGCCCCAGGAGGACAGACTCTTGTACCTCTGGGTCCTATTCTAGACCAGCTCAATCACGCGTGAAAGGTATTAGCTGACACCTCATCAACAGCCATTGGACAGAGTGAGCGTGAGGGGTTGCAGGCAGATCCCTCAGTACAAGAGCCCATGCCTCCTTGCTACAACTCATTAGCCGTCTCAGGGAAGAGTTCAAAAGACAGACGACACACAAAACCTGCCTTCGTGTTTTCTACTGCTCCCTCCAGCTCAGGGTTGAGGCATGCTGGAAAGACACTACCAGAGAAACTAGGATGAACTCAGCCCTAATACAGTTTCTTAGCAGTTCTCTGCCAAGTACAGGCAAGCCCCGCAGTTCCATTACTAATAACTTAATACCTAATAATATTACCAGTGTAACACTTAACCTTGAAGCCAAGCACCTGGACCCAGAAAAATCAGCATTTAGCAAGACTTCCAGCTCATTGGATTTGGCTTCTCCTGCCAGCTGATCAAAACTCAGCATCCACAACTCCTTCCCACCTGCTCCAAGGTACTCGGAGTCATTTAAAAAAAAAGATAAAGCTCCTACTTCAGCCAGAAGCTATGGGCTGAACCAGAGAGACAACACAGATTGCAGGAGGAAAAAAAAAAATTTTGAGTGCTATTCCACCTCCCTCTTTAGGCTTTGGATGCATTAGGCAAATTCTCAATTCCAGCAGTCCCTTCTGCCTGCAACTGGACTTGAGGTAAGAGACCAGAAAGAAGGGCCAGTGGGCATCACTGAAGGCTCAGCATCTTCCGTTACACATCAGCACAGTAAGAAGGGCTCTGCCAACCCCGAAATGTTTTTTTCCAAAAGGAACACGCACACCCTTTAAAACGGGTATGGTGAAATCCGTCTGGAGGGGGAAAGACTCGGCAATGCAGGCAGGTTCCTGACTCCTTATCATCAGAGCAAGCAGCTCAGCCCCTGAATTCACTCCATCGGTGTCCTCTTTCTTACTGTTACCCAGGCTCCAATCCTCCAACGCGATTGCAGACACACTGCCAAGGAGGTCGCACGATATCTGAATCCACGACGGATTCGAAGACATCTCCATGTTTTGCTGTCAGCCTGAAGTTTGAATAAAGGAGCCCACCAGAAAGAGTGAATGAACGTCTCTGGCAGCTGCCTTACAGAGCCATGCCTGTACTTTAAGCCACCTAGTGTCCGAGCTGCGCACGGGTGCATCCTCCCCTTGCAAGGAAAGGTGCGGGGAGGCAGATGCTTTAGGAAATTCAGGGAAAGAGAAGGAGTTGTGACATCCAACAAGACTGAAACGGGAAGGAGCTAAGCACGGGGTGTGCAGGTTGAGAAGTGAGCGAGGTCTCACCGTGAGCTGAGGAAGCAGGCGCCAAAACCGGAGGCACGGCAAAGCCCCCAGCCCGATACCCCACCGTGGGGCATCGTTCCCCCTCGGGGAGCGAGACCCTTTAGCACAGGTTGAAGAAGGGAGGACAGCAGACTTGTTCCTCAAACCAAAGTCCGTCAGAGAGCATCACCATCAGAGGCCAATATTTCAGCCCCAAGGTCCAGCTGGGTTGCTCACCATCTCCGGGATGCAAACTTGGAGACAACTTTCCCCGGCACAGGCCTGTGAAACAAAACCGAAGCGCCCCGGAGACACAAGCCCTACTAACCCATGCCCACTCCCTTAAAAACCACTTTCATCCACATCTCCTCTCCTGCCCCCGCAGTAGCCCCCTCCTCTTCGCTCTCTTTCTCTGTGTCCTCGAGACTCCTCTCACCTTGAGGAGTGTTAGGATTACCCAGCATTTACACTCAATGCTCCTCTTTATTCCTTAAGACTTATTAAGAATGATAATGAGCTCCAAAGCAGTGACACGTCTCTCTCTCTCCCCCTCTGTCGCGCTCTCTCTCTCTCTCTCTCTACGTGCCTTTTCCGTCAAAGGCACACAGGACAAATCCGACCAAAAAAAAAAAACCCTGACAATATGGATCAAGGACACATGAGGATTTATATTCTACAAATCCAGCCTTTTTTGTTTTTATTATTTCTACTCAAATTCTACCCTTTCCTCCTCTTACTCGTATTCTCCCCCCCTCTACCCCAACCCTCTCGGACTTTGAATGAGAAAGAAGAAGAAGAACAGGAGAAGAAAGCTGCTTGCCTGGAAAACCTCGTTAATGTGGAGCTCTTAAACGGTTGATTAATTTTAGCAAAATTTACGATGCGCTCTTGCTTTTCTTTGAAGCTGCAGTCTTATATACCAAAAGCAACTTAACTTTAAGATCCCTCTTGCAAGCCCACTGCCCCCTAATTCTTGGATGCCCTATTTAGGTACACAAATATATAGGGGAGAAATACTGTAGCAGAGCATGGAAGCAGTCGCCCTGCCGGGTGCTCAAAGTGGTTCGATTCAAATCCCTTTAGCGCAGCCTAATAATCACAACCTGAAAACTCCCAACTTCTAGCTATTTAACTTCCCATAAAGATTACAAAAATCACTAGTCAGTCCTTCAAAACCAAAAGGAAACAGGGAAACATAAACACCAATTCCAAGAGAAGTCTCTCCAAGTTAGATCTGCTCACGCCACAGAAACGCCAGGCTCTCGGCTGCATTAGAAACATCAGGTTCTCCCAAAGCCACCTTTAAACCAGCTACGCTTCGCCAGAGGGAAAAACTGAACCTAAGGAAATGTAATATACAGATTTATACATATCCTGAACTATCCTTCAATATTTCAGTCGTCTCCCCAGCTTCCTCCTACCCAGTATTTGCTTTTATTCTTTGTCTCCCTCTGCTAGACTCTGTTTTTCTGATATAGACATCAGGAGGTTAAGGGCTCAATTATCAAGTCTGTTGAATCCTCAGCTTCACGTTACTTAGGGGGTTCTCTGTTGCTCTTCGGAAACTACACCGCAAAATCTCCTTCCTTCTTGGCTTTTCTTTTTCCTAACTTCTAATGTCTGTTTCCGACACACCCCTACACGTGAACCCACAAATCTATTTGGGGTAAACGGAGAGAAACCGTGAATTGCTTTGGGAGACAGAAACATTAATAAAAATAACCCTAAGAGTGCCTAGCCAGACTGAACCTGAAGCATTCACAATCTTGAAACCTAAAGTAACATCCACATGGAATTTACAAAATATGATTCGAGTGGTTCTAATTAGCCCCAGTCTGTGGAAAAATTGGAAGGAAGCGGCTCTTTGATTAATGTTACAAACCAGAAAGGAAACAGATTTTAAAAGTTAAAGTAGCAGCATTGTGGAATACTGAATCATTACCAGCATACATTTATGATACCTGCTTCAATCAGATGGCTTGGGGTTTTGTTTTTAGGTTTTTTTCCTTTTTACTTTAAGAAAAAAAGGAAGACAGGATGCAAGTAAAAGCTTTTGTTTATGGAAGTGTGCGGCGCTTTTATCTCCCAAGGAATTTATATAGCTGGACTGTGTATAAATCCTTCTGAAAATGAAATTAGCAAAAACAAAACAGGGGTGAAGGTGCTGGGGGCGGGGGGGGGGGAGAAGAAAATCACCACCTCAGTAAATCATAGTGGATAACCAGCCCCTGGCTTGGACAGATAGCAAATTCAGCTTTAGGAGGAAGAAACAGAGTTGGAAAGGGAAAGGACAAGATTCATACCTGCAGCAAACTCCTTGCAAAAATGGGGGGCTATTTTTAATAAGCTTCTGAAAGTCACTGTGCAAGTTTGCTTGGGCTTGAAAAGAAAAAGGAAATAAGTTTTTTTTTTTCCAGCTAGCTTGATTGTTTTGGGTGGAGCTCAAGCGTGTGTGTATATATGCTGTATATAAAAATGAATTACTAATTCTTTCCTGGAAACTGTTTGAATTACAATCTGCAAGATACAAAAACACACCTTTATTTTAACACTGATTTTAATACAGATAGAATGGGGGGGGCGGGGGGATAGCAAGGGAAACATCTTTTCCCAGTACACAGCAAAACCCTTAAGCAAGAATAATACCTCCCCACACATATACACACAGAGACACGCACACACTTCGCTCAGCTGTACAACCACCAACTGAACTCCAGCTTTCAGTGGCTTTTCCCTGTACCAAGGCTTCGCTCTGAAACTGCAAGAATGACAACGTCATGTGTGTGGAAAGCTGACACTTGGAGCTTTTAAAAAGAAATGAGGAAAAATAAGCTGTTGACTTCTTGGTTAAAGTATTTTCTTGTTCTAACTCATGTTCCTATGTCACTGGGCTAAAAAAAAAAAAAAAAAAAAAAGAGAGAGGGAGAGAGAGATATGACTTTCCTTGAATGATCTGTTTAACCTAAGCCAGAGGAAAAAAAAAAGAAGTCATTAATTACTTATGTGAGCTATTGCTTCTGAAAGACAATAAACCTGCCTGGTCGCCATGGATATGACATATTTGCTCTGAAAACAACACAATAATTAGCAAAGGGGAAAGATACAAGGAGAATATGCAAACTCCTGAGTTTAAAGCCATAGTGTTTCCTTTTTTCCCCCCTCCTCTTTTTACTTGTCAGAGTCAATTCTCTTTGCAATTCAAATCAAACAAATAAACAGAATATTTACAAAAAATGTTTAAATGCTTCACCACACTATGAATCACCAAAAAAAAAAAAAAAAGAGAAGAATTAACAAGGGAAAAAGATAAAGTCTAGTATGGACAGGTCATAAACCACCTAGGTGTTTTCCATATACGTGTATGTGTATATGTATCTCTATGTGAAATATAAAGGTATATAGGCATACACACACAAACATATATGAGTTATAAGGGTTACATGCACTATTTCCTTTAGGATTATTCTTTTATTTTTAAGATTAGTATAGAAGCATACAGAGAGGAAAAACGTCTCTGTTTTAGGGAGTGGAAACATTTTGAAGATACACCAAGAGAAAGTACAAGAAGGGGTTTTTTTACTGTGTTAAACATGCATCGTGCTAGTAGTATTTTCTTTGCAAACCTTTTAACTTTTCTCCAGAAGATGAGCAAAAAACCACAATTGGTGTGCACCGTGCGTCAGCCTGATCAACACACCAGCTTAGCATGAGTTCTCAAATTTTAAGCATAAAAAAATAATTCCTTCTCTCACCTCAATTACTTTTTATAAAGTGATATTACACTGAATCACATGTAATAATGCAATGGTTAAGTTAAGAAATAATGAAAACTGAGTTATATGCAGAGAGACTTCTTTGAAATAATTTATAAATGTTGCAGGGAAAATGTTTTTTAGATTTCCCTCTCATTAAGATGAGACAAAGACTATTAAAACCTTCTCTAATGCGGTAGCTTTCTGGATTCTGACCTTCCACATTTAGAAACCAAGTAATAAAAACACCCTAACAAGCACTTTATCTTTAGAGATATTTGACTTTGAACTTATTTTAACATTAAAAAGACTTGGGAGGTATAAAAATAACAATATAGTTGCCACAAGTTTCTGTTGTTGTTGTTGTTGTTTTCACTGCTAAAAAAAAATCTTTAGAACAAAATAAGCAGATTAAGGAAACATCCCCCTAATTTAAATGGCTCTTTTTCTATTTTTTTTTTTTTAAACAATAGTTTTTAGCTGGACTCTTTGATCTTGAAAGGGTTCTGCTATCTTGTGTGATGAGGGGGGAAAAATGATCTGTTTTAAATGATGATGCAAAAAAAGGATCAAAGCCCTGACTTTCTGTTAGCCATAATAAGCTCTGTCTTGCACAAAGCTTCAACTTCAGGCTTTAATATATAAAATATACAGGAGCCCAATAAAAGCACTGAAAAGGTACAAAGTCTGAAAACAAAAGGGGACGCTGCTCCTTTAAACGTTTTAGTGCATATGGAGTTTGATTTCTGAAAGAGATCAGTTTAACATCTCCATAGAAACCAGCAACAGATTATCATCAACAGAATAAATAACTAGTCTAATAAATTAAACAGGAGGCATAAGATCTGGAAACTTGATTACTGAAGTTCAACAATATTCCCCCATAAACTCTTCCAAACCACCTTTAGGGTAGCTAACAAGGTGGCAGCGACACATAGATAAAGGGGTAGGTGGGAAGCAGGCAGGACTTCTGGAAATGAGAAGTCCAAATCCTTCGCAAGAAATTATTCCACGCTAAGAGTCAGCAAATCAATAGAGGAAATAAATTCATCAATGAAGTTTGGGGAGAGACAGCTACTCTTCCAGGGAGCCGGCTGCGAGGACCCGCTGTGCAGTGCAGCGCGGACAGGAGGGGGCACACAGAAGGTGGACGTGCAGCTCCTGAAAAAGTTTCACCTTTCCAGCCCGAAAGGGCAGGAGGGCTGGGGTCGATCGATCAAACCCGCCGCGATTCAGCGCGGCCTCCAGCCGCAACCCACCCCTCAAAGTTTGCCGAAGAAGTTGCCCGCCGCGCAGCCGGGCGGCCCCGGCGCCGGCACCGGCACCGAGGCGAGCGGCCGCGCCGGCCCCACGCCCGCCCGAGCCTCTTGACAGCTCGCTCGCCGCCCCGGCCCGCCGCCGCGCCCCGCTCCTCCTCCGCGCCCCCGGCTGCCCCCCGCGTCCCCCGGGCCGCCGCTCCGCCGGGACCGGCGCTCCGCGTCCCGGCCCGGGATCGCTCCTCGCCTTCTCCATCCGCGGCCCCCCCCCCCGTCGCCGGCCCGGCTCTGAGTGACGGCTCGGACACCTGTTCCCCGTCCCCACAGCATTCGACGCGGGCAGCGTCTCCCCCGGGAGCCCCGGCCCCGCGTCCCCCGTGTCCCCCCCCGCCCGCCACCGCCCCGGGCGGTCGCCCCCCACCCGCCGCTGCCCCGCCGCGCATGGGGGAAAAGGGGGAAAGGGGGCGAGAAGGGGAAGGAGGCGGAGGGGGGAAACTTCCTGGCTCCGGATGGCAAATCAGCTGCGCATTCTGCAAATGCCACCGGGTAAAAATAACCTGCTGCTTCGCCCGGGGGGCCGGGCACCGGCTGCCCCGAGCCGCGCTCCCAGCCGCCGCGGCCCCTGCCCTGCCCCGTCCCTGCCGGGGGGCTGCGGCCGTCCCGCTGCGGGCGCCGGGCGAAGCGCCGCCGGCCCCGGCCCGGCCACTTTGCAGAAAGTTCCCCGGCACGGTTCGCTCCGCCGGCACCCGGCCCTGCCCGCCGAGCGCTCCCGCCGCCGCTCGCCCAACTTTGCTGCCGCCCCCCCCCCCTCAACCCCCCGCTCCCCGCCCCGGTGCCTGCGCCCGGCCGCACCGGGACCCCCGGGCGGTGCGGCGCGGCCGGGCTGCGGTTACCTGCGCCCGGCGCGGAGCGGGAACACGTGTTCCCCCTTCCCCTGCCCGGGCTCCTGCCAAAGTCCTAGAAATTGACGGGCGCCGCCGCGGCCCCGGCTCCGCCGCCGAGCGGGCACGACGCTGCCCCGCCGCCGGCCCCCCCCTGCCGCCGCCGCCGCGGCACCCCCGCCGCCGCCGCCCGCCTCCCGCGGAGCCGGGCGGCCGCCGCCGGCCCCCCTGCCGGCCGGTGCCCGCGGAGACTGGGCGCTGCCCCGCGGGAGCCGGGCGCCGAGCGCGGCGCGGTGCCCACCTGCCGGGCAGCGCCGCCGGCCGCCCGCCCGCGCAGCGCCCCGGCCCCGGCGCCGCCGAGCCGGGGCTGCCGGCGGCGGGGCCGGGGCCGGGGCCGGGCGGGAGCGGACGGGCTTACCTGCACTTGGGGCTGCTTTGGGTGACTTTCCAAGTCAAGGGAAATGTGTGTGTGTTTGGGATGGAGGCTGCAGCGCGCATGCGCCATCAAACTTGCCCTGATCCCGGATTTTTCCTCCTCGCGCTCCCCTTTGCTTTGATTATTGAATTTTCCTATTTCTAACAGGAGGGCGGGCGGCGCGCAAAACCCGGCCTGGAGCCCGCCGCCGCCTGCCCCGGCCCGCCCGGGGAGGGGAAGGGGGGAGCGGCGGGGAGGGAGCGGGCACGGAGCGGACTCCGTCTCCAGGCAGGCAGGGCAGGCAGGCAAGGGAGGGGCGCCTGCAAAACCCGGACCGGATCGCCCTCCCCTGGCAAGGGAAAAGGCGAGAAAGTGACCCCGTTTCCCAGCCCGCGCGGGCAGCTTCCTATCTCCTGCCCTGTCCCCGCACCAGGCGGTTCCTCTCCCCCACCCGTCCTCCTTCCCAGCGAGGCGCTGGAAGTTTCATAAAATTTTCTATTTTGCAGCCTGGTGACCTCTGCTCACCTTAGCTCCCTGAGACTAAACTCCATGGAGATCACAAGTAACTAGGCTGCGTGTATTTCTTTATTCTCCAGCTGGGTTTCCTAGGCATAATGTTCAGTTTCTATTTTACAAACTTCTAAACTTCGGTACTTTTCTTTTGCTTATGTTCTTAGTCGGGATTTCACTCAAGTTTAGAACTAACCACCGTCTCGTTGCATCTACAACTGTACTATTTCTTGGTTCAGTAGTCTGCAGTACTCGCTTTGCTGGCATTTATGCACAGGACTAACTTTTGCAGGTCTGGATCCTAGAGAAAACGTCAAGGAGCAGACGCGCAAGCCACGGGCAGCCTTGTGGACTGGGCTGGTTTGGGGGGGGATGTCTTTGCAGGATCAGAGCCAAGGGTTCCCCTACATTTGCATGCACCTGAATTTCCAGCAGGCAGGCATCACATTTCTGTTAAGAAACTACTTTCTTCAGCTCTACCTTTTCTTTCTCAGCTCTATCTTTTATCTGAGGCAGTTAGTATAGGTTACAGTTACATATGTGCATTCTGTGGTGACAGTTCTGCAAAACCGTCCACAGAGACCCTTTCCTTCGTTCTCTGGTTCCCTCCATGGGACCCAAGAGCCTCGGCTCACCGGCACCCCTGCACTCCGTGTTGGGGCTCGGAGGTACGCCTGCCTGCCCGCCCCTAGTCCTTGCCCGAATTAAATCTGTGGGACTGCGTGCAGGTGAATGTATCTGCCTCCATCACAGGGCTTACAGGATTTGGGCCCTAGGCCCAAGCTATGCAAACCTGTAAACTCTTGAATAACTTTACTCATTCGGAGCAGGGAGCTCTGCGTCAGCACACCCACACAGAACCCCTTGCAGGAGCGTCTCGCTCTTCCCGTGAGCTTCCCTGTCTGTGTCTGTCTCCACCTGTTGCCTCTTGTCCGATGCTTACACTGTAAGGTCTTTGGGGCAGAAACCATGGTTTTGCTCTGGATTTGTCAGTGCCTTGCACAATGGGGCCCTACTCCATGATCACAGCTCCTACGTGCTATTGCCACACACATAAATAATAACAATAATTAATAATAATAGACTAATTCCTCTGATTTCGATGTGACTACTCATGTGAGTAAAAGTGACTCACATACGTGAGTGTTTGCAGGACAGCTGCCAGCTCTTGAGCTTTTATTGTGAGTCTTCCAATATTTGGTGTTCTCCTTTGATCCCCGGCTCCTGGAATGACATGTTTCTAGCAGTTGTGTTTACACAGGAAAGCTTGGAAATGTGGCCTAGTGCTCCCCAAAGCCTCAGAAGCCAGAGGACAAAGAAGAAACTTCCAAAGAAATGGATTTTTTATAGCTTTTGAGAAAATCCTGTGATTTAGCAGCTTGGGGATGGGGGGAGCCTGACTCATGAATTTTGAACAGACAAGTTTAGCAATGTACATCTATTGAGTTAAATATTTAGGTCCCTGTAAAGACTAGACTTTTACTAACGAGGCCAAATTTACAGTGAAGAGATACATTTCTGTGGAAATACTCAGAGCGTTTAAAGCGCCTGTGTCTTTGCAGAATCTGGACTTTTGTTTATTTGAATATTGTTTGGTATTCGTCATTCTGTAGTTATTTATTTTTACCTGCTCACAATAAGAAAGCAGGAAAATGGGGATGAAAATGGGATAATTAAAGTAAATAGGACTGTGTGAGACTGTTATAATAACTGTGGCAAGTATTTATAAATTGCTGAAAATAAAAAGACCAAACTTCTTGAATTTGTATGCTGGAGAGACACTGCCAGGTTAAAACCCATGTGTTTCTGAAAGTAAATGTCCCAACTTCTGGTACAAAAGTATAAAAGAGCAGGTCCCAAGCTATGAATTCTTGCTTATGAGGCATCCCTGAAGAATGAAGGGTTGGGAGAATAGGTTCCTTTAATTAAATCTGCATGGTTACTTTTAATTGCATTTACTACTTATTTTCTCTTGTTTGCTTTTTTGCATTTCTCTCATCTGGGGTGCTGAACACAGACTGAATGGTCTTCTTTCTGCTTGGAAGCTGGCTAATTTTTGAGTGCTGTGCAGTTGTCCTAGTTAGGAGGAGAACTTGGGGACAGTCAAGTGTTTTTGAGCCGGTCCTGTTTATCACCAAAGAGCTCTCATACCTGTGCTCCCCTGCACACGGCATGAGGCTCAGACACCTTACAAACTGTACCTCTGACAACAGCTTCAAGCCTCCTTCCAAACCACACCTTGCCCAAAAGCTTTCTCTGCATGTGTTTTAGAGCCCCACTCTGCATGCTCAACCTGTGTCTTCTGACCTTGTAGTCCCTGCTTTCTGAAGTTTGCTTGTGCAAAGCCCCCTTCAGCCCACCTAATGTTTGCCATACAAGCTCCCAATAAAGGCCCCAGAGCACATGGCTCCTCAGTCAGATAGAACATGAGGTAATGACACCTTACACAGCCCGTTCTAGATAGAAAGAAAATAATTTAGCAAATTGCAAATGATGCATACTTAACTATTTATGCAGCATCTTCCTGTCATCAACCCAAAGCAATTTTACTTCCGTGTTGAACAGTGGATGAAAATGTTCTATAGATTTAACCATTGCGGGAGTTCCTTTTAAGTGGTGCAGTAATCTCTCTCCAGCTAATTTAGTGTTGTAATAAGGCACCACCCTCACAAGTCCTTTGTGTTCTTGTGTCAATACTGCCCCCAAACCATAAGTGCTGGCATCTGCATCTATCATAAAAGTGGGTCTGAAACACAGAAAGACTAAGAAAGGGGCAATATGGCCATCGGCGAAGCAATCTCAAGAGCCTTTTACCAGTTCTGGACATACGCAATTTAATTCAGATAACCCCTAAAATACGATTTACTTTCTCAACAAATCTATGCTAGGGTTTACAGCACTGGCAAATTCAACAATAAACCTTCTCTAACAGAAGCTGAGCGAGATGTACTTGGGGAGTGGGACGCTTCAGTACAGATTCAGTTTTCTTCTTGCCAGTGGGGGTTCCTTGCCCACTGCTCAGGATTGAACTTGAACCAGACCGCCTCTCTCTCGTTGCGATTGAAGACCTTTTAACCAAAGACCTCTAACCAAAACGCCTCTTGTTTTTGCTCTTTCTTTTTTATGTATACAACACGACAGTGGAAAAAATCCAAAAGGAGTCTTGGACATCACTTTCATTCCCTTTCCCTTTATGGTTTTCTTTACCAGCATTTTCTAAAACCAGTGGGACCTTACACAGTTATGGTTCCTACCTTCACTATTTCCTTCTTGCCCGAATATTTAACAAACAAACAGTTCAGTTGCACAAGATCATTGCCAGCTCAGATTCCACGTGCTCCTTCATCTCCAAACAGGTTTCATCTATTCCCAGTCTTTCTTTAGCTGCCATAGCATGTAGCTATACCATTAGTTGCTGCCCTTGGGGAGAGGACATCCTGCTCACTGAAAGCTTACTGCCCATAAGACATTGGTGGTATTGAGCTACATATTTCAAATAAATTTCCATGGACTGAAATTGTAGGACACCTTTCATGCTATTTATCATTCAGCAATTAGCAATAATAGCATCCAAACTCATTATTAGGTCGTCCTCTATGTCTGCTTTCCACAACTCTTGGTTAAATCCAGAAATTTCTCTCTTAAACCGAACTTTATGAATGGTTCCCCGTTTTGCTCAGGGTCCTCTTATTTCCACATTAGGATGGTGTGGTTGCAGCTTGTGTAAGCATGCTGCAATTACCTATATGGGGTGCAAGGACACAGAGACCGAATATCTGTCACATTCCTTCCTGCACTGCTGTGCAGTAGTGAGATATGAGTATGATGAGGTAGTACAAGCCATACAGAAGAGAAGTGAACAGAATATTTAGACTGATGACAGGACAGCTGTTGGTAAAGCATATAGGCTACGCCTTTACTGTAGACTAGACATTAATGTATTTTATTCACACCCAGTACATACCTCAGAACACACTCCATCTGGCTAAACTGTGCAAGTGCAGCCTGAGAAAATTTTACATACCCTTAAAAAATTACTCACACAGGAAAAATGATGCTAAAACAACACGAAAAGGTCCCGGATTACAATGACAAAAGCAGAGATATATACATGCTGAGGGCTCTAACTCTGTCCTCAGCTCACCCTGCTGTGACCTGGCTACCACTTTTTTGAGAGGGGAAGACAAAGGACTGCAAAAGGGGTTCCTGTTGCTCTGAGGCACGTGGCAACAGAGAATCAGGCCTAGATGCCTTGTTCCCGACTGCTCAGACCAGATGGCACGCTTTACATAGGCCTACATGCCACGTTAATTCCTCAAAGAGGCACTTAATCTCTGGTAAGTGAGAAGGAGGCTGAGGTCTAGGCTGACCAGTCTACCAAACTGGACTGAAACAGTCATCTATTTCATATAGACTACCCAGTAGCCATTAGGCATCACGAGTGACATTTTCCAAACGTAGCATAGACCAAGGTGCTATGCAGGACCTCTCATCCTGCATCACAATGCACTGGAAGAATGAAGAAATCACTCAGACATGCACTAGAAAAATCCTGTGGATTTACTTAGTTTCGTAATGGAAAATGAAAAGTAATTGCAAAGAAGGAGGAGGCATTTTTTCAGTTGCAAGTAAATATGATCTGCTTTCTTTTTTTATCGTAAGAGTGGCACAAGTAATCAGAGAATATCATGTGGTCATTGTTTGTCAAGTGCCATTTTCTCACAGGCAACTATTCCTTTGCATATGCATGCTTCAGAAGAAAAAAGAAATTGATTGGATCCCCATTGTACCCTGGTCCAAATCCTCAGAGCAGAGTACACGTTGCTTCATGTCGACAGCAGTGGGGCAAGACTTATGAAGAGGATCAGGCCCTGTGTTTTGAAACCGCAAACTTTTGTTTAGAAATATATATAGTGAATATCAGTATGTAAGTATATAATAAAAATATTGAAACCACGTGGGGCAAATTATAGGCGTACAGACTGATAATGAGTTTTGGCTGGTATAAATGAGGGTAGACAAGAATTTACTCAGGTCAAAATCTGTCCTTGTATGTTTTATTTGCCTTAAATCTGTATAAAGGTTCAAGAAAAAGACTTGGCATTTAGCAAGAAATATCTGGCATTTAACCCCAGTTCTGTCCCAAAATTTCCCAGTGACCTCACTACTCTGGGTGTCTGGGTAATATCCACTGCTTTGGGGCTTAATCCTAAGGGAGGCTACTAAAGGCAATAAATAAATGCAGAGGAAAACAATAATAAATAAGCAACAACAATAATAAAACTGGAATTCAAGTGTGAAGTTGTATGTTTGTAATAGCCTGCCCGTGTTAGAAAATAATCAACTAAATAGCAATAAATAATAAAAATTTATATTAACAATTCATTTGTGCTGATACAGACCTTCAAGTTAGAGTTCATTATATTAATTTACTAATTAATTAAGCACTACATCACCTGGCACCTACATAGGTTTTATTACACTTTATAGATGGAAAACTTAAGAGTCTTGCCTAGGGACACAGTGAATCAGTGGCAGAGCCGGACACAGAACTGGAATATCCTCCACAGCTCTAAGTCTGTTTACAGCATAAAGCTGCCCTGATTTTCTGACTAATTTAGTTCAACAGATGCAATTCTTAGTGTGGAGACTTCAATTTGGGTGCAAGAGGGAGTTATTTTGTTTGAGCTTAAATCAGTTCTTAATTATATCAAGCGAGTTATATAAATGCAGTTTTAAAAATATCCTTGTAGGCATCTACATTTCGGGCCATTGACTTAAAAACACACCTTTGGTTTAAATGCTGCTATTTTCCAGATAGGTCCCAAGTCACAACAGTCCTTTGGGTCCCTCCCATCCGCATTTCACCAGTAAACTTCATCTACTAAACTGAGATGTGCAATTTTGAGTACCTTTCACTAAACAATGCAAACATTGGTGAATGCCCTGATTTTGGTTAAAGACAGAGTTACTGCAATTTAGTTTGGCCTTTTAATAAATGGTTTAAACTTCTTCAAAGTCAGGCTTTGCGACCAAGTTTCAAATGCTTAAGGAGCTGCTACTAAGCAAATGAGCTGCTCTGTTTTAAGTGGGCAAAGCCAAGTTAACTACAAGACGATAACCCTCCTACACTCCATCTCTCAGGTATCACGGAACGCTTTTATCAAGGCACATTTATCTATGGACTTTTCTGAAATTTGATCCCTTCCAATATGTGTCCCAGGCTGACACTTGCTTCCATTTGGTCACCCTGCACCCATGTACTGGGCAAGAGGAGGTCACTTTATTATCTCTGCCTTACTCAGTGTCTTCTGTGGTCATGCTGGCACTGGGGCCCGGGCACAAGGAGTTGCTTGGCCCTCTCCTTTTTTTCCAGCAGTGTGTGCCAGCCCGATGGGATGGCATGGGGGGCTTCACAGGCTGGCCAAGTGAGATGGAGGCAAACTGAGGGCTGTGTAAGGAATGCATGAGAACTGCAGGGGATAATGGGAAACATTATTTATAGCCTGAATGCAGAAAACCTCCCCTTCCTCCCCCCTCACCAACAGACAAACCCATGTCCAGTAATGACAAAGTCATTACCTTTTTATTATTTTTCAATAGGGTTCAGATGTAGCGTGTCTATTCCTTACAGGCTGTCCTGATGGCTCCGGGCTCCCATCTCCCTGAGAACATTCAGCTAAACGCACCGAGTGGGTGTGGAGTCACCAGCCCTGCTTTAGAAAATTTGGGCCTTACCCTCCCAGCAGCCTGTTATCTCACTTATTAAGGGAGAATTATAATGTTTCCCTTCCTCCCAAGAGGCATTTGGGACTACAATAAAGGCCTTGTGAGAACTGCTGCAAGATCAAAGCAGGGATCCCATTGGAGAAGTTCAGCATAGTGCTGTTCCTGATAAGATACGGTTTTGGGGGCTCTTAATAGAAACTATGGGCTTTTCATTATTTTTTTCTAGCATGAATGCTATCCTTGAAAAAAAAAAATTTTCATGTGGAAATCCTAAAATTATGCAATCCTCAGATACTTAAAAGGTTGAAATTCTTTTGGATTTGGTGGCTTTTCAAGCCTTCCATCCCAATGTCCTATGTCCCATGAGAAGTCCCTATTCTGACATGCTTTTGCTTATTGATTATTTCACCACTGATCGCTCTCCAGAAAGCTTCTTCCTCTTTCACCTGCTGCCCCTCAGTAACTCCAGTGCTTCTTTTTTCTCACATTTAATGCCATGTCTATGCTTTGTCTTTGTCTTTGTCTCCTGCTTTTTAAATGTCCTTCCCTCAGTTTGTATCTCCAACAAGACCCCTGTGTGTGAGTGTGATAACCCACGTAGCACCCATGTCTCTGGGATTTATTTTGAGATCTGCTGCTTGTTTATTTATTTCCCTTTTAGCACACCCAGCGAGGCCTGTGTGGCAGGAGATGTGAAGGGAGGTGATTATGGGAGACTATTTCCCCTCGCCACTCATTCATGACAAACAAAGAGCAATGATTGATGATTAAAAATGCATTCTCTGGGCTTGTTTTCTTTTGTTTTACCATTATGGAGATATTATAAATACTGAATACTAATCAATCCAGACCTGGCGGGACCTCACAGACCTTCTGCAATCCCAGGGCTTTGCTCTTCCTTACAACCACTGCAGCTTTCCCTTCTCTCCTTTGTTTCTAAATTAAACACCTAGAGTCCTCCATCCCAACCAAAAAGGATTAGGTTAACTTTGGATGAATTCACAATGTCTTTTTGGACTGGCTGGGCTCTCGCCTCTCCCAAATAGCCATACTCTCCCCTGCAGGGACAGTCTCTGTGTTCAGGCAACCTGGCATTCCCCTGCCCTTTTCTGCCCCGCAGTGGGGTGAAAACAGAGATTCATTCCTCACATCAGAGGAAAATTCCTCTTATTTAGGAAGCCCAGAGTGCCACGAATTTGCTTTCAAAGTGGATGCCTTGTGGAGAAGAGAAGAGATCAGGAAGTCTCCTCTAAAAAACTCATTACTGCTAGCAGTAAGGCTGGATTTCTCCCTGGGCATTTCTGTGCAAAAGCCAGAGCGCCACATCTGATTCCGCAACATTACACAATGTCCAGATAAACAGCAAACTCGGTGGCGCTTGCATTCTTTTATCTTTATTCAGTCAAATTAACTGCTTTCTCTTTCTCTTCCCGCACCCCCGCCCTCGCCTCATTCTCCCTCACTCATGTAAAATAGAGACACATTGCACTGGCCACTGCAAAAATTGATCAAAATCATCTATCCTAACTGAATGAGAAGATTCCTCTTCACTTTGGCCTAAACTACTACTTTTCTCTAATCAGCTATTTCCTGTGAGATTTTTCCAGTGTTCTGCTCCCTGCTGTAGTCAACATTAAATCTCCCACACAGCAAAGCTCTGACTGACTCCAACAGGAGTGCAGTTAGGTTGAGGCTAAGCTTTTGCAAAAATCCCCCCCAGAGAACAGACTGAGGTCCCTCTTCTGCTCTTTGCTGCCCACAGGCAGACCCAAGGTGCTGACAGAGACCCCATGAAGCCAGCAGAGTGTAACAGCAGTGCAAGGGGTTGCCCCTGTAGCTTAGATTACTGAAAATAAACTACAGTGGGCACTGACATACATTTTTCTTAATATGCTTAGAACCAGCCCAGGAATAGCTGAGCTCAGCTGGAGCGTATCAGGAAGGAGAAGGAAGAGAATCTGAGCTGGGCTAGCAAGAAATTTTAGTCTGAACCATATGGCAAGAAACTGCAGTATGTTCTTATCTTGAAGCCTGAGGATTTATTTTATGCACATAATTCCCTGATCATCTTGATGTAGCATCTCTTAGGAGGATGGTGTTACACTATCTAACCACCGCTGCTGGAAGTTGACAATCTCTCTATCATCTTAACTTTCTTAAATAATTTTAAATATATATCTGTGTTTATAAAATATCAAGGGCCTGATCCCATTGAAGTCTGGGGAAGGAGTCTAATCAGTTTCAGTAGGCATTTGAATCAAGCCCATAGATGTTCACTACTCTTCTCTTTTTAAATATTGTATCTCTGCATTACATCTTTGCATGCGATTCTTCCCTAGCACGCACGGGATCTTCGTCTCCCTTTGAAATCTGTGAAATTTTTCTAAGACCATTTCTTTGTAATCTGTGTTAAAAAATGGAAGTCACCACTCCCAAGTAACAAGGGAGCCTAAAATGCTGATTCTTAGCCAACACACTTTATTCCTCTGTGTCTCCAAATTTACCTTTTACCCCCTTCCCACAGCAGTGTGAAACCAACTCATAGTGAAAGGGGCTTTGCAGCAGGTAATGATAATTAATATGTTTCAGATTTTTTAGCTTAGTCTTGCGTCTGCAAGCAACCTTCAGTTGCAATGTAATTACCACCAGTTCACCAACAAACTCTGTTTTGTAGACTTGTTTCACCAGATTTAGCACGCAGATTGATTCGAGCCACTCTTTGGTGAGCCTCTGCAATGGAATGATATCTTTACACAGTGGTCTGTTCAAAGGAAATATTGTTATAGCTATATTTTCAAACATATACACTTTCACCCAAAGATCCTAACTCTTCTGGCAGTTTATTTCAATGATACCACTTAGCATAAGCCTGGCAGAGAAATAAATACGTGTATATGCATGTCTATATGTATATGTATGCACATGTACTACACCCACCCACACAAGTTACTAATCCATTGGCTGATGTATTTATGGCTATTTTGCTTATAAACCACTGCCCTCTATGAAGCTTACAGCCGCCTTCTGCAACCACGGAAGATACTTGCTTGCCTCAACAATAAAAGTCTGCACTTCAGAAAGACTCAGTTTGTAACCTGGTTGAGGACGGTGACCTTCATGCACACAAAGAATCAGTCTAACAGTCCAGACTAGACCAGAATGTCTTTTGGAAACGTTACCTTTAAGTTTTGCTTTCCTTGCTGCCCGGTTAATGCACTACCCAACCCATTTGTCTGCAGTTACAGTGACCCCCAGAGGCCAGTCCCAAGGAACAAGAGGAAACGCCCCTTCCTCTGGTTTCAGCTGGCAGGCACTCATTTCTCTCTTTTTCAGACAGTTTTTCTCATATTTTTAACTCTCATGAAAAACAGACCATGTTTGGTTTTAGGTAGCATGGTAAAGCCAAAAAGCATCAGTCAGAAGCTAGATAAGAGAATGAGTCCGGAATGTTTTCTCTGGAAAAATGAACCTAGAACCTAAAAGTGAAGAGATGGGAAATAATGCTAAGTCCCACCTGGATTCATCAGCTAAAACCAGGGCAGGACTGCTTTCTGCTATGTGCTTACTAGTGTAAAGAACAGAGGCTGGGGCACTTCTTCAGTCCATGATATGAAAGAGGTCAGACAGAAAATCACACTGGTCCTAGGAATATATGAATCAGATTACAAGGTATGACGACACTGCATAGGACAATGCTGGTTAAAGATACCCAAGCCACTGCTGAATAAGTACAGCAAGCAGTGGAAAATTATACCAGACAGATCACTGTACTAATAGAGCTGTACTCTTCTGATATCAAGCTAGCTCAGGTATCTCTGAAAGGCACTGCGTTGTGCAGTGTACATATATACTAAATATTGCAACTGGTGCTTCTGCTGTTTTGTCACTCTGTACCTCAGCATCCTCATCTGTAAAATGGGGGAAAAGATCACTACCACATTCAGAAGGAGCTATGAGACTTATTTGATCTTTTTTTAAGAGCCCTGAAACCTCAGAGAAGGGCAATTTATTGTTCTTATTTTCCTGTGATCACACTATTCCCACAGGGATTGTTTATTTCTCAGCTCTGGGTTTCAATTTATTTATTTCTCATTGTGTTCTGGGTTTCCATACAGAGCAATTTCCACTAGCAAAGACTGAAGGGACTATTTTCCCTTTCCGGCTTCAACTTAACAAACATACAGGCTGATAAATCCTCTTGTGAAAATCCTACAGGGTGAAACAGGCTACAGATCAAAGGGAAGGAACATTTGTCCTCTAGTATGATAACCAATACCAGCAGAGCCGCCTCACCTTCAGAAAATGATCCTTCATAAAAGCTCATGTCCTACCCTCTCACTCTCAGTTCCCAGACCCAGACTTCTGACTTTGCCACACATTTCTGCCACCCAGATCTGCCAGTGGAATCCGGCTCTTTTGGCATTAAAAGTTCAATTTCCTTGTGAAAGACACCTCTGAAAACAGCAGGAAACAACCTAGCAGAGAAAACAGTACTAGATCCCAGGGTCTGTTTGGTATTTGGAGCTACAGGCCATTTGTGAGCTTGGGGAGAAAACCCAACCATCTCTATGTAACCAGGCCTAGCTCCACCTGGAAATGCCATACAGAGAGCAGCCACCTCAGTGCACTCTGTCTGTGGGGTACTCAGATCTGTGCAGCCTTTCCTTGTCTCTGCTTTGGTCCGGTTCCAGGAAGCTCTCCTTCCTGTTCCAACAGCAAACACATGCTGTACCTGAGACACCTATGGAAATACAAACGTCACTGCACTGCTCTGTGTGAGTGTTTGCCAGAGCTTGTTCACAAGCAGAAGGGACACTCAGCACACCTAAGGACCTGCTTTGGTATGATCTCCATGTGACGCATTCAGTCCTGGGAGAAAGTGAAAGCAGAGTCCCACGTAACCCCAACTCAGTCTTGCTCCTTCCACATGCTGGAGCAGTTACTATAAATGCCTCATGAGTGGTCTCAGACCCAGTCCCAAAGTCCTTGCTCTAATTCAGGTGTCAGGGAAGGTGCTGAAGTTGAATTTGTACAAAACCTGACCAAAGGAATCAGAATATATCCCTCGAATGTAAAATGACTAGACCATTTATGCAGGCAAAGTCAGACAGGATATTTAAGGTGGGAAGTGTCTGACATCTTTATATTTCACTTGACTCTAATGCACATGGCAGCCACAGACTAGAAGAGCAGCTGAGCACTTGCTTAACCAGAAGTACTGGAAAAGGTCCCAAGTGGTATCAAAGAGTTCTGAGCAACTATTGAACCAGCTACTTTCGGGGGTGTATCTCACATTCTTAAGCACAGCTATTCCCTTCAGTGGATTTAGGGGAAAGGTACGAGTTTTGGTTTTACTTACCTATCCTCTGTTATTAAACTGTTTCTCTCTGGGACTGTTATGAAGTAACACATGATGTCCACAATCAGTTCATGTACTTGAAAAAGTAGATAGTCAAGAAAATTTGTAGGAGAAGTTTGGGGATTGCCTGTACACTAAAGGTATGTACAAATTTCTCAAGTGGCTGAATTATTACAGCTTAATGTTCCCCTTTCCCCAACTGAGACGCAGTACCTGACCATACTCCTGACCAGTTGCAATGGCAAAGTAAAATATATTTGTCTGAACCAACATAAATGCCAACATGGTTCAACCAGGCAAATTTTACTCTGGAACTGCACTGATAATTACTGTAGCAACTTTACTGGTAACCTATTAAGTTGAGGCTTGACTTGAATCATACCCTAATACCAATAAACTTGGCTTGGTGCTATTGGAGACACACTGCCTTTCCGTGGATTGAAACAGTTTATCAGTTTCAATGGCTTATAATGATAAACCGGGTTATATAATGGTGCATATCAAGCTGTCCCCAGCAGACTTGCACCAGTTCATATAGCCAGGTTTTCAAATCCTGTTGAAGAGCTCTAAATTTTAAACCTCAGTCTCCCTAAGACTTAAAGCACACTTAGTCATGAATGTGCAAACCAGAGCAAACTGGGGTAACTTCCTGCAGGTGAATGGAAATCTAGTGCAAACTAAAGTAGCCTTTGCCTCTTGTTATTAAAATTAAACTCTGTGATAATCAACACTTCAGGCGAGCATCTCAAAACTGACTGCGTAATTTCAGGGGCTCAGTGGGAACAACGATCAGAAATCCCTGCAGGCACTTTTATAAAAACACCCCCTATGACTGTAGCTAAAACGCGGAAAACAATTCAGGTGAAAAATTAAAAGGAAAACTCTAGAAAGCTTAGGTGAGGCGCAGCTGCTAATCAGTCCAAAAGGGTGGGGAAGATAATTTATTGCTATAAAGTGGACTTATGTTCCCTTACCTGTGAATGTTATCATCTTTGATAAGCCATATGCATGCATATTTTATATTTCTATGTTAAAAAGCAAAGTACAATCTTATAATAAATTAAAAAAAGCCCACTAACTGCAAAGCCAGGTTGCCCATGGAGGCAGGTGTGTGTGTTAATGAAACACTGCTTGCCCCAAAGAGCCTGCCTTTATAGCCTGGTCACGAGCTGAAGTTACTGTAAACATGGCCTTCTAAAGTCACCAAAAAAGTTCAGCACCCCTTGCAGGAAGGATCAGTTTACACCATCTAATTTTTCTGTCTGACTAATACATTAAGTCAGATATCGTTTCCTGCTCGCAGACCGTTTATCCATTCAACCAAGCTTTCTCCCTGTCCTCTTCTGGATTACTTCTTGAATCTTTCTGCCCCTTTTCTGTTCCCTGTTTTTCCACTGTGCTCATTATTTTTCCCACAGGCCACTTCCCCTGAGCTTTTTCCATTATGAAGCTGAACACCTTCATGGGTATCTGCAATTCCCTCTGGCCCAAATCCTGAGAGACCCATTCAGTTTATATTCCAGAAAATTTCTATCATAGCCACTGGGAACACTGAGCTTCCAGCACATCTCAGGATCTGACCAGCAGAAAAAGCTCAGTTATCCCATCTGCAGGGAGGAGAGTAAATCGGTGGCCAGACTCCAGAGATGGGGATAAGCTCACTGTCCTTTGGTGATGGGCACACAAAGTCTCCACTACAACAGCGAGGAATGGGAATGCTCTGTGGTGTGACGAGTTGTCTGTCCCTGGGCAAAGCAGCACAAAATACTGTTTCCTGTTATGCTCCTGTGCTTACATTGTACAGAACAACTTCTGGGCACAGAATGGCTGTTGCTGCTACCAGAGAGATGTTAGCCAAAACACTTAGGATTAAGGGAAGGCAAGGAAGAAGGGGATAGTTTTAAAAAAACAAAGGTTGCCACTATGGTGAGAGAACAGTATCACCAAGTGCCTGCAGCACTGTATTAGTCTGCTGGGAAACAGGCTAGTTGTACTTCTCTGGGAAGTGGAGAAAATTTTGTATGTGCTGCCCACACTCCCATACTGCCCACAGGGGGCAACAGTGCCCAAAATCTTTGAAGATGGGCAATATCTGACGAACCCCAGCCCCCCAGCAAGGGGTGGCTCTGATCCAGACACCTGTCCACTCACCCAGTCTGAATTTGGCTTATTCTCAATGGGTGAACTTGGGGAGGCTTACTCCAGGAAATCTACCACTGATTTCAGCTGGATTTTACAGCCTCCATGGTCTAGACCTGAAGAGCTTGCAGTGGACTGTGGTGGGTGTCTGCTTCTCTCTCACTGTGTCACGGGGCTTGAAGGAGAGGGTGTCCTATTAGCTCATATGCTGTGAGTCTGCAGCCCCTTGGATGATCCTGGCTGGAATTTCACTAGTCCCAGTAAAGCTCTCTGCAGACAGAAAGGGGAAATAGCTCTGCGCTCTGTTCCCCTCCTGCACCCAAACATGGTATCTGCGTCCAGGGAACAATGACTTAAAAAGGACTTCAAAAACAGGCATTATTTGTCATCTGGAAGAGCTATAAAAAGAAACACTTCTCAAGTAGTGAGTGTGAATACCATTACTTTACAGATTCAAGGGAAAAAAAGCAGATAACCTTGGGGAGACCCGACCTTCAAACAGGTTCAAATAACTTTACCATGCTTTCCCTTCCTCTCTCCCACACAAGCACAAAATTACATACATGCACATGTTCCCACACATATATACTCCCACATAGACACAAATTTGTAGACATACATATGCCCTCTGTCCCAAACACACAAAAAGCCTCTTGCACATGTTATCATGCACAGGCACTTGTCCACATTCACATGTTTCCACACATTTTTCTGCACTTGCAATAGCACCACTCTCATGTGTGCGGACACACACAAAGCATAATACATAAACTCAGTATGATAACTGCAGAAGAAAGATCAGACCTCTCAATGCTGTGTGTGTTGGAATTTATTTTGGAAAGGAATTCCAGTGTTTGTTCCATACCCAGAGTGTTTGGATCATCAGAATATAATCTGTGAATTTACATAGTTAAAAATCAGACTACCTAAAAAATAAAAGCCCTTACTTTTGCAGTTTCTTGTCCCTTCAAATCCAGCTTTCTAGGCAGTCTGGATCAGCAACAGATCCTAACAATACTTTCAGTGAGAGGTGCACGCCTGTCTGAGGAGATTTGCTAACTGTGCAGAGATTCACATCCAGAGCAGAACTTTGCAGGATGTTGATATTGCAGTCAAGCCCTTGATCTGAGACTGGGGCAGATCTGTGTGGCTGTTCTCTCATGTACTCCTCATTTTGTGACTGGCCACCTTTATGCACTTTGCATGTGCTGGGGGTACACCTATGATCCTCCATCAGCTACGCCACACATCCATCTTGCAATCATGCAAAGTACCAAAACCAAGGAGGAGATTCAGAACAACTCAGTTAAATTCTCAAAGCTGGAGGGTATGGCTACACACTGTGTCCTCTTTTTGCCAGAATCAACTGAGACAAACATTCTCCTCTGATTTTTTACATCAGCTGAATATTCTGCTCAGGTGGGACCTGCTTAAGTCCTTGGCAATGCTAACAACAATGCTGTCTACTTCTCTACTTCCTTCTATGCAAGTATCTCAAAGTTCAATGCACATGCTCAGTGGCCTTATTCTCCGGTGTATTTGGCACCTTGACTATACAGTGATTTTGACTTGAGGTACAGGTGTTCAGTAGTTCAGAAAACCAGATCCTACCAGCTCACCTCACAGCGCAGAGACAGACAGTGGTACGTTTCCTACCCCAGCCTGTTATCTCAGACAAAGTCATTGTACTGTGGCATATGGACATGGCGTATGTTTTGAAAATAAAATCCTATATAAAGCATGGTTTATTTCACAACTATGTTATCCAAGTAGAAGAATGTGGAAATGTTTTCCCTCGGACCACGCCGCAAAGCAGTGGCACAGCAGGGTAAGGAATTCAGAAATCCTGTTTCCTAGATCCTGCTATAATCATTAGATAATATACAGTGTCCCTCCTTCCCAGGGAAAACAATGATTTCATCCTTTCCTTAGAGGGTGAGTTTGGTGGAAGGTAGGGCTATAACCAGCTTTGCATTTGCTTCTACTGCAGAACCAGGTATGCCACTGCATATCTCATCTGGAACTCACTCAGCTTAATTTCAAAAGACTGGATAACACCCATGCTGAACTTTTCCTTTCTGTGGTTTAACTCCGATCTGCATCGTTGTCTGGGAAAATGCAATGAAATCAATACAATTACTCTATATTTTACCTACTGCCATGAGGCCCAAAATTCAGTGCTTTGTGAATTTTGGTGGCATTTAGTAAAAATTTCATGTCAGCTAGTAAAAATAGCCTCATTCAGGCAAAAGAAATCTAGGAAAGAAATTTAGTGTATGGTCACAGTTCTCAGAACTGCAACATGAAGGAGAAACATTGGGGTTGATGGGGTTGATGTCCTGCTAACATCCTCTCTCAGGTTGGAGTAAGCCTAGGCAGTACTATGCTAGCTTACACCATCTCAGGTGTCTTTTCAAGGTTTGTCTGAAGGCTGGTAAAAGTAAGAGGCACTCATGAGTGTGAGATCTATCCTGCTGCCTCTCTACCTGCAGTCATTGATACCTGGGAAAAATCATACTTAAATTTGAAAGGCATGAGGTGCTACTGTGGCCACAGCAAAGCTCCTCATGCCATTGCAGTTGCCATAGGGGATACAGCAACATTTATTGCATGGCTTCATGCAAAAAGGGGAAGGTTGCAAGGCAGAGAGAATACAGAACAGGATCCAGTGCTCAACTGCTTGTTTCTGCTGTCTTCTGCAAAAAGAGAGAAAAGGCCTTTGCAGGGTCAGACAGCAACTGCAAAACTCAGGACAAAAACCCACAGCCCAGTTCTACCCGCCTCCATACACACCCAGAAACCTCAGCTGCTGACTCCATGCAGCTGCTGCTGAAGCTCTGAGGAGTCACAGGGTAAAAAAATCTACTTCTGGAGTGCTCACAGCACAGGCTGGCTTGGGGCTGGGGTGGCAGCCACTGGAGTGAGAGCCACTGAAGTGGTCCTGCTCTGTCATACAGGGCTCTGCAAATCCACAGGGCTCTAAGTTCCAGGTTTTAAACTGCACTTGCTGTCCTGGAGAGTTAACACGACAGTGGTCCAGCACCAGTGCTCTTTCTGGCAGTCACAACGCAGTGTTTTCTCCAGTTCCCAACCAAAGCTAGCCAAGCCATCCAAAACCTGGTGAAGACTTTTCTTACTTCTGCTTTCTGTGGCAACAGTACAACTGTCCTTACAGAACAGACTTACCTGCTCTTCAGTGGGTTTGGCAAAGGGAGTGATCATACTTTTTGTACTTTTATTGCCCACCGCAAGGGAAGCAGTCAGGAAAATCAGGAGGTTGAAACGAAGGAGAAGACAGACTGCAAGGCCAGTCTGTTGGTACCAGAGTTTTTGCTGCTGGTCTAAAAGGTCTTATCTTACCATATAGTTTGACCAGAGAGAACTGAGCTGCTGTGAAAATGGGAAGCAATGTCAACTGTCACATGAAATATGCCAATGAGAAGAGTTGCCTGGACTCTGAGAAGCTCTTTGGGTCAGAAAGCAATGCCTGGCCAGTGAAAATGTTTCTACTGGCCCAGACATCAATAGAAATGTTTTTACTGACTTTCAGAGAGAGCAAGAATACTCCATGGCCTGGATGGCTGCTAGAAATGCCTGTCTTGGTTAACTACTAAAAGGTTGTTTCAACTTGTAAAACAATGGGAAGATCCCTCTCAGTAGGTCCGGCTGACTAGCAGAGAGCCCCTTTTGGCTGAAGGGTCAGCTAGGAAGGCCTGTGCCTTGCTGAGTGTCAGACTACTTCCAGCTTTAGAACAGAAATGATGTTGAGACCTTCACAGTTTGCTCCAGAGGATGTGACAAAAGGTCTCCAGAAATCTTGTGAATGGCCAGTTGTGTCATTGAGCACTGCCTGCCTCTGCTGGCATCATGGATGTGATAAAAATCTTGCAGTGGAACGGCAGTGAAGCAGAAATTAAAAAAAAAAAAGAAAAAACCACTCTAGTGCCTGACATTCTTTTTAGGATGCCAATAAAAGATAATGTTACCTGTAAAATGTGCAAGCTGCTTCTAGCGCTGTGCCTCTCTCCTCTCCTACGCCCTTCTTCTGAATTTGTACTACCCCTGCGATGGACAGAAACTCAGGAGAAAAGAGTACCAGGGCAAGAATGTCACGGACGGACCCTCAAGAGTAAATCAAGAGTTAAAGATACCAGTCAGTGAGAGAGGTGCTGAGAATCTGACAGCTTTGCCTCCTGCACCATTTACAGCCTTGGTGGTTCCAGGGAAGCTTTTGCACTCTCTGATTGAGTTTTGGATCAAGCTTTATCTTGGTGGATTTTCTAACATCCATGTCAAATATGGACAGGTATGAGAAAAGATGGGGCATATTAGGCTGGGAGATATGAAACACAGTCAGCACAGCAGAGCAGACCCACTGTGTCAAATTCAGCTCTGAGAGTGCTCCAGTAGGTTGTTTGTCCCAGTGTGAGCTGTTTCAGCTGCCTCACACTCGTGCATAGTGAGAAGTTCAAGGACAAATGCTTTGATTTGGAAAAATTTTCCTGTTTGCCAGAGACATAAACTATGTAGTGAGGTGCTCAGAAAGATTGGCTGCACCTCTTTTTGGTTCAGTTTTCCTGTGCATTTGGGATGCTCCTGCTATTGGGATCTCCATATGTAATATAGATTAAATACGACTTTGTGCTGATGCAGTGAATTTCATCAGAGGATCTCACAGCGTTTGCAAATTAATTAATTAAACTCTCATGGCACCCTACTGCTAGTATCACCATCTTATTTCGATGGCAACGGAGGCACTGAGAAAGAGCTGCCTTATTCTGGACCACCCAGAAGGTCTGCAGAAAAGCTGGAAAAAGAGCTCTGCAGGCCTGATGCTAAGTCCCTTCTTCCACCGACTCGGCCAATTCCCTCCCTGCCCATTATCACACAGGCTAAGGATCTCTGTTGCAGCCTAACATAACATGAAATAGTTCAGCAGAGGAGATTTTTGTGGGAGGACACAGAATTGCTTTTGGGCACCAAAGTATAATTAGGAGGGATCCAGAGGAGAAAAAGCAGAGGTATTCCTTGGTCTGAATTGAATTGTACAGATAATGCCTACAAGACTTTTCTAACTCTGGCAGAGGACACCTTGGACTTGAGCTTTGCTGCTTTCATCTGCCTTGCAGCGCCTCCAGTGAACAGGATTTATCTGAAAGAGGCATTTTCCCTGTGGGAAGCTGCTGTGGTGCCTTTAAGATTTGGAGTGATGCCCTCTGAAAGGGAAGCAAGAATATTTCAGAGGGACTCTCTCCTTCAGGAAAAAAACCCAAACTGTGTCTTTCCAAGACGGGGTCAACTCCTCAGCCCTTTATCTGGAAGCACTTACTACACAATTAATGGAAGGAACTCTCATCAAATGAGGGACAAATCATAAAATTAGGGAGATGGAAATTAGGCATGGACAAATGATCCAGGTGCAGGGGAGATTTATGGGGGAGGTTGTATCATAGCTAATGATTTCTGCTAATGATCCTCCAAAGTATAAAGTGGCACAGAGCCCACTCTCAATGGGACGAAAGAAAATCCTGTGTGCAGAGTGAAGGGCATTCCTCGCGGGAGGGGAAGCCAGACCCACAGCACGGCAGTAGCATCAGACCAGTCTCTCCATCTCCTAACCCAGAGATGCTGGTTGTGGAACTTCCCAGCCAGAGGGCTGCGAGAACAGTGGGGGCCTCTCTACTGTGATGAAAGTCACCCAAAAAGCAGCACCTTTTCCTGTGCCTCTCCCTCAGCAGCTTCCAAGAACATCCTATCCCAACTCTCTACACCATCTTCTTTTTCCTGAAAGTAGCTTCTGACACAGCACTCAACTAGATGGAGGTTTCCCTGCCATCACCACCAAACCGAGCTGGAATCTCACTGCTAAAAATGTGGAAGAGGGACCTGATCCTTCCCAGCTCTCCTCTCTCCTGCAACCTACCTATCCCAGTCACATAAACAACGGGAACAAAACAAGGGGTGTCAAGTTAAGCTCTTGTGTTCACCAGAAAGGGTCTGCCTCAAGTGGTAAGACATTTCATTAACTCTTTCATTTTGTATTTGGAAATCTCTCCTACTGATAGCTATTTCACCCTGCAGAGCAGCAGAGCACTATCATAACCCTGAAAGCCACTGCTTTGACTCTAGCAGAGATGAGGTGAGCTGCGTGCTCTTCACCAAGACTTATAGCTGGCACAGGGTAGACCTTTGCTTCCTGGCATTACATCCCTCCTTATTGCATTTCTCACCTGAAGAGGCTGAGCCTCAGCCTGCAGCAGCTACAAGCTTTCCACACAACCAGAGCTCCTTGTGGCATCTGTACCAGTGTGGGCTTGCCTAAACCAGCATTTCTCTGTTGTTCCTTGTACCAAGCCTTCACTGATGCCCTCTGCTATGTCAGCCTCTAACTTCTGGTAAAATCTGGGTCTAGAACGGTTGGGAACACCCTTCACTACCTTTTGTGACGAGGGGTATAGTCCTAAGAAGTGAGGCTCTAGAAAACTGGGTTCTATGCTTGGCTCTGCCCCTAGGAATGACATCCCACCTCTTAGTGCCTCTGTGAAAATAATTATCGTTGTGAAATGAAAATAATGATCCTGACCTGCTTCACACAAAGCTTTGAGATCTAGGGATAACAACAAAGAGGTGTTCTTGCCAGCTAATCCAAGTGGAGGATGTTATTAATGATTTGTAACAATCAGACCCTCAGCAAGAAATGCAGCAACTATTTTCAGCCACAAAGGCAGCATTATTCCAAAACTTAAGAATGCTTTTCACAGAAAATGGAAATTATAGGATCTGAGTTTTTGGAACAAAATATAGGATGGGAGAGTTCCTTTCCTACTGTCGGGGAAAGGGGGAAAAAAAAAAAGACAATTAAAGCCGTGCTGCCCTGCGTTCCCCTGGGAGCCCCGTCCTGCCAGCTCCAGTGATTGGTAGTTTGGACTATTACTTCACTGTTCTTGGAGTAATAAAAATTCCTGGTGAGTTTCATTTGGAGCTCTGATCACGAATGGCACAATGATTCACAGAAATATGGGTAGGACTGGATGCCAAAACAGTACCAAGTAAAATCTGCTGAGCTGGTGGGTTCATGGATTGTGGGTTGTGTTTCTCCCCCCTCAACACCCCCGGAAGGAATTGGATCTATCTGCTACAGGAAGGAGATGAAACAATGAGGGAACGGGGGAAAAATGTGAAAGAAAAAAGATTTGAGACTATGAAGACAGAGGACATGGAGATAATGGGAGTAGAGACCTAGACTGAACACTGCAGGAGGAAATTGCAGTGGCTTAAATCAGTAGGTCACTAGACATCTGGGTCATTGATAGATGTTAGCAACTGATATTGTGAAGTGATACATGTAGAAAAGACATAAAGGAGATATTCTGGGTCTTAAGGCATATAGCAACCCAGGAGACAGAAGGAGAGAGTTAATCTTGTTTGTCCAATCTCTCAATGACCCCCTCCAATGTCTACTAGCACAGCAGACTCCTCTTCAGGGCTTGTTTCTGTTTATGCCCTGCTGGATGTATCCTAAACTTGCACCATATAACAAGAAGTATCTCCTTCCTTCAGCATTGTCATTAATTACAGTCAGGGTCCTGGTCTAGTCTGTAATTTGTTACACAGAGTTTGCTTCAAAAGCCCTTTTGTACCCACAGCCTTTGAAGGAATAGAGTTTTTACAGAGACCAAAGAGAGCTTCAAGTTTTCCCCTGCTCCTGCTAGGAAGAGCTTCGATTAACACTGACTGCAGTCATAAGCCATACACCTCAGAGAGGTGTCTCAAAGAAAGGAAAAGATTGCAGGATTAATGAACAAGGAGAGAAGGGTGGTTAAAAATGAAGAATGTGGAAAATAAAATGTTCCCTAATATTATCTTTGTCTCTTTTTTTCTCTCTCCGGTGTATCTTTGCCCTCTCCTTAAGCCTGATAGGATGAGGAATTTCTCAGTTTGGGTTTTGTTGGTTTTTTTTTCCTATAGGAATTCTTGTTTCCTACCTCTTTTCTTTTTTCCTATCTCCCTGTGAGAAGAGGTGAGGTTGAACAGTTCTCCTATAACTAAGACAACGTTCATCATAATCATCTTCCCAGATCTGCTCTCACCCAATGCAACACAACCCCACATCAAGTGAAGTTCTCTATACCTGTGGCAGGGAAACGAGCCTTCACGAGACCCCGCACAATATTTGTGATTGCCAGTCTAAGATTCAACACAGATGGACAGCAGCAGTACAAAACATTTCAGATGGACAGACATACAGATAATGTTTTGTGCTTAAATAAAAAACCTAATGAATAGGCAAAGCTGTTGTAAACTTCCCTTTCCTTTTATCAACCTGGTCTGGGTGGTTTTGCGCTCTGATTAAGCAGAATGAGCAGTACAATCTGAACAAGACTGACCTGATGAGGAAAAGGGTCAGGGTGAAAAGGGTCAATGTAAAGTCTATACATTAAAACCTACAGTCTAAGTACCTTCTCTCCAATTCTCTCTCTCTCTCAAAAAAGAAAGGAAGAAAACCCCAAACCCCAAACTAAATAACCTCTATTTATTGTTCTTGCACAGCATGCCCGGGAAAGTATTTTACATATTGCCAAATTTTCTCTCTTGGTGCCTACACCTTTGCCAACCTGTGCAGTGCTCAGCTCTCCCACATTTTCTCATTGTGGAAATGGATGCTCAGCTGAAACTGCTCTGCAGGGCTAACACCCAGTAGGTACTGGCTCTGGTGACACAGGAAGTGATGCTTTTCCCCACTCACCTCAAATCACTTCCAGAGCAATGTTTCAGCATGTTACGAGGGTCACAAAGAGGTATTTCTTGGATGAGCTCTGACTAGCAGAGGTCCTTAGCGTCATTAGGTTCTCACCAAAATAGGAATTTTATCTGTTGCATCCTAGCCAGAGTTAGGACTGACTGCCTTTCTCAGTCTGCCCTGCGTTTTTCTAAATCCCAGCCACCATATCTACTGGGTACTCTGTTTCTAATAGAAGTGTAAATTTCCCCCCAAAAGGGATCAATGAGATCATCTAACTAACAGAGATTAGCTGGGCAGAGATCACCATGCTGCGTGTAGAGTACTAGTTCACAGTTCAGTAGGATCTAGTCCTGAATTCCTGTTGTTGCTGACCCATGCTCTCTTGGGCCAGCTCCTTCAACACGTTCAAGGAAAGTTCATATTTCAGTCATCACTTGATTTTGCCTTAGGGTAGAGGATGGACTACATACTTTCCTCCCTCCCAGGAGACTTCTCTGTCCATCTCTATGATTATCACACCAGATAGGATCCCTTTAGGCCAAGCTCACAACCACCTTGAGTTTCTTTCTAAGAAGAATAGTGTACATGTTAGCCCACTCATTATGCATTTTTCCTGCTGCATCTCCATGTTTTACTCCCTCAAGGGTATTACAAGTTCTGACCATATGATCCTACTGCTGCAGCCCTTACGCAGAGAGACCCTCTGAAATAAACAGCAGTATAGCAGCCTGAGTCTGCTGGATGCTGAGACCTCCCAGCCATGGGTTACAGGACTATATATATTGTGCGATTTGTATGTCCATAGTGGTATTGATCACAGCATTTGTAATGTTTCTCTATATACAAAGAGCAAACCGATGCTGTCAGTCAGAATAACATTCATTTTAGATTACATGAACAAACTAACTATAAGCAAAATCTCCATGAGACAGCTCTGTGTGTGAGCATGGATGTCTCTTTTTCTTCCTCTGTCCTCTGGCATGCTGCAATGAAATTAACACAAAATAGTCCTTAAGAGCTAACAAAGTGCAAATAATGTTTAGCTCTCATGTAATGCTTTTCATTTGTGAATCTCGTGGCAAACTTCATTACCCATATTGCACAGGCAGGGTAGCTGGGGCATGGAGGGACAAGGCGGTATGCCCAAGGCTGCAGAAGTGAGTGGCAGAGCTGGAGAGAGCCCCTTGTGAGCCTCAACTCCCAGATCCCTCAAAGCCCACCAGTCATACAGCTATGCACGATGCAGGCAGACAAACACACAGGTAAGACCTGCTGTTGGAACAGACGAAAGGCCCTTCTCTTTGCAGGTCTGCTCTTTAACTTCTTTGTCCTCTTGTCAGATTTTATTCCTAAACCCAGATGGACCTGATTATTGTGATTACTCACACATCACTGTAAGGTGAAATATACAGCTTCACCCCACTGACTAAGAAAAATAAATAGGACTCTCTCCCCACCACCCACACCCACTCCCACACTTCCCTCCGAACTTGAAATAAAAAACCTGCAAAAAGATTCCCGATGGCTTTGTCAGGGAGGGGGGATGGTGAGGATTGGTACAGTATATAACATCTCAGCTCTCCCGGATCAGTCACGCTTCCTAATTCAATAAGGTGAGAAGGAGCATAATTTGATCATATTTGTTTTGCATCACTGCAAAAACAGAAAATGAGGGGCTGCAGAGCCGCACCAATTTACTTCATCCGACCTTGATTAAAAGAAAATTAATTGCCGCATCTCTCAGGATATCTCAGGCAGCAGCCAATGGCTCTCCAGAATGGCACAAAAAAAAAAAAAAAAAAAAAAAGAAAGAGAAAAAAAGAAGGAAAAATACAGGGAGCAAGGCACAGAAAATCTTTGCCCTTTCATCTCGTAGCACAACTGTCTTATTGGAAGTGTTGGCAGGCTGAGGGAAAAATCCAAGTGCTCAGGAAATCGTGGGGAGGTCAACACAGGCTTGCCAGGGTTTTCAGCCTAAATTTCCCTTCTGTGTTTACCACTGGATTCCCAACTGTTGGGGATTGTACCAGTCTCACAAGGTCTGTCTTGTGAGGCTGCAGGAGCAAAGCTGGGAGGATGTCAAGGCAAGACTTGGCTTAGGGCAGCTGGTAATAGGACACAGAGGCTTTTCTTGCTATACTTCCCCATTCACTCAGAGCCAGGTCTATGCTAGAAATTATTTATGGTAATGTCAATTAGGGCCATGATTTTTTAACTGTATTTCTACACTGCGAAAAGCTGTAGTGTAGTTGCAGTGATACAGGAACCAAAGTGCTTTTACCAAGATAGCTGATTTCCCTCAAGAAACGAATTTAAGTCATGCCAAGCCAACAAAAGCACTCTTTGGCTGATCCAAGCTCTGTCTCACTAGTAGGATGTACTGACAGCAATACCAGCCAACGTGTTCTAGTGTCAATTAGGAAAGACAGTAAGATGGTGTAACGAGTCTGGGATAGTCTTAAAGAAAGAAAGGGGAATACATTTCAAGTATTATTCCAATACCCTTTCAAGGGGTATTCAAAAGGGCTAGCTTTTGCCCAGTGAACTTTAGCCTTAACCTTTCAAAGCCAAGGAAGAAAACAGGCTACCCCAGAGGGTGAATCAGTGGCTAGGTTGGCTTCTACTCTGAACTGCCAACTAGGCAAGTATGCCTCTCTCTGTGTTCACACAGGGAACAGAGAGATTAACCTCAATAAGCTAAAGATAGCCTCTGTGAGCAGTCCCCATAAAGACTCCACCTAGAGGGAAGAACCTTTCAAAGACTCGCTCACATTGTAAAGTCAGTGACTCTCCAAATGGCACTTCCTACTGAGGTACAAAGCAAAAAAAGTGTCTGTGTTCAAGACAACATACGTGTGTCTTCTTCTTCTTCTTCGGTCTTTTGGATTCAGCCATCTGAGTCACTATTTAGTGGAGAGGGGTCGGACATTAGTTCCTATTAGCTGGCTATGCTCCATGCTGTAGGTGCTACTGTATGCTCTTTTTGACAATTTCAGCAGGGGCCACTGCCTAAATAAACAGCGAGGATTTCTCTTGACCTTGCTTCTACTGACAGGATGCGAAGGGATGAGAATCAGCAGCTGAGCTAATGGCTGCCCATGCCCTCGCCCATCCTGTCCACACTGCTGCCCAGGCTTCCCATTCTCTGGCTACCTGGAGACCTTGCAAGCCCTCAGCCTGGGAACTTTCACCAGCACTAAACTCTCACACAAAATTTCTGATGGGAAAAAAAGATGACGACTGTGGCTGATCCAGTGCAATTATCAGATCAGAAGTGCCTGCTGCAATCCCACTCAAATCTGTATTAAAAATTCATTTCAAGTGTTCTTTTTTTTTTTTCCTTTAGCTGCAAGTAGAAGAATTTACCCAGCTGTTTTATTAGGAAATTAAAGGGCACATTTTTCTAAGCAATGCACTGGAATTTAGATGGACCATAACCATGACTAGTGTTAATGTGAGAAAGGATATATCTGTCCTCAACATCCAACTATCCATCCCACTGCACACATTGCTGTATTAGCTATAACCCAAGCAATGCTGAATCTTAGACTTTTAATATCATAGGAATATAGGATTAGAAGGGACCTCTAGAGGTCACTTAGTCTGGCCACTTCTATGCAGGACCAACTATAGCTACATCATTCTTGTTTGCCTAGCCTGTTCTTAAAATCTTCTTTTGATGGAGATTGTACAACCTACCTAGACAATCTATTCCAATGTTTAACTATCCTTATCGTAAGAAAGTTTTTCCTAATGGCTAACCTAAATCTTTCTTGCTGGAATTTAAGGCCATTATTTCTTGCAATTTAATTCCTACTTCCTGGGCCTCATCCTTTACATAAGAACATTTCTGCAAAAAGTCTCAAAGTTTTCATAATTTAACATTTCCAAATTCCGTCCTGATAAAGGTCAATCTATTGCACACAGAAAACAGGAGAGACATCCAGCTCCTTCTGAGGTAAAAAGGAAACCAAACAGCTCATTCCACAGACAGAAAACTTTTGTGCCACACAAGATTCCCATTTAAGAAAGAAACTGCAATGTTTTAAAATTGTGTTTTTACAAATAAATTCAAGGCAATGTGTTTGTTCTTTCCATGTTATCCCTACTGGAAAACTGTAGCTTATGGTATCACACAATCTGTTGTTTTGGAATGGGTGGTAAAGGTCAAGAAAAAAAAAAAGCCACAAATATTTGCTAGAGAGTCCTGATTTAAACACAAATACTTTGGGCAGCCCATAGGCCTGTCCTGGTCCCTGAAATCAAAGGAATGATCCCCACTGTGGTTTGATTCACGCACAAAGTAGTCACAGATTTTACCGGTTCCCAGCTCCAGAGTAGGTCATAATTAGGATGGATGAGTACAAAGAGCAAAACTGGAATCAGATCTGATTTTCTCAGTGTTCCAAGATGCAGAGATATAAACCTTTGATTTGGGCTGTTACAGAGCTTTACAATAGCAACCACAAGGCCCAAAGACAAGATGAGGGGCTGCATGGTGTCTAGTTCCATACTAACTCCCCCAAGCAGCAATATGCCAATGAAAGCCCCAGTGCCAAAAATGAGTGCTTCCCATTTGGACTCCTGCAGTCCCACTTATGTTTCCCAGATTACAGGAAAATTTTATTTCACTTATGAAATGGTGAGAATCTGCTTGTTTAAATTAACTGCTCCTTTGGGTGCTTTTGCTGGGCAGTCTTGTAGAGAAAAGAACAGTTTTAAGCTCTGATTCTGCAAAATTTGAGGTGGCACTTAGCAATAAGTAATGCTGTGCAAACCCATCAAGTCATACTGAGGCCAAAAAGGGTCTTCCTGCACCAGAACTTAAGCTTGTCTATAAGTATGTGAAGAATCAGAGACCAAAAGAGCAGTGTGGGGAAACAAACACACTTTATACATGAAATCAAATTAGCACTCTTATGGTGACGCAGACAGTAGAGTCAACCAACCATGAGAGTTACAGTGGAATCAACTTAATTAGCACTCCTGTTTTTAACAGAGCAGTTCATCTCCTCTAGAAAAACCCTATAGACTTTAATGGAAATGGAGTTCCATGGAAGTTTTCCTAAAACCCTCCAGTCAAATGGAGAATGAGGTCCAATTCAGCTTTTGAACCATTCTACAGCTTGCTATAGGAAAGACTGACTTCTGTACTGAGTGGACATAGTCCATCAATAGAATATATGCAAACACACACAGTGCACACAAGCATGTGTAGATACACAGGCAAAGTTTGTAAACTAAGAATTTGCAAGCTACTGTAGATCTTAACATGGGGTCATACAGGAACTTGCACGGGACTTTTGCTCAGTATGTATAATTTGCACAAACATTTGTGTAAAAATAGTATGAATTTTTGATTACAATTTAGGGATGCATATGAAACCTAAGATTACTTTAATAAAATATTTGTATATCTATAAATGAGTCTGCAGAAGTATTTCAAGTAGTGTAAGCACGGTGGGAACATGCTATATTTATCACATGTTATTCTATGTGCAACATTTAAGTATACTATTCTAACTATTTGTGTGATACATACCAGGTCTGACTGCTTTTATTCTGAGTGTGTACAGAGCGTTGTATATAAAAGATAACAAGCGTGCGTATGCATATATGTACTGTGCACATGTAGCAAGCATATTTACAGACTCTGCTGTGTGTGTATGCATGAATGCACATATGTGCACATAAGCATGTGTTTGCAGTGTATGAGATGCAGTGGGGGACCTAATATCATTGCAACCACATGTGCTCTTATATAGAACATGTGTCTCAGAAAAAAATCATCCTGATGTTCTTTCTCTGCTCTCCAAGGTTAACTTAAATAAAAGAAAGCAAGCAGTTTCCCTTCTCAATAATTCATGGCTTGCTTTAATAGCCCATCTTAAAAACATACATAATTTCCCCCAATTTTCTGATACACTAATTACCTAGCTCTAAAGCCAATGGAGTTATGTATTTGACCTAAGTGATACATTATCTGGAAACCCCTTCTAGCCCACACACAGAACCATTTGCTTTCAGCATCCGTCACTTTTGATTTTCTTGGTGTTTGTCACCATCTATCACTTGAGCTTCCAGGTCCTGATCCTGTTTAGACTGGAGTCAACAGTACAATTCCAGTGGGAGCAGGACTGGAGGAGCACCCAACTTTTCCTTTCTTCAACTCTGTTCCTTTCATTTTTCTTTGCTGTGTAAAGTAGCTGGTAACAGCAATATATTGCACCAATACACTCAGGAGTCCCTCAAAGATCTCAAAGCACTCTAATAGACTATCCAGACAAGTATTTGCTAGCTCAGTAAATCTCAAACCACTTTCCAAAAGTTCGTATTACTAGCCTCATTTTACAGATGATGAAACTGAGGCAACTGGCGTAAAATGACCTGACTTCTTCCAATGGGCAAGGGACAGAACCAAGGAAGATGTGTTATCTCCTAAGCTCCCACTGAGGCTCCACCAGCTTGGCCACACTGCCTACCACTGCCCTTTCTGACACGCAGCTGTCTCTGTGGTGGAGCACAACTGCTGCTGAACAACCCACAAGAACAGTTAGGCCAGCGCAGCCTGGAATAGGAAACGAAAGAGTATCCTGTTTGTAGCTGAAAAGTGCCAGGGAAGTTTAAAGAGGTTGAATGCAGCTTCTCACACTGAAATTTGCCCACAACTGCCAGACTAAGACTATTATTATTGTGAAAAGTACCACTAGATCTTCCTTGTCAAGCAGCAGGAAAGTCTTTGGAAGAGAAGATAACATCCCCACAGCACTGATCCAGACAACAGCTGAATGATCTGCACCACTTCCCTAGCTTATTGTGTGGTGTCTAAATGGGAGCTCTTGAGAATGCCCTCAGTTGTGGGTGAAAAGTATCCAAAAATCTAGCCTTAGAAGAACAGAAGTTTTAAAGGTTATGGTTAGGGCATTTGTACAGTTCTTGTATCAGAGCAAAGTGTGTAAACAGAAACCATTAACATGGTAAATAAGTCACATGTATGTAAGCATGTAATGTACTCTTTGCAGGTGAGGGAGTATATGGTGACTACCATGTGGGTACAGTGCTGTACAGCATGACTCTCTGTCACCTACCAGAACTGAGAAGAGGAAGGGACTGAACACAGGACATTAGGCGCAAGAAGGAAAAAGAAAAAAAAAAAAAAAAATTACATTTGCTGGCAGGCAGCTGGAGCCAATTCTTATTCTTTTACAGATTGGCCACAAGGAGGGGACAAAAAAGCCATTTCTGTCTTTCTTGCATTTCTGTAATGGGGTGTGTGGCTCTAGAGGAGGAATGTGTGCTACAACTTCAGTTCACACATGTACCTTCCACGTCCAATGGCCAAAACACATTGGTGCAATGCAGTGTGAATCCTCTACTTCCAAAACACAATCTGTGTGCAACATGGATTCAGTAAGCGTGTGTCGCAGAGTGTAGTAGGTGTGACTTTGTGTGCATGAGTATTATATGTGCTTCTGAGTACAGTAGGTGTGGTGTATATGTACAGTACAGCATGTGTTTGGATTCTGGGAGTAGGGGATGTTTAGTAATTAAATCCCTTTTCATCCTTCTGCACCTGTCTCCTTCTGAAAACTGAGAGAACAGACGTCAACCGGGACAAGGGCTGGATTGAATACAGCCAATTCTGAAATATTTATTAGCTTGTGACACCACTCAATGGAGGAGAAGGAATGCTGGCTAATCCGCCCAGCAAGTGCTCGCTTGGTGGAGGGGCATTTTTCTACAGTGCCTCATTATATTTCAACTACTGTCTACTTTGTCAAAAATGGTATCATTTTAATTTGTGTCTATATTTATTTTCAAATGCTTTTGCTAGTAACCAGAGATTTCAGAGCACTGGGTTCTGAATCTAGGCTTACCTCCTGGACACTCATGGCTTTTTGACCATATTACAGAGCTGTTTCGGAGCTTCTGTTTTGTGAGTGTATTTTCTTCACATTGCACTCTTCTAACTGCCATTCACACTAGTGAGGACCATGCAAAGTACACTGAACAGAGAAGAGACATCTTAAATTTCCTGATTTTGCATTCATACACCTGCACATGTCTCAATTTGTAATGCAACATGAAGCTCTCCACAGCACCACAGATAGGAGTTGAAACCCAGATGTGAGCAATCCCTCGCTTTCACTAGCCCTGAGATTTCACATAAATTGAAGTTACATGCGCTTTCTTCAGGCTGTTGCAGGACACTGGTCAATGCCTTATGGTACAGTAGCCAGCAAATTTGTCTGATCAGTAACTATGAATTGACTTCAGCCTCAGGTATAACTGTGTAAGGTTATGGGGACCCAGATTTTAAGCTTCCTTACATTTGGGAGTTCTTGCATTTGGACTCTGGTTTTGAGTCACCATCTGTGCTGGCGAATGGATATGAGTTTTCACCAGCTTCTCTGAAAAGGTTCCTGACCCATATGGGGCCATTGCTGGTGAAATCCTGAAGTGTTGTGGCCTGCCTGTGGGGCAGTGCTGGACCTCCTTATGCTTAGAGAACTTCATCAGTTTATTAAAGACTATCTTAACCAGCAAGACTCCTCCCACGAGGTTATGCATTATGTTTGAAACTGTTTGAACTACCACAGGCTGAGTTTGTATATATCCATTTACCTTCCTATATATATACAGGTAATGTATAGCTATGCACTCCTGCATATATATGTGTATACATGTGCACAGGCAGGCATCCATCTTATAGCCATATGCTTGTATGCAAGCTTGACATTATCCTTGTTTGCTGTAAGTGACCACACCCTAATCCCTGAGAAATGATGATAATTTTTGAAGGTAAAACTACACTGGGGGGATGACAACCAAGGGCTTATAATGTCAGAGGAAGGGTTCAGATAGAGCAAAGATTACGGTCAGCTCTTGTACCAGCAAACGGAAACATTCGTTTTCTTTTAAATGGGAGCTTATATACGTAGTTAGATGCCTTCTCAAAGACACTATCACTGGAGAGAGCTTGTCCTTTCCTGTTAAAGGGTCTTCAGTGCCCTTAGAGATAACTTCAGTCCAGAGGCTGACTTTAGTTGAGGGGAGGACTGGACTTTGATTTCTAGCAGAGAGCAAAATCTGCCCACACGAAAAGCCTCTGCATGCAGAGACTTCCTGGGAAGGAACTTTCTCTTCACCAAAGTAGAAAATATCCAGTGATCCTCATGGAACTCAGAAGTAACCTTGTCTTTAGGATCTCTTGAGGATTTGACAGATGCCAGCTAGATGCAGATGCTGCAGATCCCTGAATAGGAATGGGGGTTAAAAAGTTTTCTTACCAGCACTGCGCAAAAAAAGAAAAATAAAAAAAAAATGCAAGACTGACAACAAATCCCACTGTGTGAGGCTTATTCTGGATGGTTTTGGCATGATGCATCGTTGCAACAATTGTGTTTGAGCAGTAATTAGACGTGGCCCTGGGGGACTGCAAGTGCATTAGAAGGGACGAGGCTCACCATGAGCCAAATGGCTGCTCTTATTGTTCTCCGCAGGGTACTTAGGATGTTCTTAGAACCAAATCCTTCCATAATGATGCAGAAAAGGGACTGCAGCATGAGATCTGCAGCACCACCACCGATTCCCTACATTTGATAAAATTCACTCATTTTAGCACTTGTGCATGCTCCACTTGCCTACTTACCTGACTACATGGACAAGTGCAACTCATCATGGTGGAGCAACCTGACATGGTTTCTACATCACAGCAATGTGCTCACACTTTTGCAAACTGTGTGCTAGATACGTAATAACAAATATTCTTTAAAGCCATTTTCGGCATCAAGAATGGACAGCATGAGGCTTGAAAGCCAAAAGACCTGATGTCCCATTGATTATATCATTATGATTGTCTCCACACCCACTGATAACATTTAATTCCTTATCCATTTGATCACGTTGGGTTCCTCATATCTGTTGATCATATTAAACCTCTTCGTTGTGGAATTATTCTGTTTGTCCCATAGTACACCATCACACTAGCTTCAAAACACTGGAGCACATATTGATTGTACCAGGTATTCCCCATTACACCGATTGTACTGATTCCTCTCACTGCACTGAGCATATTGAGTCTTCCTGTCTCATTTGCTATAGTGGCTTCCTCAGCTGTACTAATTATATGGGTATTTTCCTGTCTCAACGGTTATAGCCAATGTTTTCCACAATGATACTGAGATCTAGTTATCACTGATTATATTGGAACCGAAGTGCCCCCTATGTCCTGCTGTTGCAATGACTTCACAAAATCTTCTCACTGAACACCATACTACTATTTTATATGATATAGTAGTCTATACCAAGAAGCCCACTTAGACACTTCAAGTCATTTGGTTTCCTTTCAAACTTACACATGTAATAAACAGACAACACCATACAGTTTCATAGAGCAGAGAGCGAAAAATACTATTTCCCATAGGTGAATTCCTCTCTTGACCCTATTTCACAATTTCTGCTCAGATTATGTTGCAGCTAAATGGAGGGAAAGAGCGCCAGTAGGGCCCTCTTACAAAGATGGAAGCCTCACCTTTGTCTCGATCTCAGCTTTTGAAGTGCTCACCCACAGAAAGAAACTGCAGTCTCAGATTTCCATTTCCCCTCTTCAAGACCCTGGTTTCCCTATAACATTTTTATGAAAGTGGAAAAGGAGGTGTAGACATAGTACATGCAGTATACCAGAAATCAGGAGAACAGTCTCATTTTAAGCAAATCCAGACAAGTATGAGACTGTCCAGTTTGCAGCTCACAACAGGACCTGTCCCTTTCTTCTCTACTCAGTGTTGCCAACGTGCCATCGACATAGTCGCAGGAACCCCATCGAAAGTGAAGAGATTCTGTTTGTGCATCTTTGGTTTATGACAAAAGTCTCCTAGAAATCCCATGCCTCAGCCAGGCAGACATAGCACTCAGAACCTACCAGAATCAATTCCGGGGTCAGTGTGTGGGACAGCCCAGGAATGTCATGCTGATGTAGGTCATGGTGAGCACTGTTCCACTCTGTGTCTCTCACTCTTGCTTAAAGGGCCACCTAAAAGGGACAGGAGTCCCCAGACTATGGCCACACAATCCCTTTTTGCAGATGGGCCAGGCCTTCTGTTGAGAGTATCAGGGCCTATATACTACTTTCGAGAGTGCTTCCCCTTTAAGACAGGACTGTGCAGTCTTTATTTGCTTGTTGAAACTGTTCAGTTTTAGGACAGGGGGGGAGGTCACACCTGTTGTGGAACTTGATAGAAGGCTTATTTATAAACTTTCAGAGCTTGGGATTCTTGCAGAGCTGAATGCGCTGATGTCCGGAGGGGAAGGTCACCGAAATGCTTGTTTATAAAAGCAGCAGCAACTGGAAAAACCATAAAAGTCTGAAATGATGAAATTAACAAGCTATTTGATCAGGCGCATCGGCTATGTGCTCTGTGGTCAGCCAGAAAAACCTCGCACGTAAGAGACTACCCTGCTGGCTGCTACCCTGAAATTCTCCTTCAGAGAGGCGAATGCATTGCACCCGAAGAGGGCAAAAAATAATCAGCTGCTTAGTATGGTCTACTTTTGGGTAGCTGGCTGGTCCAGTCTTAATTTGACCTTGCATGGAAAGGGGAAAGCCTACTCTGCACTTGGTATCACAGCTAATCCACTCTTTAGTTTCGCAACTTCAAAGAGCTACACCACTTGTTAACATGCAGAGTGTTCTTTTAGCAAGGAGTCAGTCACACCCCCAAAATCTGCCACTACTGGGGGGGGAAGAGAGGTGGCAACTTCTGTCTTCAGAAACGCTTCCGGATTTCTGCAAAAATGTTGCATCAAAGGTGTTGGATTTTTTGATTGTTTGTTTGTTTGTGTTGCTGTTTGAAAAAGCACTTAAAATATTACAGTTTGGAGAGAAGGGGAGATAAAAACCTTCCCTTGGGTTTTAGTCTTAGTTTCTATTCTCATTTCACAGTAGAGCAAATTCAAAAGAATTTCCTTCTCTCCTCTCTTTTTTCTCTTTTTAGTTTTCTGTATATGTCAGAATCTTGGTTTAAGGAAAGCTTCATTTTCACTTGGTGACTGATGGCTGAACAGGTGGCTTCTGAGTTTGCAAGTGTCATATGAACAAGCAGTTTAGAAATGGACAATTTGCAGCTCACTTTCTCTTGCTGACGGCCCTTTTTCTGTTGACAGATTCTTGCCCCTACCTGCCAAATCATGCACACAGTATCTGCCCTCCACCCCGGTGGAAAAAAAAACTTAAAGAGAAAAAAAAAACCTTAAGAAGAAAGAAGATGGTCTCTTGGGAACTCCTAGCCATAAAATGGAAAGAACTTCACACTTGAAGGCATTCTTGCCAGCTCAGCCTACTTGGACATAATTTATAAGAGGGGCAGGATTTTCTGCTTCATTTTCTTTCCTGGAAAGCTTGTTTGTTTTATGGGATTTTTCTGCAGAATCCTGTATGAAGTGGTGGGATGCCAGAACCAGCACCAGTGAGCGTCCACTGAACGTGATGAGTTTGTTCAAATACCAGAGCCACCAACCCCACTCCACAAACCTTTCACTTGACCACAGCTAGCTAGGATCCTACGTAGAAATATTGCTGACCAGGGGATTCTGACAGGTGAATGCCCTTCTGCCTGTTAGTGATTAAGTCTTTCAATGATTATAACAAATAGGGTTGTATATAACTTTCTGTTATATATGCTTGTATACAGCATAGGCATTCCATCCCCACCACAATTCTTATCCCATCACCCAGAGACCCAGCACCCAAACATTAGCGAGCAGAGCTCTCCCGACCACTCCTGGCTGGTTTGTCCCACAGGCACAGGGGAAAGTCCTGCTGAGAACAAGGGAGAGCCAAGGTTAGTGGCAGAGCCCAGGAAACGTGGGCAGGACACACACAGGTCTGTTACTGCCGCCTGCGCTGACAAGAGATTCTCGTGCCATATCTTTACAGGATCACGGAATCACCAAATGGTGTATTTCATTAATTAAAGCAGATACCAGAGTAACCTTTTTTGTAAACTGCATCGTTAAAGTATGGATTTACCTAAGGTAGCAGTCGCGCTTCTGATGTTTGGCTATGGGCAAGTAACTTAAAAGCTGCTTTTTAAAGGATCTTAGAGGCTCTTGGTACCAATTTTTCAAAAGGATTTAGATGCCTTTGAAAGATAAGTGCCCAGAGGGGTCTTAAAATTTTCAAGGCAGGCTACATTAAAATCATTTGGATTTATGTGCCTATCTTAAACAGTTTTGATAATCTACAAGGTGCCTATCTGGATCTTTACATAAAGAGAGCACTTTGAAAATATGACACTTATGGACTTGAGGAATTGTAATCTGGAGAACACATCTCGCTGACTTTCAGGGGCATTTAAACTCCTAAGCCTCTCTCAGAAATGAAACTTAGGATCCTAAGTCACTTAAGTGCTTAAAAAATGTTGCTATGTGTCTGTACAAGCTGGATGAGGACAGATGAGCAGGGAAGGATTAGATGCATGCATCTGTCTTTCTGTGTAGCTCTCATAACACTTGAGTGTCTCTGCATATGGATAAAGGTGGATTGATGAGTGCATGACCATATGCATGAGCATATAATATGGCCGATTGGATGGGACAGGGAGGAACAAAAATTGGGTGGAAGTGACAGGTGATTACATGGATAAATAACATCATCTTGCTGAACATTTATTTAGTGCTTTTCATCCAAAGGTACCCTTAAGTGCTTTACAAACTGTTATGGATATAAGAATGACTCCACCAGCCACAGCAGCTCTTTAAGAGTACACAGCCAAATTATATGATCAAGTTATGACCAGAAATGAAGAGTATCAAGTCCCACTGAAATTACCTAGAATTTTTGGCCATCAGCCATTTAGGATTCAGTCAATACACCCAGGTTATAGCTGTTACACAGGGAGAAAGTGCTATGGAGATCTAACAATGACAAATGGGAAGGACCTAGTTTTCAACACCATTCAAAAAGGAGCACTACCAACAGCACATGAGCTGGGGAAACTGGTTCAGCATTAATGCAGAGAGGAGAAGGAACTACTAGCTCTCCATGGGTGGCAAAAGGGAAGATGGGGAGGGAGATGAATAAATGGTTATATGGTATTTTAACAGGGTACAAAGTTACAGGAGTTTATTTGAAATAAACCTGCATAAAGAGAAAAGGAGCAGAATGGTGAATGGATGAGAGAACTAAGGGGGAGAGGGGTAGTTCAGACCTGAGAGGTTTTCAACACTGACTATCTGAAGGTCCAAGCCCACGTTCTCACTGGGAGGAGATCCCATCTCTTCTCACATTAGCTAACCTGGGCTGTCTTCCTCCAGGCAGCACATGCACTCCAAAGAAGGCAAGTGGTGCCAGCTGCTCTCTTGCCAAATGGTGGAGTTAAAAGCTGTACAAAGTCATAGACAGTAAACAATGAAACAGAAACGACAACACCAGTTTCTCCTGCTGCCTCCACCTCTGTGCCTTGCTGCTTCCCTCTTTCACACTCTTTCTCCTCCTCTATCTGCCAAAAGGATGAAAACATGATTGAATCCATGCTCTGTGACACAGCCTGGGGAAAAGCAGCTGCCCAGAATATATATTTATTTCAGTACAGTAGATGAATCAAGACTACTATTATAATACAACCTAAAAACTGCTAGACATTGAACAAACAGAGAAAAATGTGTTCATCTTCTCTTCTGCCCTCCTAGCTGCATTTCCTCTATCCATAGCACCAAAATAGTCAGTATCTCTGACAAGTTTAATGCTAGTGAGGTAGCATCAGGCAAGGATGCACCATTTTTGTACACCTAACCTGTACAGAAGTCTTTTCCTGCCATTAGGAGAATTTTTGGAAATGCTGCCATTGCAATGTATAGTTTCCTCATCATGTTGAGAAGACAGTGATCCACTGAACAGAGCATGAAAGGGGCCAGCTCTGTCCTGCAGCTGTAATAAAGAATATTCTACTGTCATGATAAGTGAGCACTGGTTCTTCACTGTAGGGAGACCTGCCCTTGAGTAAGGGCCAGGCGGTACAGCTCACACACACAACACTCTCCTTGACTTCAGGGGATTCAGGCAAGGGATGATGAGTGACTTACAGAACCAGTCTCCAGTAATGCACGTTGCTCAGTATCAGATGAAATCCACTGACATCTCTGTGTTGTTCCCTTCCCTTTACCACTTCTGCAGCAAATACTGCTGCATCTTCCCATGCTCTGTCATTTCCAAGATCCTACCCACAGAGCCCTCCTCCCTGGCACGCTCTCCCCTCCCCACTGCCAAGTGCCGTCACACCCTTCGGCTTTTGCCAATGGTGCCTTGCACAGCCGTGCTCATTGCGATCTCTGCCCACACCAAGATGCTGTTACGATCGGGTCTATATTTGGAAGTACTGCCTATATAACTATGTCTAGTGTTGGGACTATGATTCTTCCCAGTGTAACTGTACTGCCAGTGCCCAAGCATATAGGTGGTTATGCTGACAAAATAATACTCCTGGTGGTAGAGATTATATCCTTTGAGGAAGTGGTATAAGCTGCAATGGCTAATACATTCATTGGCCAGGTAAGCGAGGTCAGAGCTGAGAGGTTCTCATGGCACAGCTATACTGATATATTCCAATTAGACCTTCCTATACACAAGTTTAGCTCAAAAACTGTTCCTACTTAGTACCGTTTTCATTGGGTGTCGTAACTGGATCACACAAATACTAAATGACTAGTAGCCCATGCTAAGGTATATTTAAATCAGGAAAGGAGGATGATCTCATTTCTGAAGCAATGGCCTGTGAATCAGGAGATGCAGCTCCAATTCCTAGCTCTGCCAAGACTCTATGGCTAGCCTGGACAAGTACTTCCTTGGGGCTTCGCTGGTAAATGAGAGCTACTCCTGCTTCCTTTTTCTGCTCCTCCAGCTGCAATGCAAGCTCTTCAGGACAAGGACTGTTTCCAGCAATGCAATTATATGGTACAAAGCATGGTGGGCTTCAGAGTTGGTTGAGGCTTTTACACTAAAATATGAATCTTAATTATAGCAGGGAAAATAAACAAAACAACAAAAATGAAACACGGTTATATTTTTGGTGAATGCTCAGGTTGCAGTTTTGTATGCCAAAAGGAAATAAATTTTTTTTAAATAAGATTGTTGTTGTTTTTTAATACTTGCTTTAGTCAAAAAAAAGCTATATTTGGGGGAAAATTGATTATAAAAATAAGTATCAATGCTTTTGTTCTGCACCACGCATTTTTGCCCACTTACAAGTGCTCCATACTTTCTTGGTCGTATTCAGTGACACTGAGACTACAGAAGCGGAGACTAAGTGCAAACCAGCTACATTGGCTGTCAGCTGCCAGACTACACAGCATACAGTCTTGGAAACAGCTAAGAAACCATCTTTTACCCTGCTCGCCTATTTGAGTATTTGCTGTGTCTGCCTAGAAAGTACCAAGTTTCTTTTACTTAAGTTTCTCAGGGTGCTGGTGAGCATCCTGTGGTGCCCAATTGAGTTTCTGTGCAGTTGTGTTTTTGTCTACACAGTTACAGATGTTTTCCTCTGTCTCTGGGTTGACTACGTAAACAGGAATGGGGCCTTGTGCTCTTTGAGTTTGCTTTCATTTTTCAGTATATACTTCCTTTGTGCACAAATGGCACTTACTATGTTCATGCAGGAGTGTTTTTGCTATAGCCTGGACTGTTAATGCTTGTGAGTAGACTTCACTCTCCTTGTGAGTAAACAGATCTCCCTGTGCCTTTGAATGCCTGTCAGTAAGTGAAATTGCTTTGCTGCTCTTACAAGCATTCTGCCCTGAATTTCTGAACAACTGAGCTGACTTAGTGGAGGACTTTTGCAAGCATGTTTCACTCAGACTTGAGTATATTTCTTTCTCTTATTATTTCACTAAGTTTGTGTTGCGCTTACTGAGAAAGAGGGAGGTCCACAATGCCTAATACAAGAAGTGTCTGCATTTGTGTATGTGTCATGACATGTTTACAACTGTGTATCACTATGTTTGTCAGCATGTATCAGTATGTGCACCTGTTTAACTGTATTCGTGCTTGCTCTTTTTTTTGGCTTTGTGTGAGAATCTGTGAACATATTCTTTTCCTTTCTTTTTCACCACAGAAGTGCACCTTTTTTCCTGGGTAGGTGTGTATAAATATGTATCAGAAGTGTGCTTTTTATATTTGTTTTGCTCTTCATATGTTCCCTTGCACTTGTGTTGGAGTGTTCATGCAGGCATGTTTCAGTATAGTTGTGCATTGATATTTGTTCCGAGTCGTGTGTCTTTTCCCGTGTGTGCAATTCACTGGTTCTGTCTGTGTGCTTCTCTGTATTTTCTTTCTGTTTCCCCCGTCTATGCTCTATGCAGTTACCTGGGTTTGTGCATGTATGTATCTCCCTGTTTTTATTGTCTGAGGGGTTTTTCTTTGATGGGGTGGGTGGTAGTGAAATTGTTTGTCATTTTGCTTTGTATTTATCTTTCGATGTTTTCCCTATGTTTGCATAAAGTAGATGCAGACTACAATTTGGTGATGAATTCTATGAATACTAATCTTAGGCTACCCTTGACCCTGAGGTCAGCTAAAGATCAAAACCAAACCATTTAATATTTTCCTTTTGCAGATCAATAGAAGCATAAATTCACTCTCAATGACAACTATAATTTCAAACAGATCTATAGGAGGCATGCATGCATTTCCAGGACGAGCCGCTCATGCGCCTGTTGGGGAGCACAAGAAAAAGAGTTTCTCTGTTGTTGTGGGTTTTGGTTGTTTTTTTTTTTTTACCATTGAATCTCTTTTGCCTTTTTTTTTTATTGCTCTGAAATGCTATTTTCAGCAGCTGCTGTCATATAAATATCTCTTGTTTTTCTTCTCCTCTTTCCCTCCTGGTGAAAAGGGCAGGGGACCTATTGAAAATTCTGCTTTATCTCTTTCAGGAGAGTTCAAGTGCGGGTCGAACAATCGATTCCTCCTCCTTTTCTTTTTTAAGTTTCCTGTCGTTCTTTTGCCCAGATCAGCATTGAAGGAAAATAGGAAGGGCAGCCTGGAGTATGTACATCTATACACCCAGAGACAGAAAGAGAGAGCACACGAGTGTGCATACATGAGCATATATAAAGATGTTCATATATACACACGCACGCACACACATATATACATGTTTTTTCCTGTGGCTATCTGTATGTCGCAAACCCATGAGATGTTGTTACAGTAAAACTATTTCAGAGACAGGAAAAAAAGCTGGGAAGTGGGAAAAGTTTGGAAGTACTGTTCAGTTCTAAACCGGAATATTAACCCTTCCAAAAATTCTCCTCTAGGAATTGCAAAAGCTTTTAAGGAAATGCTGTAAGATCCCAGACAGTTCCTACAATTTTCCATGTGGGGGAAAAGGAGGGTTATTCTGCAAGCAGCATTGTTTCAACAGAATAAATTCAGCTGATAATCCACAAATCTTTAAAGCTGCATTAGTCTAAAAAAGGTACTTTTCAAACATTTTCACCAAACCTAAGTGGCAGGAGGGGGGCAGACAGAAATATAAAAAAAGCAAAACAAATGACACCATTAATCTGCCTGGATTTTCCACCTCATAGAACAATCTGTTTAGGAATGACTGAAATAAAGTGGAATGTGGTTTAGATTTTTTTCCTCTGCAATCTCTCTCTGCAAATTCCTTGTTTATGGAGAAACATTGAAAACAGGAGTTAGCCCCACCACCCCCTTAGCAAAAAAAAAAAAAAAAAAAAAAAAAAAGGCACCATAAGCACAGGGGAAAGAAGGAGGGGGGGTTTGCTTTGTGTAGGAAATAAAGACCGTAAAGTGAGGACTTTTATTGCTGGCAATCAGAGTATTGCTGCTGGCAGTGGCTAAAGGTGGAAAGCAAAGATGATTTAATTTATAGAAAGGACAAAGATGTCATGTAGCAGATTTAATCACTGAAAAGAAAAAAAGAAAAAACCTAGCTAACGTCATAATTTACATTTTGGGATAATAGAGAAGAGTGAAAGAAAGAAACAACTGAAAAACCCTGAATGGGTGAAAAAAAATAAATGAAGGAAGATAAATAGATTTGCCTGTAAAACTAATAAATTTAAAAACAAAACCAGAAAGCAAAACACAGCCCCTTGAAAGTGCTGGTAAAATGGACCATCGATTTTGGAATTCATCTGCATTTTGTATTTTAATAATGCTTACTCTCTCTCTCCCTCTCTCTCTTTTGCAAAATATAAAAGCTGATCTGATAAATATTAATTTGAACCATCATAATGTATTTGAAAATTCCAGCTAAAATGTCACCACATGGAACATTAATGTAATATTTCAAGGCCCTGAGAGCAATACTCATATTGATTGCATTTATTTCACTCTAGGGAGGAGAAATAATTCTTCAATGTGGGACACATCTGGTAGCCAAAGATGCAAAAGGCTGAGGGTAGAAATGCAAAATTATATGGAAAAAAACCCATAAGCTAACCCCCCAAAACAAAACAGAAGTGCAAGTGAAGCTGACATGCAACCCATTCAATCTCATGTTTCAGTTGCAGCATGTATTTTTTTTTTCAGAATACTTCTCTTTGAAATTTTAGTTTTGGGGGAAAAAAAAAAAAACCCCAAAAACAAAAATCAGAAAGCAACAAAAATTCCCATCATGTTTTTATGAATCTTTTGGCAGGAAAACCAACAGTATCATCACAACTCTAAAGAAAGAATGTGTGTAATTGGATTGCTTATTGGAAACACAGAAGCCAGGCTGAGAAGACAGCACAGCACTTAATTCTGCAAAACTTTGACAGAGGTTCCCAAGCAAGATGCTCTTATCTGGGGAGCTTCCTCTGAAGTTGGGGTTTGAACTTTGTAATGGTGGTAACCCAAATGTGTGTGAGATTGGGGCTATTTTCCTGTGATTCTGCAGAAGGAGCACAGAGACGCTGCCTGTCTGGAGTCCCATAAAACAGATCTTTTCCTTGTCATTAAGAATATTGATGTTCATTAGGCCCGGGCGTCAATGAGTCTTTGTGCAAATGAAACGAAATCTGAGTCAAATTGTGACCCTGAGTCCAACACATAACCGCAGATTGGCTGCAACTGGGGGGCTGGGGACAAGAGATTCCCCCAGCACCAAAAATTCACCATCCCTACTCTGAGACAAAAAAAAAAAATCTCTGCAAACACAGTCAAAGAGCCTAAGGAAATGCTCCTGCCCCCCCTCCCAAATCACTCTTCACGTAACATGTTTTCTGATAAAGATGGAACAGATCAGGGCTACTTTTAGCAGTCTGTCAAGATCTCCCCACATAAGGTAAAGGTTGCTCTCTGTCCCAGCTCTTGGCAGGGCATTATCACTTTTGCAGGTAACACTCTTTCAATTTGCTGCTAGGTTTTTCTCCCTCCACTGTGGGTCTGAGGTTGATGTTTCTGCTGTACAAACTCCAGGCTAATAAAGAATGCTCGAGTCCCGTAATTCACAGCAAGCCGCTTTGACGGAGCACTTTTAGTGTTAACAGTGTGACGGGTGCTTTTCGGAGCTAATGTCTCACTGATATTAACGGCCATGCCCATAGAGCGAAATCTGCAATGTAAAAGCAAGTGGCTTGCTAAATATTTACAGGCTTGCACATCTCGCTGTCCCATTCATTTCCTTGACCTTTCATGAGGGGGGATGGGGAAGGAGAAGGAGATGCCAGGGAACGGTCCCTTCTAAGGTATAAACACACTACAGCCAAATTGGCTCCCCAGCCTCTGATAGGGAGACCTTGAGCTGAGGTCCCACTCCTTCCTCACCAGCAGTTCATAAAACTAAGTCAAGAAAAGGCACCACAGGCAGTGGGGCAGGCTTGGGCCCGAACTTTCTGAGTGGGGATAGGGGAATAGCTCCCAAAATGAGAACAGCCCTGTTGCGAACTGTGTGTAGGTCACTGAGGCATTTCACTGCAGATCAGCAGAGGCCAGTCAGATCCCAAAACCCAGTTGATTCCAGGCACAGCTGTTCCCAGCGGAAGGCAGCATTCCCGGGGAATTAAAGACAGGAACAAATCAAGGAGACTTCTCAGTTCCGCATCCAGCTCTGCCGCTGACCTGCTGGATGATCTTGGGCAAGCCTTTTCCCATCTCTGCACCTCAGTTTCTCCTGACAGCATTTAAAATAAATAAAGAAAGGGTGTAGCAAACCCTCCCACATGAAGACGGGAGAGGGCATTGTGAGGCTTGTTTAATGCTTAGAAAGCACTTTGAGATCTGCAGATAGAAAGCGTTACACGAGAGCCAAGTATTATAATTAAACTTTATATAACCGGGCTTTGTAGAAACCTCGGGGGCAGGAGCAGCAGCTCCGGTACCTGCAGCATCGTGCAGCCTGGCCGCCGCGCAGCGGGGCGAGCCGGGGGCCGGGGCTGCGGCCGAGGGAGCCGGCAGCCCCCGGGCTCCACGGCCGCGAGCGACAAAGCCTCCCTTTGTGCGCGCCCCATCGCTCGGCCCTTGCGCGGCTGCACACCCTCCGCGTTCGCTTAAACTGCCACCCCGCCGAGCTGCCAAAATGTTGCGCCGGCGCTGCCCGGCAGCCTGCGGGCAGCTCTGGCCGCGCCGCGCCGAGCCCAGGCGAGCCGAGCCGAGCCGAGCCGAGCCGAGGCGGCGGCTCCGGCGTGCCCCGGGCGCCCCCTGCTGCCCGCCAGCCCCGGGGTGCCGGCGGCACGGCCGGAGACCCGGAGCCTGGGAGTGCCCGGGGAGGGGGCTGACGGCAGGAGAGGGGCTCTCCGGAGCGCGGCAGGCGATAAGCGAGGACCGGGGTCGTGTGCGGGTTTCGGTTGGGGTCTGGCCCGGTCGTGCTTCCTAGGCGGGCTCCCTGGGAGCTCTCGCCCCGCTTGCTCACCCTAGGCTAAGTGAGAGATGGAGGGAGGGCTTGCTTTAAAAGAGCAGTTATGAAGCGGTGATTTCATCAAGCCCACCAGAATCTGAAGTCCTTGTATAGAGGAGAGGATGCCGCAAGATTTCAGCAGAGAGTACCTCAGCCTGGATAAGTCAGCCCCATGCATGTATGTGAAAAGTTACAATGGCCAAAACAGTTCAGTACAGAATTTACCACCTGTTTAAGGAAGGAATACGCACAATACAGCTTTTCCTGCGCATAAACCTACAGGTCTAAGGACTCCCCAGCCACATCAGCCCCAGCGCTTTCTCCAAAGATGCAGCATCCTCCGACTGACTTTTATTGCCGGATTCAGAGTTTGGATAGTGTCCGGTACTGGAGAAATTAATTCCCTGCAACTGGTCTGCTACCTTGCAAACCCCTATGCTCAGGGCTGGCAACTGCAGTGCCTCCCCTCCAGGCAGAAAAAAGACAAGAATTAGAGCTTTCCCTGCTGTTCTCCACATACCCCAATGCAATACATAAAATGGCTGGGAAACTTAGGTGGGGACTACAGCCCCAGGAGGTCCAGCATGCCATAAGCCCCTACCAGCTGCACAGCAGCAGCGGTGTGAGCCCAGGGCATCAGGTGGGCCTGCAGGGCGCTCAGGCCTGCAGTGTTCAGCCCCCCAAGGGCTGAGCTCAGGGACTTTGTACAGGTGGCTACGCCTCAACCCACTCACAGGACAACCTCTGACATGACCCTTTGAGCACCATAGCCTCAAAGAGTCATGCTCAGGGATGTGGAGATGGTTCCCCCAGTCCTTCAAGTATTGCACAAGGAAATGCCCTCCTCACTCTCTCCTCTGCTGCAATTTCCTCCCTTGTCATTTACATGGGCGTCAGTTCCAAGTACCAGGGGCAGGACAGAGCTCCAGCTAATGAATGAGCCCAGACGCTCCTTCAGGCTTCCATGGAGTGTCTGTCACTAGAAGCAGGGGATTAAACAGGATAGTGGTGGAAAGGTTATGATCCTAGTCTTTCACAGGAGCAACCTTGGGTCTGGGTCACAGAGAGCTTTGGAGTAGCCTATACTCTCCAGAAAACCAGCACCCTGTCTGGCAACCTGAGCTAAAGAAAGAGCCAGGACAGGAAGAGCAGGTCAGGAAGGAGATGCAGTGGCAGAGCAGCATGTCTGTGGGAGCTTAGACGGTGCATGCCAGCTTCTGGGATGCGTCAGGCCCACACAGAGGGCGATAAGCAGCAACGCCTGGGGCAGCATGCAGGGCTCAGGATTTCATTCTCAGGATTCTTACCAGGCACAGAAATGGGCTCTGAACACAAAGACCCAGTCCAGGTATTTCAAATTTGCTATTGAATTTTCCCAGTGCTTCAAAAGCCATGGATGAGAAGGACGGAAGAAAGGCAAGACCGACTATTGCAGACAGAGGACATTTTACAAAGGCCTTGGGTCTCCTTAGCTCAAAGACCTAAGGCCTATGAACCTGCAATCTGCAGACAAAAAATAGCCCATAGCAACAAAAAACCCAAAAATGTTTGTCTCGAAGCTTTTCTGCAGCACAATCCTTCCCCCTGCAGACCACGTAGTTGATCTTGCAGACCCTTAGCAAGGCAGCCTTACTGTCCAAAGCCAAAGTCCATGGAAGGCCCAGCAAGTGCCCACCACCCACAGTGAGTCAGGAGGTGGTTCCCAGGCAGCTGCCCTCACTCGCTGGAGGCACAGCCCCAAAGCCTGTGTATGTGCTCGCTGCCATCAAAGGCAGCCCCACCTTGGGGCTAAGCTTCAGAATGCCTCATCATGGCCCACATCTCTGAGATTAATGACTGCCTACACTAGGACTTCTCCTTTATCCCAAAATGATCCCAATGCATATTTCACATCCACATGCTGCTGAGCTCCATTCCTGCCTACATCTATGAGCTCATGCCTTCCTCACCCGTCTCTACTCCCTGCACCCCACCCAAGCCAACTTTTCTCTTTTTTCTTCTTCTGCCACACCTACCATGTACTTGTCACTGTACCAAGAGTGGCATTGCAAGCCAGAATCCCCAGGTATCTCTGCCACTTCCTAATTCTTCCTGGAACTCCACCTCTCCCAGGAGGCCTGTGTACATGCCATTCCAATAGCAAACTTTCCCACAATTAGTGGAGATGTCGGCATCAGGAGCATAACACAAACCACGTAGTGGGGACAAGCCATCCCTGGAGAAGGGAGTAGAGCAGCTGAGCCACTGTGGGATCAGGCAAGGTAGTCACATCCCTCTTATCCTCCTTTGTCCAATTTTAGAAAGAAATGGGTTGTGCCCTGCCTGTCCTCCTTGTTCTCCTTCACACCAAAGAAAAGTGCTTCCCCTTCTCCTGGAGTGGGGGCTTACACTGGGAGAGTTTTCCACCCACTTTGCACTGAAGGGAGGAATGACAGTGCAGGATGAATGTCCCACTCGTGCTACTACCCCCAATATGCAGAGGAGAACACTGAGACAGAGAGATTTGCCCACTAAGCATTAATGTCAGAGCTGAAAAGCACCCTGGGCTCCTAGGGCAGGCACATGGAGCATCAGACTGGCTGGTTTTGAGTCTAGTGCTGATCCATGAGAGCTGAGCATGCAGAAAACATTACAAAAACCTCAACATTATGCCAGACAATTCATGTGTTTGCCTTCTCCTCCAGCACCATTGCCCTTCTCTCGGGCCCCTCCCAGGCACTGAAACATTCTTCCTTGGCGTGCAGAGTGAGGGCCACAGGTCTGTGGTGTCCCAGTGCTTCATTGCTGAGGCTGCAGCAGAGCAAGGCAGAGTGATGCATGGGGACAGTGCTCAGTACATTAATAAATAATCACCTCTCCCATGCTCTGCAGGAGAGCGTGACTTCACAGTGATGTGTGTGAATGTCACACAGGCCCTAGGAGAGCTACTGCTTTGACTGCTAGCTTGGTTCCCGAGGGGCCTGCTTCTCCTTTGCTCTCCATCCTGAGCCAGGGATAAAGGTAAGAGACTGTACCGGTTGTTGCACACAGACATAGGCATACTTCACCAGCTAAGATATCTCCATGCAGTTGATGATTCTCTGCCATCACACTGCAAAGGCTTCTCCACGCATATTTATAGGCAACGGAGAGCCACATTCTCCTCTTTCTGTCCCAGACTTCATAACAGATGAAGTCACCTGGCACTGCAACCTCCTGCTTAACTGGATCCCTGGAGTCCTGATGCTCCCATATCCTCGTTTCAGCTGGGATAGTGTTAATTTTCTTTCTAGTAGCTAGTACAGTGTTATGTTTTGGATTTAGTATGAGAAGAATGTTGATAACACACTGATGTTTTCAGTTGTTGCTAAGTGGTGTTTATGCTAAGTCAAGGATTTTTCAGCTTCTCATGCCCAGCCAGCAAGAAGGCTGGAGGGGCACAAGAAACTGGGAGGGGACACAGCCAGGGCAGCTGACCCAAATTGGCCAAAGGGGTATTCCATACCATGTGATGTCATGCCCAGTATATAAACTGGGGGGAAGTGGGGGGGATCACTGCTCGGGAACTAACTGGGCATCAGTCGGCAAGCGGTGAGCAATTGCATTGTGCATCGCTTGTTTTGTATATTCCAGTTCTTTTATTATTATTATCATTATTATTTTCTTCATTTCTGTCCTATTAAATTGTATTTATCTCAACCCACAAGTTTTATGTTTTTTCCAATTCTCTCCCCATCCCACTAGATGGAGGGGACTGAGCGAGCAGCTGCGTGTTGCTTAGCTGCTGGCTGGGGTTAAACCACAACACCCAGTCTCCTCTGAACCATTGCTTGCACTAACGCAGCAGTATGGGAAAGGACTGTACCACATTCTTCTGCATTCACTGCACTGCTGAGTCCAGGAGAGAGAGGAGTTTTTTCCAGGACAGATAAGGCACAGAAACATTGCCCCCAAATCAGGTATGCCTAAATTGCAGCACATGCTGGAGCGCCTTGCAGACTGGTGGATCAGTGAGGGGCAGAAGACTGGCCCTCACTTTTGCATTAGCACCCAAGATTCAAAACAGTGACAGGTGTCCATTAAGACTAGGACACCTAGCTGGGACTGACCCCTGTGACCCTTACAGCAGTTTATCTCATGCTGTGCCAGACCTTTGCTTAATGTGGTCATTCTTCTCAGCCTGAGTGCACACTGACATTACTGTACTGCTTCCCTTCTTGATTCCGCACCGAGACACCACCTCCTGCGTGAAACTGCTTTATATGCCACAGACTGAGGGTCCCTCTGAGGCAAAGCCCTAAGTGCCCTGGAGAGACCAAGCTGAAAACAGTCATAGCTAAGTGAGAGTCTGTGCTCCATGTTCGGCCGAGGATCAGATCAGTAAATGCTGTGTCTCCTTTATCGCTTTCTACGGATCTGAACAAGCAGTATAAGCATTTGCCCTGCACTGTCCTTTCTGTTACCTTATACCTGCAAGCACTGGTTCTTCTTCACTCCCCACCACTGACTCATTCAGCTTCTTGGTAGGGCAAAGGGGAAGGTGGGCAGAAAAGCTGTGCTTAATTTCCTGTATAAGTAATGTGGCAGGACAGGGAAAAGGCTAGTATGCAAGTGTGAGAGGTACTATAAGACAGAAAAAGCTTTGCCTCAATTAACTATTGCCCCTCATACTTCGTTTAAGGGGTATTTAGGGAGTGAGATTTTCCCTGTATCCTCTATGGGCATCACATCCCTGGCTCACCTCATTTACTCAGCTAGAGCATGTTTTATTAATCTGGAGTCTCGACAAGGTTCTTTACTTCTATTAATTTATTAATATTGCTAATTAAATATCATATTCGCAAATGTAAATTTCCTAATAGTGTCCCTTCCATTTTCAAATTTAAAAAAAAAGAAAAAGCAGCAGCAGCTTGTTATGTTAGTCAATTGAAAGCAATTCAGTCTAATCAGAAGAGCAAGGCTGCCTTGTGTCTGCAATAGAGGGAGGGCCACTGTTAGTTTGGTTTTGGGCAAATACCCACCTTCTACCACAAGTTTTAACAATTGGATTTCAGAGCAGGAACAAAATGGGGTGCATGGAATAAATGGAAGAGGGTGGGAGAAGGGAAAAGTACAGAGTTTGGTGTACATGGCGAACAAGTACCAGGAAAATACCTTAGCAATTGGCACAGTGGGACTGATGAGGGCAGGGGCACACAGACATAGTCAGACCCCAGGGACAGCACTGGGTGTAAGGGAAGGAATAACTTAAGAGGCAGCTGGCAAGCCTGCAGAGTGGCTGGTTTTGTGTGGAAACAGTAGTGGGAGGAGACTGGCCCCTCTGTAGAAATACAGTTGATGGGGGAGATCCAGCATCTGAAGTGTATTTTGCATGTTCCCCTGCAGACACTTTCATCTACGTATTTTTATATATATATATTTGGGAAGATGTGATAATCTGAGTGTTGGGATGACTGGGCTGGTGTTGCATTAAGGAAAGTTTTAAAAATACATTATATCATTTTTATTATTAATGGTAATGATAGGGGCCTGCTCGTTATCTTTCCTTTTGTTATGAGCACTGTAATCTGAGGATGCTGTGGCAATGTGAAATGGCTAATGCAGTGGTACTGCTCAATTTGGTTCTGTTTTAAAATTCCATCCTTCTTGATATTTGTGATCAGAACCCAGAAAAAATGACATTTTGTTGCCTTTTTCAAAGGGTTTATCAAAAGCCAAGAAATGTTCTTCTTGCCTCCATTATGCAAAACAGACTTCAATAAAAATAACCTTATACTCATTGTATGGATGGAGAAACAGAAGCACAGAAGGCAAAATACAAATACTAAGATTATTGCTGAATGTCTCTTCAGATCCCAGCCCTTTCCCTAAGTTAAATTCTAAAGCATTTGCAGGAAGGCACAGACCAGTACATTATGAGAAATTTGGGTGCAGAACATGGGCCATCCAGTATTTAATCTCTTGCTTTAAATGCTAAATACTGCCCTAGCCCGAAGTATGAAAGTAGCTAGAGGGGTACACACTGAACCAAGGGAAAATACAGATTGTTGTCTCCCAGCAGGTAATTTTTTTCTTTCCATGGGAAAGAATTCCCAAACATAAATCCACGGATGGCTAAAAGATCCCTAAATGAAGAACAGTACTGACCAGGACAAAAGCAGATCCCTTTCAAACAGAGAGCTCTACAGTGAGACACATTCACTCAGATGCAGTCAGACCTGTATGTTCTGGGACAAACCGGTGGAAATAAGGTCCTAGACCGAACACCTGTACTGAACCCCAGCAGCTGCCCAGCTTTTTCTGGTGAGTTGCATGTCCACGCACATAAAGGCTGGTGAAGGATGAATGCTTTGCAATCCAGTCAGAGGGGGCTGTTGTTTTAACAGAGTGAGGTATATGTCAGGTGGAGGGGTACAACTAAATGGGCAGAGAAGGAGAAGGGAAGGAAATGGCCACAAGACGACCCCTTTTCAGTCTCCCACAGAGAACAGAGACAACACAGAAAGCCCCAGCTGAACTGGAACAAACTGGTTCTTGTCACCTCACACACACTGGTCTCCAGCTGTTAATGATCTCTGTTGACATGAACATCATTTCCTCTGCGTCCTGGCGTGTATAATTGAGTGGGTCTGTGATGGTGAGACAGCACTGCCAGCTTCCCAGTCAGCAGTTACTGACAGCCTAATCTCAGCTCAAGAAATGTTGCCGAGGTATTGGCTTCTGATGCCATGTTATCTCCCCAGTTTGAGAAAGTATAGAGCTCACCTCCCCGTGCAGATATAATAGGAGAGGACATCACCTTAATTCCACCTCCATTAGACCTCAGAGAGTCGACTGCGACCCCACTGACCTCATCAATATTCAAAAGCTTAACAAAAAAAGGCTATAACTGGGGAAGTCAGAAATAATGTAATGCAGTATTGATTATTTTATGGTACGATTAGGTGTAATTACATCTCTCAAATTTTATTTTAATGTTACTTTCTACTACTTTTAGCCTTTTAAAATTATCCAAAACATCTCCGTTTAATGGAATGAACATGCCTTCAATTTAAATGTGAAACACTCTTTTTCTGCTAAAGTGTGACCTCAATATATTTGAAAACATAAATTACTGCTATGTATAAACCATAAAAAATGAATGATGAATTTAATTCTGGTGAAGCGTGAGGGACTGGGAATGCAATGGGGAAATACAGTTTATCCAGAGGAGAGGGGACAGCCCGGGTGGAGAGAAGGAGGCGAAATATGACCTTCTCTAACACTGAATGGGACATGACATGCGAAGGACTTGACTTTGGACTTGCAGACTAAGGACAAAAATCATTTATTCCCTGGATCAAGTCCTCAGCTGGCCTTGATCAGCATAGCTTCACTGCAATCAAAGGAGTGATACTGATTTACACCAGTGGAGATTTTAGTCCACTGTATTTGCTTGGTATTTGATTCCCTCCAGCTCTGTCAGATGAACAGAGATGAATGTCACAGCCAGAGACTCACAGGGTAGCTTCCTAACTTTTCACTTCACCTTCAGGCCTCTTTGCACTGCCAGACTGGTGCAAAAGGACCTTTGCATAAACAAGAACAGGGCCCTAAGAACCCAGTTGAACCTTCCCATCTCTCATTTGACAGTATCACCTCACCCATTATTAGAACTAATTACATTCATTACTGTGGGATCTAGGAGCCTTAGTCTTGAATCAGGGCTCCATTACTGAAGAGATGAGACAGCTGAGTGTCCCTATTCAACCTCTGCTACAGAGCCTTCTCTAATACTCCAGTGTGTGGGTCCCTGGGCATTATCACAAAAGATATATTAATAAATAACAATAGCCCAGAACTGCTTGCGCAATGACCACAAACATGGATGATTTTTTCCTCTGGGACCCCTGTTTTAAACATAAACTAAAGCTGGACTTCACCAATGCAATCAAGTTCTCTGAGCACTTACTGTGCAAGGGTAAGTTAAGACTTCATATTCATAGTGTCCTCAACCTCCATCACAAACATTTCCCTATTTTACCTCTTAACATGCAGATATGGAAGAAAGTATGCTCTCACCTGTAAGTTTGTATAATAGTTCAAGTTTATGCTTGAGGAAGGGAGAAGCAGGGTGGCTAGTAGGGTCACTGATAATGGTCTTAGAGTTCCTTTGGGCCAGTGTGAGTGACAGACTGTTAAATTAAAGTAATTTTCATATTAGTTTCTTCCCCACCTCCTGCCTCTCACCCACTGAAATCATTTAAATCTAAGCTTTTTATATCACTGGGGGGTATAAAGAAGGTGTGTAGGAGGAGAAGTTAGAAAGACAGACAGACAATTGAAATGTTACTGCTGGAGAATCTCAGCTTCTGTGCTAATGTATAACATACATTATTTGCAAATGGAAAAGACTCTACACAATCAAGGTATCAAATACCTGGGGAGAGTTATTCTCCACTGCATCTCTCAGCTATGCCCTCTGAAGGACATTGCACACAGTGCACTGTCCCTATCTGTGTCAGAACTGACGACAGGGGTGGATGCAGTTAGCAAGCCATCCTGGCTGGGCGTTCATTGATCCCTGAGGTCAGTGACCAGGGGCTCCTAACAAGCTCCAGACTGCAGCTCCGCTGTTAGATAGGTCTTGCCTGAGCATGGGCTTTCAGGGCTAACTCTGAATTCTGTAAATCCATATACCAAATCAGAATGAGCTCCTTCGGAGGAAAATTAGAAAGGGAACGGGCTTTACTACAGGATAAAATCCAGCTCTATTCTTTTAACCTGCAAAGATAACTTACAGGCTTTTGCCTAAAGTTATCTCAATTGTTAAGAAAATGTGGGAAACAAAAATTTATTCACCTGAAAATATCATCTGGGGAAGCTCTGTATTGCTGGATGGTTTATTCAGTAAGCTTCAGAGAAAGGAATTAATAAGACCTTAAGTAAATTATCCATCTGTGCAAGTGCTTCATTTTCTGCTTCATATTTCTTTCTGTTGATAAAATAAAAAAAACACAATCACTGAGCTATTTCTAGGCTGAGAAGAGCACCAGCCTATGATATACTACACCATCTTACATGGCAGCTCAGCAAGATCTTCCATCTTGAACAGTGCTCATACAGTGATGGCTAGTGGAAAGCAGTGTATTTACATTGCAGATTCCTCCATGTTGGTAAGCATTGCCCTCTCATAGACATTTTTACAGGGGAAATCCTTTTGTAACACCAATACTATCCAGTGCTACCACTCATTACATTCTGCTTACCAATTTTCTCCATAAATCCTGACAAAGAATCAGGAGAAAGAGCTCAGATCCTCTCTGCAGACTTGGAAATCCCCCAGGTTTTTAAAGGAAAGATACCACTCCTGTTTAGAGACCTATACCTATAGAGAGGTGGCATGCCTATTGAGTGTTCCCATACTCAAAGAATGGACTTAGCCCTTCCAGATCAGCAGAGAGAGCCTGTCATTTTGACAGTCTAGAATGTGCCCCGACCTGCTTAGCCTATGCTATTGTACTTCACCCCAAAGGAGCAACTTTAGCACCGTGTACAAAAGACTAAGTTGAGCCTCAGCAGCAGCACAAGGTTGGTTGAAGCATCAAAAAATTCATTTGCAGGAAAAATCAGAGCAGCCTGAAGTTTTAGAGCAGAAAGCTTACACCAGTAGAGATCCATCTGGTAGACTGTTCTGAAGGCACTGCATTTTTGAACATTAAGCTAAACTGAAATCCACAAACCATTAGGTAAATTTATTAGGTGGGTTTTCCCTGACACAGTTGGATCAGCTCCGGCCAAATTGTGCAAGTTCACTGAGAAGACAAAAGTGGTAATTTTAATTATGTGAAGAAAAGAACTATCTAGTTTGATTGTCAGTCTGGCCAATTTCTGAACTTACGCTTCTTGAAACTCATGTACCCCATCTATAGCACCTGTTCAATCTGAAAATACAATGGGCTGTGTAAAGTGGTAATTGCAGGGATCGCTCCCGACAGCTTTGTAAGGCTGGCCTTTGTTCCAGAGCTACTGATATGGACTTACCATGAAGGATCTGCCTGTTTAATCCACAACTTTTCAAAATACCTGCCAGCAGTTCAGTGAATTCAGCAGCCAAACATCCCAGGATGCTCATCAGATGGACTTGCTGATTTGTTGCTATCCATTCTTTCAAGTGTTCCCTTATCTGCTTTACATCAACAGCTAGGGTGCCAAGATGCTCATTACTTCCTAATGGTCCATATTCCATTTCTGTATTTTTCTTCTTAAAGACCAATTAAAAAAAAAGTTAAGTAGCTCAGCCATTTTAGAATCACCATTGATTCCATCTCTCTCCTAATTTATTAATGGGCTTACCTTCTCTCTCGTATTTCTTTCCCCCGATATACTTGGAAGAGCTCTCATTATTTATTGTGGCCCTTTGGGCCAACATTAACTCATTCTGTTTCCTACCTACACTGAAAGCTGGAAAGGTTTCTCCATTTGCCTGCTGGCTTCCTCCCCATTGCTGGATGAGTTCAGACATCTAAAAGTTTTCAAATTTGAAAACTGAGGAAGTTCTGTATCATTCCTATTCAAGTCACACCAACTCCAGCAAGCCTTGGAGATTACAAATTGCAAAAGCAGGCATGTTCTAGTATCTCAAGAACACAGAAACAATACAGTATTTCAGGAGCAGTCTACCTAATCCAGATTCCATTACCATTACTTGAGAAACAAGTGCTTTGCGGAAAAGCACAAGAAACCTGACAAAATTAGAATCAAAATAATTTGGCTCCATGGAAGACCTCATCAACTCCAACCAAAACAAATAAGATACACAGGTTCAGCATTACAAAAGTGTCCCAAGGTAGTCAGGCGCATAATTTCCTTGGTTTTATTCTGTATTTTGGGAGAATCTCAACCTGTGAGGATAGTCGCATTGGCTGCCAGGATTGACTGGATTTTTCTCTCTTTTCAGATGAGCAAATTATTCATAAGACTGAAGTAGGGAAATCCACTCCTCCTTGGCCACAATCAAGTTTCCCATCAATTAGGCAAATTAACATGAGGTTTAACATTTTCCCACTTATGTTTCCAAAAGTACTATGAAAACAACTCCTCAAATTGATGTTCAAACTAACCTTGCCCTGTAAAGCAACTTCAGGAAAAGCTTTACAAGGTAAAATTGTTAACCAGAAAGACAGAAGTATAATCAGCAGTAAAAGACTGGCCAAATACAAAAAAGTTTGTGAGAAGGAGGGACTGTCTTCAAACAAAGTGTATCACACAGGCACTGAGAGAACTCACAGGTCAGACATAAGATTAGCATTCACAAGCCCATTCTAGAGAAAAATTATCTCTACAAAGATTTCAGGTGCCTATATTGTAGAGTAAATGAAAAAAGGATGCTTATGGAGGCACAAATAAAAGGTACAGGTGTGCACAAGTGTGCATGTATGTACATCTGTATACAGCAGAATATTTCTCCACAGGTGAATGTGCTTACGCACAAACAGATCTTCTGCTCTTTCTCAATACTCTTCCTCCACCCCACCCCGGGTTTGCAGTAGTGACAGAGAAAAGCTCACAAATGCACTTTACCACTTCACAACTAGTCATTCTTGGCTATATACAGGCTCTGCTGCTATCCTGACTCAGATTTAGAGCAAGACAACTAAAGAATAGCTTGCAATTGTGCTTAATCCCAGTTTTATCCACCATTTTTCAAGTTTCATCTGCAGAGGCAGGAGTGTAATCCAGCGAACAGCAATGTCAGTCCCAAGGGAATACCAATCCCTGGGGACAGCCAAGGCCCTGCTTCCTGTTTAAAGAATATGCAGTGACTGGTTAGGCAAATTGTGTGTCTGCATTTCCTATGAATATCCCTGACCATCTATTCCCAGCTCTGTTTTCTATTTAAAGTTGGTGTGATGGATGCTCAGAGAGATCCTGGATGCTTATCCCTAACAGAGAGTAGCAGTATCAATTCTCCTGAGATAATTCAATTTATCCATTATCATCATCTGTAGCAGAGTAGCACCTAGATGCCGTATAATGCTGAATGGAGACATACTAAGAGGCAGCTCCTATCTAGAAAAAGAGAAGTCTGAACAAACAAATATGCAGAGAGGGAAAACAAGCACAGGGATAGAAAGCTTTCCTCTCCTTGACCGGTCACACACAGCAAGCCAATGGCAGAGCTACAAAGGCAGGATTCCGGATCCCCAGTCCAAGTCAACAAGTATAATGTGAACAGCTAAAGGCTTGAGTAGCACTCTTTGGGTATACACTCAAAACTCATTACCAAACGGGACAGATCACCAACTTCCCTTCCCTGATGCTTCTATTCTTTATTGTATCAGCACTGGATGGCATAGAAACTCCAAATATAGCAGCTCAGAAATCTCTTGCCTATTCCCTACTTGCCGGCAAAAAAAGCTTGTTTTGATATTTGCAGGAGTGAATTAATTTGGTATTCCCGATAAGATCTCAGACACACCCCAATGACACTTACACCCACAGCCACAGAGGCTGATAACATCATCAGCTGACTTCTCAGCTCAGCAGCAGTCTTTTTCACCCGTTTCTAGGATTATGAAATACATATTTTGTGTGGCTGGCTAATGCCAAAGTTACAAAATCCATGTAATTAAGATTAATTTAAGAGCTGGATTGGATCAACTTGTGGCATCCACCCATTAATTAAAAGAAACACTTTGAATTTCAAGCGGCTGCCTTAATATTTCACTCTGTGCTGGCACTGTTAACCTCAAATTGGCAAGCAAGAGGCAAGTGCCCAGGTGCGAGAGGCTGGGGGCCATCGGTTAAGAAAGGCTGCCTGCATCAGGAGACAGATGCCCTCTTCTGGAAGGTGCGTACATATTATCTGTACTGGACTACTTGATTCAGTGCTTATATGAATACGTGTTCATACACTCCTGGCTAAATATACACAAGCATAAAACCTATGTAAGTTTACATAGACTTATGTACATATGACACACATCTTTCCAATGCCACGCATATGCTGTATATAGATGGTTACCTGCGATGATGACACATTTGACATATTACGTAAATGTTTATTTCTGAAAGTTTGGGCTTCTTACTACATATGCATATGTATATTAGCTCTAGAGAAGAGTATGTAATATCCACGTGTGCTAGATTTTGAGCCACACAAAGACAACACTGAAATGGGTATGTGTTCAAAGTTGCAGGGAAAGTATTCCAACCCAGTGGAAAAAACAGTGACAAACTTCCTGCACAAGTTTACATGGATGGTTTTGTATGTTCTTTGCGGGTCCTTCCCACCCAGCTCATCTCATCTTTACATAAAATCTGACCATTTTTCTGAATTATTTCTACTGTCCTAGCACCTAAAGTCTTAAACAATCTGACATTGCCTTTGTTGCATAAACAAGGAAGGGAATCTACTAACTGCCCCGAAGAGCTTACAATCTATGGTACAGAGTGTTAAAACCACACTATATGCTGAAACGTAAAACTTCAGGTCCCAGGATTACCTTTCATTTGGAATGGGTCCATTTACCCCTTGGGAACGAAATGAGAAATAACACAGATTTGGAATAACTTAGTTTTTCAATTTGACTATGTTGATCACCTCATGCATATATGGGAATATGAACAAAGATACATATATGCACCTTGGGACATACTGATGTATATGCATATAAGCACATTAATTCAAAGAGGAAGTTCATTTCTATGAGATGATGTACATGCACATAAAGTGTGTCAAATGTACAAGAATGTGGGGATATGTGCATATGTACAAGGAGACTGCATGTATGTGACCATATGAACATGTCTATAAAGGTCCTTAAGCAAACTTGTCAGAAAGGACACAGACTATATGTAAACAGCTGGAAAGATGCATAAGACCAAATGTTTTTCCTTACTGTCACGGTACAAAAAAGTTAAGAATCTCTTCCAAATACAGATTTTCTCTTGGATTCTACAGCTGCTGCGTCTATTTGTTTTATGTATTTTTTATAATCTGAATTGCTCTCATGCAAAGACATAATTTTAATTCATTTAGAACAAAATCTCTCCCTCTTCCCTTTATGACAGGGTCACGTCGTCTTTAGGGGGAAAAAAAAGACTCCCCCAGCACAGCATGCTCCTCTCTTCAGCACCTCCTGTTGGGTGCAGTTAGACTGGTCGCTCTCAAATATATCCCATCATTTAACTCACAGCCTGTGGCTGAATCAGAGATCAATAAGTCCCTCATAACAACTTCTGCTGGATGAGATGCAAACCAGCCACTGTCTTTCTGCCTTATTCTCCCTATATCATTCCATCAGCACTCAGTGCTGTCTGAGTACAAGGCTTTGATCAAACTAGTAGTTTCCCTTCCAGACATCATCATGATCCATATCCAACTATCCTTCAGCAGGGCAGGCTCCAACACCCCTTATTAGTGGCTTTGTATTTGCAGAATTGTGGCAAGTACAGGCTGGATGAGAACTTGCATATGTTTAATATACTCTAAATAACTGAGCAAGTACTGGATTTAGTTTAGTTTACAGATTGGTTATTGCCAATTTTATTACCCTTCTTCATTGCCTTTCCTGATACCATGATCGACAGAGGTAGTTCAGTCACTTAGAATTCTGATACTAAAGCAAGTTACAAACAAATAAAAGAATCAGATATAAAGGCAGGTATAACCTTACCTGTCCGTGAAACGCAGCCACATCTGGAGTGTGGTACAGCAGATGTTCAACAGAGCATGGCAAAACTGTGGTCCAGTGCGTCTGCAAGGGACAGGAAGAATTTGATTAACATGTTCTCCTGTACCAACTCTAAATCAGTTAACAGATTTTTTGTATTTTTTTTTTTAAATAGGCATATCTGTATTTTTGCAGCTTATGCATGAAAGCAAGGTGGGGTGAGAGGACTTGTTTGAAGTTATCAGAAAGTGATCCAACAGTAGTTAGAAGTAGAACCTAGAATTAAGGAGCAACACAGCATTGTCTATTTTTTCCAGCACTTCTGCTCAGTTACGCTTAAGAGTACCATGAGATCTTTAACAACCAGAGATGACCAGAAGGTCACCCAAATGAGCCTGCAGAAGCTGCCGTAACTAATAACCAACACAAGTTTCCATGGTGAGGATTATAAGATAGCCACCTCTTCTGATACTAGCAGATCTCTGCCCTGCTGATAGACACGAAGTCTACCTGCAGCTGAGGCCAGGGCACGGCAGCAGATTTTGAGGTGTCAGTGTACTCTACATGTGTTCTCATTCTTGGGGAAAATGTTCATGATTATTTCATTTTGTGGCAGTAATGGAAAATACATTTTAGTGCTTGTGTTCTGCATTTGCAATTCATGTTCCCATACATGATTACATTAAGTCTGTGTTCTGTCATTTTTGATGAATGTAGCTTGTTTTCTGTAAAAAACACACTCTGGGATGGAAAGTGACAGAAGTGAAGCTGTAACAAAGGATGATCAATTTTTTATGGCCAGCACCAAATGCAGGGGAAGTCTCTGAATGTCTCTCTGAAGCTGGGGACCCTTCAGTCACAAGCTGAAGTATGACCCATTCCTGTCACCATACTGCTTCTGGCAGTCACAGGGCAACAGGGGCTAATACTGCTTTCTTCTTTTGCCAAAGTTGATAAACTAGCTTTTCATTAATAGGTCAGTGGCTGAGAGCAATTTGGCCTCTGCAAACAAGCATACACAGGTAAAAAGCAAGCCACACAGCAAGCAGCAGTGGGTAGGTTTGATTCCCTTATTAACACAGTAACATCTATGATCCTCAGGTACATTGTAAGTACAACAACAATAACAGAAACAGTGGAGCAGGGGCTGTCTCTCCCAAAGTCAAAAAGCAAAGAAACAGGAGGAGAAAAAAAGGTATGATGAAGAGAAGTGATTTGCTCAGAGATAACTGTTGGAGGCTCCACTGGAGATTATCAGGATAGTTGCACTAAAGGTGACAAGCTAATGGACCTACTCAACTTCCCAGTGACTTCAGACTGGAAAACTAGAGTAATACAAGTCAGGCATTCTGCTGGAGGTTTTAGCTGATCTTGTTCAGACTGAGACCCCAAGTAAGAAAAATAGATCCCACGTATTTGTAGGGACAAAGGGTTCTGCTGATGGCAGTTCCAAAACCTGTCTCCTGTGTTGTTTTTGTTCAGATGGTCATGAAACAGATCTTGATCTGAAACAGATCTTGAGACTCAACAGTAACCACCCTGAAGTTGGGGAACTGACACTGGAGTTTTCCTACTTCATAAAAGCCAAGAATAAGGCCTCTTGACACACAACTCAAGCTTATTCTGCTGTTCAAAATTCTTACTCAGGCTACAGTGGAAGAAGTTGTGGGGCTGCTGGATTTGCTTCTTGCCCCCCCCCCCCCCCCGCCCCCCGGGACATGTGCTCACCATAAGCAGATGGTTTCAGAGATTAAGTTCTAAGGAGGCATTAGCAGGAATATCTGCACACAGCACCCCGGCAGCTGCCTGTGCTCACACCTGTTCTAAGTTTCACAGCTTTCAAAGAATCAGTGTTCAAGGCTTTTTTGCCCTTTCCTTTTTTGGAAAATAGAAGCTTTCGGGGCAAATGCAGAGCCGGCTTCTATAGACACTCAGGGGTTCTCCCCTTTGCAAACAGATTCCCTGGAGCTGCAACGCAGTCCAGATTTTTGGCTATCATAGTCAGGCTCTGAAAGAGAATCAAGCAATTTCCCTAATCCAGAAATTACAATAACAAAGAAAGCTGCAGCTTAGGTAGAAGTCAAAAGCCCTTATCACAAGTAAGGGAACTCACAGCTGTTTTCTACCTTTAAATAATAAAAAAATTACTGGATCAAAACTGAAAGACCAAGGGACCCACCCTTCACACTTCATGTATTTCTTTGGCCATGTTTCTTCTGATCATCAAATTTAATTCAGACAGATCAACAAGAAAAATGGCAGCAGGTAGCATTGGGGGCTATAACAGTGGTCTTCAGCTGCTAGACACATGGTTAAAGAATGTAATTCCAGGTTCTGTACTGCTGAGGACAGTGTCTTGTGACATGTGATGTCACTAAATGAAGCTGGTGGTGCTAAGCTTGGGTCACTTTTTGCAGGAAACAGTAAAGGGATCCTCCTTCATAAGAGGAATTTAGGCACAATGTGACCTGACACCACAAAATGCAGCCAGTCCATAAAAGTAACAAAAAAATCATCAACAAAGCAGCCATGCCAGAGTGTCTCCTTGGTTTAGCCATACTCTCCAGTTGCTTGCCATCAAAAAAAAAAAAAAAAAAGGGTATTTCACAGCCTGCTGTGGCATCCAAGTTGCCACACAACAGATCATAAAAAAAAATTATATCCATACAGTAATGAACATTTGATTCATTCATGTGTACCTGATTGTGGGAAGGTAGGAGATGAGTAGCTGTTCTTGAGTATTCGTGATGTATAGATAGAATTCCTAGTGCACATAAGCACTTACTAATGCACCTAGCACTCCTTAGAGCTAAAGCATTTATGTGCTTGGATGCATGTACTCACTACTATTGCAGTTCATACATCAGTCCATGCAATCCTCTGTTTGGTAGTGCTTCATGTTCTGTCTCCTGTTCTGATAACTGAAGCAACAGCCTGGTAACATTCAAAAACCCAGTCTGCTGAGTAGTGATGAGTCTCTATCACCACGTTTGGAATCAAAGATGTTTATCCAAGTGATCCATAAGCCTTTTCTCAGGTCTAATGTAACCCCCACCCTCTTCTATAACAGCCAGCAGGAATGTCCTTAGTCTCACTCCTTCTCCTACCCAACACGATCCAGCAAGGTATAAACATGAAGGGGATGCTACTGGTAGCCAAAAACATTCCAGGCAAAGGCATGAGCATCAAATAAGAAACAAAGGGGTGGAAGCAGCAGATAGAATGAGATAAAAGTGAGTGGAGCTAGCACGGGAAACAAGAAGGAAAGCAAAGTTTCAGGGAGGAGGTGAAGAAATTTAGACTTCACACAGCCAAAAAAAAAAAAAGGAATGAATACGGAGAGGACAAAGATGCCCCTCACTTGCCCATGGCATAGTGCCACCCCGCTATCCCACTGGCGCAAGCACTCCTCACTACTTTGCCAGCAGTGCTCCTTGCTTATTAGCAACGTGCCATCTGCCCCCACCACCGCCAAGGCACCAACCTCGGCAATCAATACAGATCTGTTGGTGACATCTGTTGGGACGCTCCACAGATACCAACGGCTTTTCACCGCGCCGCACTTGTTTTCAACAATGCTCAGCTGGTACCCGCGAGTACCGGGCTGACCCCCGCACCCTGCCGCCGCCGACCCCTCGCACCGTGGGCTCGCCAGGCGGCTCGGCCGCGCTCCACGCCCCGGCTGGGCCACGCCGCAGGGGCCGCGGCGGAGCACGGACCCCGCCCCGCCCCGCCCCGCCCGCCGCAAGGCCAGGGCGCCACCTGCAGGCCGCGCCCCGCCCCTGCCGAGCGGAGCTCGCCGGCGGCCGGGCATCCCCCAGGGCAAGCGTGCCCGCGCCGGGATGCCGGCCCGAGGGGTTCGGAAGAACGAAAACCTGAGCGTTAGACTCAACCCCTCCCGCCTACCGCAACGGGAGGATGGTCCTGAAAACAGAAGCATGGGTTTACAAGGTGGGCAGCGTCAGGTTATCTCCTGGACAGGGAAAGAGAAATGGAAAGGCACAACGGGGTCTGCGAGTGGGCAAAGGTGCAAAAGCGTCAATACTTTTTGCCGCCCGTTTTTTCCCTGGCTACTTGGCGGCCCCTTCTCATGCCTCTCGGAGAGCTGCTGGGGCTCTTCGGGAATTTGCACCTCCATCTGCGAGTACACGTCTGGCACTCCTCGAGGTGTGCATTCACCAACAGCTTCCGCTCAGCTGAAGTGCCATATGCCAGTGGTCCCCCAGCAGTGCCAATACTCCATTCCCAAATGCTCAGATCCAGATGCTTCCTAACACTGTTTCTATACATTTGAAGAAGGAATCCACAGAAAAACTGGCGAAATCCATGTGATGAACTGCATTTGCCATACACACACTGTTCCCTCCAGATAAGATTTTGCTTCTACTCTTTGACACTTTGGAGAAGCTCAGAAACAGTCATTTATAGAAAAAAAGTCCTTCAAACTCCAGAAGCACCCACATAATTGTCACAATAGTCTTCCCTTCCTTCCCTGTTTCTTAAAGAGAAATCTGCTATCCCTTCCTTCCCTTGCTATTAAGTAAAAGATGGACAATATTTGGTATCAGGATTACAAACATATTTTGCAGACCAATAGAAGAGCTAGACAAGGGAGCTCTAGAACTGTTAGAGGCGAGGTGAAAGTGGTTCCTGCCTAGTAAAGGAAGGAATGTCTGTCTTCCCCTCACACAGAAAGGAACAGACCTTCAAATCACAATGGCCTGGCATGCAGAACGGCTACATGACGTCTTGGTTAGACTTTTCTACCATTGATTACTTCTGTTTTATCCATGCACAGGACTTTACAACTTTGCTTGTGACCCTGAGGCAGTAGGAGGTGACACTTTGCCAGATGGATGAGAAAAAAAAAAACCTAGTTCCAATGCAACATGATAAACTTCTTTAGAAAACAGTTCTAATGAATTTAGGTGAAATAGAGAACATAAGCAAAACCTCAGTCAGATATAGTGTGGCCTGAAGGAGTTCTGGACACTTGATTAGGAACCATAAAGGTTAGCAGTCCCTGCTCATCTTGGCAAACCTCTGCCCTCCCTCCACCATCAGGGTGTACTCCATTAGTCATGCCACGCTTCGATCCCTTGCCAACTGCAACACCCGTCCCCGCATGGCGGTTTATATAGCCTTGCAAGGGCGCTCTGTGTGACGCTGCCAGCGTCACCTAGTGACATGACTATGTTCTCTCCATTAGACACCAGACTGCCACTCCTCTCCTTGTCTGTTGACTATTTCCTCACATCTGATAGCAACGCGTTCCACAAAACTGGCGAGCCACTCACAGTACCAGCAGAGTCAATACCATACCAATGCCAGCAAGGTCTACTGCTCTCACAAGATGTTAGCACTATTAGATTCCAATGCTAGATCCTTTTTATCTCCCTCTCCATCACAGGCTCTGAGGATGCTGGTGGGAGAGAGAAAATGGCCATATAGCTTGGGCAGAGGCTCTAGCATTAGAAACCCGAGGACCAGCTCCCAGCTCTGCCACTGTGGCTCTGCCATAATTACTTCACCCACCAGTGCCTCAGTTTCCCCATCGGTAAAATGAGGATAATGATAATGACCTACCTCAGAGGGTGTGGGTTTCAGATGGGTTAGCGACCAGCACTACAGAAACACCCCCTACCAATAAATAACCCAGCCTGGCACTGAAGGAACCGAGGGCACCGCATCCTCCCCTCACTGATCCTGCTAAGAAGAAAACTGCTTGCCAGAGCTCTCCTGCCTGCGACTGCGCAAATGTCCAGCCAGCTCCATCCTCATCGAACCATCCTGCGTCTATTTGATAAAGACGAATATTGCTTTTTAAATAAATATAAAAACTCCGCTTCCTCCTCGGCGAGTTCATTTTGAGTCATTTTATCTCTTTCCTCCCCCTAGATTTTTCCCCAAATAATGTGATTAAGTGAGTCAGCGTTCTGCTTTCCCTGACAGCCTCTGGATTTAATTCAGTTTGAGGACTGTGACCTTTGACTCCTTTTTACTATACTAACCCAGCTAAGAGAACACTTAGCGATTTCTCCGCTTCCTACTGGGAGAGTATCTGGTGGGGGGTGAGGAGGGGGAGCAGGGGTGGAGGGGGGAGGAAGAGAAACAAACTTTCACATAAAATTATGGTATATGGATAATTGAGAAGTTTAAAAACATGAATCTAATTGTGCTCTCCCTTGAGAAGCAGATATTGAGCCATCCTATAAAAGGCTTGGAGTATCCCAATGGTGATTTATTGCTAAATCCTAGTATTTTTCAATACATTATAGTTTTTAAATTGTGTTTAAATTGAGTGTAGAAGAGCAGAGGCCATTAGGAGATGCAGAAATGATGATTATATTTAAATATTCATGCATGCAGTACCTTATTATTGAATCTGAACACTAACAAAATCAATATTAAGTGCGGTTTGACATGAATTTATTTATGAATTTCGACTTTCTAAGTACTGTATTTTTTCACTCAAAAATTGTGAGTATAATGTAGTAATGATATCAAAACAGAGTGTCAGAGAGCATTAGCTGAGGAGGTTATAAACCTCCGTATTACAGGGCCCCATATCGCCCTCAAAAGTGCTTAGTGCACAAAACCAAAATGTTTTGTTGTTTGGTTTTTTTTTTTTTAAACACGTAAATACACACACACACACTCACTCAGAAATAGGAAGGAAATTCTCTGTCGGAAATTGCACTGCAGTGGCTTTGATTGCTCTCCGAACCCGCTTCAGGGACAGGGCAAACTGGGATTTGAAGACAGACAAACCTGAATGGAGTGCTCTGGGCATGTGGTTTGTGGGGGCACTTTGGCACTCTGAGGGGAAGCTGGCAAAAAGGTAACAGCCCACAAGCACAGGGTGTAGCCAGGGTCCCAACCAGAAAGGAACCATATATAACAGTCTGTACCAAGAACCCACAACTCCTGATCTACTCAGCAGTGCTGGGTCAGTTGCACTGGGATCCCAGAAGGCAACACCAGTCAGAAGTATACTCATTAAAAGAGTCTGGTGCTAAGTTGTGCTCAGACTGGCTGGTAGGTCTGGTAGAAAAGGATGCCCCACTTGCCTTCCTAAATGTAATGCCAGCAAAGAGAAAGGAAACAGGTTAGGGGGGGGTCTCTATTCATAAGCAATGTGCAATATGACAGGTACCTTGAGCAGTTTTCACTCAAAATGATGCAAAGATGGGGAAGCTGGCTGGAAATAATCCCCCTTTGTCCTCTCAAACGAAATGCTTCCTACATTTTGTATGCTTCCTTTTTAAGGTGTTAGTATCTCAAGCAGGACACTCAGTAATCAAGATGGAACTTCCCCAGGAAAGAGAAAGACAGCTTTTGAAAGCTTGGCACTTGGTGACGCTCATTTACCCATGATCTTTTAATGGTAGCACTGCAGCAATCCCCCTGCTTCACCCACTCCTTGTCCTTTCAATTCAGACATTGCTGCTCTATCACCATTGCCACCTGTGGAGACCTGGTAGGTTTCCAGTGGAGCTATCACTCCCTTCTGCTTAAATGATCAAAGATTTCAGCTCTGGAAGACAGAAGACTTTTTGGTAATGGGGAGGGAAAGAGGAATAATTCAGACTAAAGCCTTGACGTAAGGGGACACAGAGAAGGTGTTTATGCAGATCTATCTACAGATAAGTGATGTATATTAAAAGCTATTGCCCTTCCTCCCCCACCAATTAATTTCAAATGTGAGAAGAGTTTTGAAGATTTATTTGCTATTGACTGGAATCTGGACGGAGCACTCCACATGCTGTATTGTGCATCCTCCTTTGAGTCCAGCCTTAGTTCAAAATACTACGCAGCCCACAGGAGGAAACACTCACCCCAATTTCCTTCTTTAGTATAAAACACTCCTATCCTGGCATCGCTCCCAATGGAAAGGGCTATCCTTTCTGCTGGGGAGCCGTGTATCTATGAGTGTCAGACCACTTAAGTTAAAATAAGACAAAACAATTTTGGTAGCTCTCAGTCCAGTCCGTTGTCAGAAGCCCTCAAGGGGCAGCAATAGATAACCATGGCAGCAGGCTTTTCCTAGTCTTTGCTCTCTGTAGAGACTGATACAGAAAGAAAAATAGTCTGACTGAAGAGAAACATCATTCATTTTTGCCTTACCAACCATGAACAGGAGCCAATAATTACTGAATCCAATGCAAAGCCATGCTGCCTTCAGTAGTACCAAGGGCCAGATATGCGGAGGGTTAGTACTTAAAAGTGCTCAAATATTTCATTTGAAGCAGATTGTCAAAGAGCACAGCCCAGCATACTCATAGTTTTCTCAGGTCTCTAAAATACCAGGTGTTGGCAAGCTCGAGCCAGGGATGCCAAGTAAACTGCTGAGTACAGGAATGGTGCTACAGTCCTAAGGGAAATCTCTTCTGCTAGGAAGTCTTCTTGGTAAGCCCTTCAGCAAGGTGAACAACATTCTGCAAAGTATAAGCTGAAGACAATACATCCCTGGAAGTCCTTTTTGGATGCAGAATTTCTGCTCAGATTAATCTTTCCTTCCTCCTTATTCTCAGGCTTGCCTCTCTCTTCTCTGCTCATGCTAGCATTTCCCAGTACAGCCTGCCAGGCTCTTAATGGACTGGCAACGTTCTTCAGGGACTGGAATTGACACAGAAACCCATGTAAAGTATCCCCTCTTGGAAAGGGTTTGATCATGGAGCACTGACATGATGGCAGATCACACTGCCTACACAGAGGCCGCATATGACAGGGCAAGCGGCAGCAAAAACATCACTCATTAAATTTAATTCCTTTCTCATTTTCATCTTAAAAGGAATGCTCAGATTTAGTGGTCTCAGCTGAGTCTCTGATGGATAGAGGTCCACATTAACAGAGCCCAGCATACCCAGTTTGACTTGGTTTATGCTCTGCAGAATGGATTAATGTGGTGACTTTTCCAGCAGTAAGAACCAGTGGAAGAGCCCAAGACTAGGGGACAGCATTGGAAAAGACTTTGTGGGTCACTCTGAAGTCCCTATTACCACACATGTCCACATCGTATCATCTCTTTTTTAAACCCAAACTGATGCTGTAGGATTCCAGGGACCACATAGCCCCAAGGAAAGCTTACCACCTGAAAAGTTTGAGACCTCTCTCAGTTTGACAACAAACCCAAGCAGCAATAGCACCTGCATGTCAGAAGCTGAAGCCTTGATCAAAATCAGGGAATCACAGTACTGAAAACAGTAAAAATATACAAGAAAGACACCTCCCTTTCTATTGTGTTTGCAATCCTGCAGAAACAGAAGATGCTACATGGAAAAAAGAGGAAAAAAATGCATTTTAAGTGTAATGCACAGAACAAATGATGTGCCCAAGGTACCTAAATCTTGCAACAGAGGTTGGAATCAAGACTAGATAGCACCAGCATACTACCTGAACCACAAGATCTTGGTTCTGAACACCCTTGGTAAGAGATGCAGGATAAAGGGCACTCAGGAACATTCAGCACCCAACCTTACTCTAAGCTTTTGGTAAAAATAGTCAGGTCTTAACCGCTCTACGGCTTCCATCAGTGCTACTTTCTCTGGTTAAAGGACAGGACAGTTTAGATGCCTTGGGAGAGGACACCAGACAGAAGTGTCACTGGTCTGACCCAGGTACAGCAATTCCACATTTCTCACGAGATCTCTTTCCCAGAAATGCTGAACACCATCTTGGAAACTCTGCACACAAGAGATGTCTAATGCTGGCATTATTTCTAACACTAACAACTCGTTAAGTTTTTCCACTATGCATCTGTATCAATATTTTAACACAACTGTTACAAGGAAAATTGCTTTTTTTTGTGTGTCTGTGTCTCCTCCCTCCCCTACTCTCTCATTAAATCACCATGACAGATTTTAGCCTATTCCATAACTAAGTGAATATCTCGGAAATTTAAAATCCCCAAAGCACAGTGACGGGTTCTGAAAGCTTTCCAGTGGTGCAGAGTATGAACAAACTCAATGGGCTTTGATCATTCCCTCCCCTTATTGTAACTACATGCAGGCTGCTGTGAGAGTGCTCAAAAAAAAAAAAAAAGGGGGATCAACCCAAATCTCAGTAGGAGATAAAGAACCCAATACACGACTTACAACCATGAGATTCAGCAGTATGACCACAACAGGACTATCTTCTCAGGTAAGATTATCTACATCACTGTAACACCACCACCAAGTTTGATCTCATAATTTACAGCGGCTCAACTTGGTTTAAGAGGCAACAAACAGAAGGAGTGGGGTAAGGGGGGGATCCATTACACTAAAATGGAAGTCAGATGTCAGGACATGAATTGTACAATCTATAGATGGAATAGGAGTAAAAAGGTCCCATCTAGATCAGTTCTCAGTATGTGCAGACCAGCCATTTACTGGTATTTGGAGATATGACTAAAACACATTAATGAAAGATAATTACCTCAGAAGATCAGCATAGACAAAATGGTCTGTAGTAGGGGCAACAAGCAGAGTATCCTCAGAGCCAAGGAAAAAAAAAAATTCATCAGGGAACAGATAAGAAAACCCCAAGAAGAAATTGGAGGTCTTTGACATGGAATATTCACCAGCATTTTTAAGGGGGAGGGGGGTGGTGAAGAAAGTGCTATCACCAAAGGAAAAAAAAAAAAACCAAACCCTCTTTTCCAGTAAATCGATGTATTTTGCTCTAATTTTATTAGGAATATAAAAGGAGCCTTTAGAAAAGTGCTTAGAGAGCAGAAAGAAAAAAAGAAGAGATAGGGAAGGCTAGCAGTGGAAACATTAGTCTGTCTGTATTAGGAATCCCATACTCACATTTTATTGTTACTGTCAGGATGCAAAAGGCAGCGCTTAAAACAAAATAATACATAATGTATTACAGGGGCATAAACATCAGCAGTCATTTTTATTTTAAAAAGAAAATGCAAAAAAAAATGGAGATAGCTTGCAAGTGAGGGATCCAAGGCGCACCATTTATATCTGTGTCCACTGAGATAATCAAAAAGGTATTAGAGCAGCTGATGGAACAGGGTACCACAAAGGACTCCTCAGCAGTTTACCACTGTTCTCATTACAAGGTGGCTGTGGAAGCTCATTCGAAGAAATCATGGGGTCAATTTTTAAGTTGGGTGGGAATTTACTCCAACTCTAAAGATGAGATGATATTTAAGGAAATAAACTCCATACTTTTAAATGACTAGTAAAGAAAATGGGTTTTGTACTTTTGTGCACATTTTAGAAGGACTGAAAGGGTAGGGAGAGCAAGGAGAAAATGCAGAAATGAGGAGTCACTTATGTTTTCCAGCCAGCCCTTTTCAACCATTACTTTTCTGTTGTGCTTGCCTTATCTATGTTGACTTCTGCTTTTTTTAGAGTTAGCTCTCAGTCTCTGCACAGCACACCTAAACCTCAGAGTCTAAATCCAGCATCTTTTGTTACTGCCATTATATAAAAAAAAAGCTTTATAATAACTGCCTGGCACAGAATTAAGCAATGCACATGCTTACTTGATGGGACTACTGGGGAGAAGGAGGTGTCCTGCTGCAGCAAGGACCCCCCTTCCACAGACTCCACTGGTCAACTTCTTTTTCCCGCATATTGGGTGTTTGAATCAGCCCTACCGTTTCCTTCAGATATCTGTCTACTCACAGGGCTTAGAGTCAGCTTCCAGCAGAGACTGTCCCATATTCAGTGGGTTGCTTTCCTACCTCATGTTAGCTATGCTCTGTTGCTGCCCTATTTTCCATCCCTGCAGCTTCACTGACAGGGCTCAGTCCTGCCACTGCTTGGTCTCCTGCACCATGCAAACTGCACAGCTGGCCCCACTTGCCTTGTTCAGCTTCCTGGTTCCAACACTATCTGTTCACTAGGAAGAGGGGACTCCTGTTAGGAAGTTTCTAGAGCCACACCTGCTTCTGAGGGCAGTCACTAAAGTCAGGAACACAAAGAACACCATGTGAGTAACCCTGGAAAGTGCAGATGAGATGCAATGAAGCAGCATTGCAAAGGGAATGCTTGGGGGAATGAAGGGAATTTTAAATACAGAAAATATCCCCTTTAAATATTTCAGCTGACAGCTGGATCTAACAACCCCAGAACAGCTGGATCCTCCCCTGTAAAAACAAACAAACAAAAAACCCCAAAAAACAACAACACCAAAACAACAAACACCAGCTTTTCCCTCTCATTCCCTGTGATTCTCTGAAGGCCTCAGGGGGTACTTGATCCCCCTGTTTCCCTATCCGGTTGTGCTGCTTTCGTCACAACATATGCAAGCTAATGTGGCACAGCCACAGTTTGCTGATGGGATGATGTCAAGAGGATGTGACTGCTGGTGGCCTCAATGGGTAGGCATTTAGAGGACAGAGAAAGAGGACAGGGGAGGCAGACTGGCCAGAGGGCTGGGAGGAGGTGGGTAAGAAATGAGATAGGCAGAAAATAAGTAAAAGACAAGCAAGTTCAGGAACAGAACAAGATTAGGGAAAATAAGAAGTAGAAATGCAATGATCTGGCCTTTTAACTGCCTGTCACAGTATACATGTGCCAGAGCTTGTCCCATTTATTCTGCAAAAGTAAGTGGGGCAAATCATATCTACTACAGAGCAAAACCAGGGGTGTTAAAAAAAAGAATTCAAACTTGCTCTATTTGCTCATGTCAAGTGATCTGGAAAGCAAGGGTCTGCTCCAGGAGCCAGGAATTATTGACAACCAAAGTTTAGAAGTCCCTTATGGAGGTGATATGCATCAGAAATTGATGAATTAAGGAGTTCTACAGTTCTGGAAGACTTACTCTTGAGAATTGGAGAGGAGTTAACATCTAAAGCTGCATTTCATCCCCAGCTATGTTACTTGCTTCACTTCTCAGCACCTGAGATTAGCTACAATGCTTAAATGGCATCACCAAAATAAATAAGGATATCTCTTAAAATGAGGACTCTGGAGATGATCAGCATTAGTAGGACTCAGCAGTGTGTTTATCTTTCATACAAACACAGGTATACCAAATTTGCTGATTTCAGGTAGTCTTAGAGGATACTTCTTCCTAAAATGAAAATAATTCCATGGATGCTAGAATCCTTTGCTTGGGAGAGAACTGTGGGTGGTAAATAAGAGCAAAGATACACTGATGGAACTAGCTGTTGGACAGGACTGGTTTATGAGAAGCTGCTTCAGGTCAGGACTGAAGGGCAGAGAGCTGTTCAGAAAAAAGCTCATTGTGCACCTGTTTGGATAGCCCTTGCAGTCTCCTTCCTCTCAGTAAAAATTATACTGTTTAAAGAAAAACAGAAAGAAAAAAAGGAAATCCTACAGAAGAAATTATGAATTGCACAGCTTGTGAAAATTCTGCCCACAGCCCAGAAGATAATCTTCCCCTCCCTCCCCTCATGCCAGCTCGTCTCTGTGACATCTTTCCACTTCATAAATCTCTTCCTTGATTGAGAGGCAGATCTGGGAAACAGCCCCTGGGGGAAACAGTTCCTGAAAAGCCTGCGTACCAAGCCAGAGGCATCTTCTCATTGAGGTACAAAGCAAGTAAAGGCCTCATACTCATTGCAACTGCACGAGGGTTCTTGGCACCATCTAGTGCCAAGAAAAGAGACTACGGAAATCATGCTGGAGAGAAGCGCTTGAAGAAAACTTGGAGAATCCGCTTGGGTAGTATACTGGGGCAGCTCTGCTAGCACAAGGAGGCCAAGGTAAAGGCTTGCCACCTCCACATGCTCTTTGTACAGTGGATTGTTCCTTGTAGCAAACAAGCTAGAGGAGATGCTACATTACATAGGGAAGGCATTATGGGATCTACCCAGAGGGAATTACCTGCCATTCTTAGTGGCAGCTTTGCTACTACAGGTGGGGCCATGCATGCCTATGGTGCATACCCTCCCTACTGTCCTGCAGACAGCAGTGGGATGGCCAGTGATAGCTTCCAGAGCACATGCCAAAGTCTGGAACCCTCTGACAAATCCTGAAATCCTAAGCTGCAAATGAAGTTACATTAAAGGAACATGGAAGACAACCTAAGGTAATATCAAGGCCACAGACTGTATGAAAATGGGTCTGACAGAGGGTGTAACTATGACTTTATGAGCAAAGTCATTCATCAGGGTGCATTACTCATCCACTTCCCTCCTCTCCTGTACAGCAAGAATAGTAAACAGTTGCCCAAGTTACACAAAACAATCAGCATTTAAAACAAAACAATGCTTCTCGTTTTTCAAGTTTTCCTGGAGCCACCTCCCTTCCTGTCCAGGCACATCATCTTTCATCGTTCCTGAGCATAGCCATCACCACCAGGCACATGGAACTGCAACGATACTGAGCCCTGATACTGAACCTCCAAGAAAGCTATCACCTGGAAAAGGCTACTGGCTTGTGATGTTGACAAATAGGGGCATGTGTGCTTTGGAAGACTACAAGCATCACTCCTGCCTGCAGTCCTTGGAAAATAAGTGAAGGAATCAATGAACTATCCAGGAGTAGTGTTCTCAAATCAACTCAGCTCTTTGTCTTTTTAAGGGAAGCAAGCCAAGGACCATGCCGAAACCTTAACCACAGGGCCCAGCCGCTCTGTGGACACTAAAGACGTCAGGGCACTTTCCCAAAAAGCAGGTGTTAGCTTTGGCATCCTTGGCCAATATTTACATTCCTCCTTGCTGTTACAAAGCAGCCTTTCCATGCCATTAAGAGCCAGATCCCCAGGGGAATGTAGGCGCCTAATTCCGATTTCATTGGGAATAAGATGTCTCTATCTCTGAACCTGGACTACAGTGCTTCAGGATCCCTGACAGGCAAATGTGTGTGGGAGAGTTTAAAGCCCATTTCTACCCTGTCTTGAAATTCATGTTATTGTTCATTCCATATAAAGCAGTTCTGAAAACTCCCAAGACAAAACTCCCTGCTTGCACAATAGGGTAATGATTTACATTTACTTTGCTAGGGTGCAAATGATACCTTGTGGTGCAAGGAAGCAATAGGGATCCAGACCTTGTGACTGTTAAATGGGAAATCACTGCCATAGCAGTGAATCAGACAATGCGGGTACAATCCTGTTGCCTGCAATGCTCAACACTGGAAACATGCAGCACAGTGCAACAGCATCCATTCTGCAGCCCTATCTCCTTTAAAGACATGGACACATGCAATTTTAAAGTGCTTTAAGCAGCTAATTAGGGTGTCTTCCCCTCCTTTATCCCACAAGATGATAATTGCATTATAAAAATGAATATGTAACTAAGCAGAAACCACAGAAACGGTGATGGCAGAAAAGGAGATGGAACCAGCAGCAGCCTCACTCCGCAGTCACAGGTGGAAACCCTCACATTAGAGAGACTAGCGCTCCAGTGCGGTTTGTATAGCTGTGGGGAGGAAAACCTCGAAAAAGCCCCACATCATTTAGAGTCACAAGAGTCAGCGAATGGTTTAGTGCTTAAACAATCGATGTCAGGAAGAGAGAAGATCCGTGAGAGTGTGTCCGCCTCTTGCTCTCCCTGCATACATCTCCCCAGAATGTCTACAGTCATCAGGGTAATTTAGAGAGAAAAAAAAAAAAAAAAGACAGACTTGGCTTGGCCTAACTGGGGCTATCACTGTAATTGTGGAAGGAAGTGAGAACATACCAGCAGGGCCCCAGGGAGTAAAGAGCAAAATGAAGGGAATGGAGACTGTATTTGTGGGACCCTGTGAAGCTGAAGAAGTGTCAGAGAGCAGCACAGTGATGCCTGAGGGTGGAGCAGAGCTAAGGCAGTTAGATCCTCCTGAAACAGCAAATAGCAAAGGGTCTGAGTTTGGAGCACAGCCTCACAGCTAGCACACTCTTGGTTTTCGTCAGTAACTAACATCATGTATGACCAGGTAACTGGGCACATTCTCTATATGTTTAAAAAGGTATCGTTGTAAACAGCTGCAGGGATGATAAATATCTTTATGCTTTCAGAGAGGAAAGGGGGGGACTCTTCCTACTGCCAGTTCTTCACTGCCCCCTGCGGTGCACAGGCAGCCTGTATTCTGCCAGTCCATTCTTCCACATCCAGTGCATTATTATGAACCCTCCAGCACACACAGCTAATTAGGGAAAATATTCTTTCTAGCAATTTAAATGATTTTGGCATTTTCAGGAGGGCACATGTAATATTCAAATTACTTCCACTCTGCGCTGCCTTGTCTTGCCTGGCTCATCTTCCCAGGTGAATTTGTAGTCTCTGAAATGCTCTAATTTCCCACACAAGCCATGTCAAATATAATTTTGGTGCAAAGTTGGTAATTATACGTAACATCAGTCTGATGTTAAAAACACTGAAAAATTTAGCAAGAAGAGACGAATGGAGAGACACAAGTCTGAGACCAACGAACGAAAGGCGTGCGGCCCCCTTAGTATTTGCGCTCGTTAATTAATAATAGCATGTTTTCAGGAACTGAAAGGATGTGTTTCCCGAACTGACTGGAATTCACTTAATGTCCCAATTACATTGTCTCAGTGAAGAACTTCGGTCAGGTCTCACTGAAGAGCCGCAGCTAAACCAAAACCAAAATCCAGGCTCCCCACTGAAGCCCATCACAGTTGCAAGGATATGTAAAGGAGCAGATATCTCACCCTTGGGCTCAAACCCAGAGATTAGATTGTCTCCTCCCCTGCCACCCTCTGCCGCAAACCCCTCTGGAAGGAGTCAAAGAGATTTGCATCAGTGAGTCACCAAGTGTATGGATATGTATTAGAGTAAAGTTTAATTATAACTGCTGGCCCCAAAGTATTGGGCAAACATTTTAACAGACTTGTTCCTTGGCTCCAAAGAGAAGAATTAACACGAAGAGTGAATTATCTGACCCCATCATCAACTCTTCCCCAAGGATGCCTGGTCTGCCTATTTCAAGGAGCATCCCAACTCAGCTTGCTTTTTGACACCATTATCCCAGCACACTGGCTGCCTGTCAAAAACAGTCGAGAATCTCTGAGTTAACCCATTCCACTCTAAAACCCATGCCTGCAATAACTGCTGGGAACCACAGAGCCATTTGCTCTGAAATTGTTGCTCCTAGTAATCTATTCATGGTGTTAATACATTGTGGAAGGGAAAACCCAAGGTATCTCATCATCACTCTTTGAACACCAGTTTCTGGCTTGTGAGAACTTGGACCACAGCTAGTAAGGAAGGCTTGCTTCATTTTGATCCCAAAGGCTTTATGCCAATAGTCAAGAACCATAAGAGGCCTGATCACATAAGTAAATTCAGTACACCCAAGCAAGGGTTTGACCCCAAAATATGAAATGAGAGCCACTGAATGAAAGCTATTATTTCAGAGGAATGAGTTTTTTAAAAACAGATGAAGCTTCAAATAAACTTGAAGCTCCTGGACATATGCAAACTCTGCTTTTATCACATATTGAGACATTGTGTGCTTGTATACAGGGATTCAAGAGCTAGTCTTGAATTTCAGTCTTAGTTTTTAGCATGTCACACCCCTCTGTCTTTCTTCAATCCCACATTAGAGAAAAGGAAGAGACCCCTTGTTTTGGAGAATGAACACCCCCTAGCTTTGCAGCTCACTCCATCTACTACCTTAAAATCATTTCCAACTTCTCATACCCTTTTCCACTCTCTTGAGTTTGTGCTGCTCATTTAACAGGGGCTGGCTGCGCATAAACAGAAAGTCCATCATTCTCAGACCACATGGGCCAGAGAAACCCAGAAACTTTCATCACAGCTTTATGTGAAGAGACTAAAAAAGATCTATGCAGCTCCAAGAAGACAATGAGCAGGATAGGATTATGGATCCAGAAAGCATGACCCAGAGTCCTGCTAAGGGCACTGCATGTGGGTACCCGTTGCAGGGAGACGGGACAAGAGAGAAAGGGAAAGGTTGGAAGGGATCTACAGAAGATCAAGATATATATCCTGAACAAATATACATTGACGTTACCTAGCCAGGAATATGTTAGTTCTGAGGTAAACACTACCCACATTGCTATTGCAGCTTACTGCATTTATAAATGTAGCAGCAAAACAAGACAACAGAGACTTGAAAGGGGAAGCTTTTTTTTTGTCAGACCTGCTAGGATCTCATCTCGAAGCAGTTGTACCCTGTACACTGACCCTTTACTAAACACCAACATACTGCTTTATACTAAATGCATAGCTTACATTTGACAAAAAGAGGGCTTAAATGCTCAGTGAAAACTCTTAGGAGGTATCCGTCTAAGAACAGCAGGACCTCACCATGTATATCCATTGAGATAATTATTTCATAATCAACCCATTGCAACACAACACTACACACAGAATCTCTAACCCTTACCCACTAGCTGGAACACATCAAGAAGCAGCATTTACACACTAATTAGATAATCACGCATGTAAATACAACCAATATGCAGGATACATTAATTTACTTGCCTGTTCTTGAGAATCTGGTCTTGGCCCTTTTGATTCTTTTACAGGATTCCCATCTCACTGTCCTGTTGCTCATTCTGCTCACTGACTTACTCCAAGTTATCATGGGCTACTTTAGATACACTCACTGTCTATAGCTTGCTGACATCAAGAAGGCAGTTTTACTGAATATATTGTGGCCACAACACAATGTTCGCATAGCTCATCAAATGCCTTCTACTGCTGCCTCAGTTTTACCAAACACTGCTTACAAGACCACACAGTGAACTGCATCAATAGACTCATCAGAAATAACCCCTTTCCCCAAAATGGGCTTACTTTAGCTTAGATAACTGAATTGGCCTACCCAGTAATCCCACAAAAGTTCTGGGGGCACAACTACGAGGGTGGAATAGGGGCATGAAAAAAGCAGCACTTACTTAAGCTTCCCTTACAACTATGAAAGAGACAGGGAGCTTCAGAAAAACTGTTAAGAACATCTCAAAACCAGGTTGAGCACAGAGAGTCCAATTAAGCATTGCCACGATCCTTGTCCAAACAGGCATGGTAGGCTACCATGCCAATTTAGCAAGAAATCCATACTCTCGCAGGTGGACTTTTAATGTAACTGTGACAACTGACACCTCATATTAATAGATCCTAAAATTTGTTCTTTTAGACTGTAAATTCTTCAGAGTAAGTCTGTGACTTTATAATTTTGCACACTATCTATGGACAAACAATGGTGTGAGGTTGTGCTTTATGAACCCCTTAAGACCCTCAGATAAAAGCAGCTTTCTAAATGTAAAGAATGATTCTGCACTGCTTTTCCTTCTCAGTCTGAAATTATACTGTGCAAGAGGCAGAATAATAGGAAAAGATGACATTTGACCTCCAGTTTCCTGAGTGCTAACTAGCTTTCCTTGCCATTTTGAATCAGGTCTGCCTTTGTCTCCAATGGAAGGCCAGGATACATCAAGGTGCTGGATGAATAAATAGTTCCTTTGCTGCCATAGCAATGGTGCAAACAGACCAGAGCACATGCCAAAGGAAGTTGTCATAAATCACAAGTTGGTCAATTCTGTTTAGTTTCCAAGCAAGGGTTACGCAAGCTGGTTGGCAAGTGCCTCACTGAGGAGCCAATTTTCGTTTTCTTCAGGCAAGTAAAATGTTTTCTCTCTCTTTAGTGCACTGCTTTGCAGATTTAGTCTTCTCTCAACTTCAGACCTTGTTCCTCCTCCAGCCCGAAAGACTCTAATTTCAGAAACATCCCCTATTTCCAGGGTATTAGGAACATAAAGGGTAAGACCACATCCCAGTGTTCAGATTTTTTTAATCTGTGACCTAACAAGGAGTCAAATAGATCTAGCTTAGAGAAGCTTTCTTACCTTCAGGGGTAATCCTTATCAAGGATTCTGCAGGGTGAGCTAAGAATGCAGCATACACATTTTCAGAGACCACCCTCTCCTGTCCCACTGCACCTTCCAGCAAGGAAACACTCTACAAGTATGCAACACTTCTGTCTCACTGATGCACCAGGACAGTATTCTTTGTTGCAAATAGGAATTTCTGTGACTCCTATGCCTATAAACTCATTCCTTTTGAGACTGAGACAACAAACTGGGGACTTTCTGCCCTTCACACTGGAGAATGAATTTTCTGTACTAAACACCATGCAGACACCAGCAGCAAAATGAAATCCAGCTTGTTCTTTGACAGCTATCTTGGTTTTGTGGGCTATGATCATTGAAGTGTCTGGGAAGGGGGAGGAGGAGGTTCTGCTCCATCATTCGAAAAACTGCACCCTTGGCCTGCTTTATAAGGTACCCCGTTGGCAACAGTCTTCCTTCCATACGTGGCTCTGTTACTGCTTGGGGTGGCCAGCTAGCAAAACTCCACTGCAAACCTTGCTGAGTCCTGTCAACGCTGCATCTCATCTGGGCTAATGTAAACCAGAAACTCACCCTCCATCCCCGGGAGGGGTCAGATATAGTTGTAAAGCATGAGAGTGCTGACAGGGTCTCCAGCAACATGCTCCTGTTGTATCATTAGGTCCATATTTGCTGCATCTCAGACTCCTCCTGGATGATGCCTAGGTTCATTCTGATGCCAGCAACATTCTGCAGGCAGACACCGGGTTCTTTCCAGTTCATCCAGTTCCAGTCTGCCCAATTCCTTCCCCTAAACTTCACATTTACACACCCATGCTAAGAGAGTGCAAAATTCTACCCAGTCAAAACAGTGGAACATTTGTCCTTCAAGTGTCTGATGTTTAGATGGCACAAAGCAAGAAAGGATTTGGCTTCTTCCTGTACTTATTGATAAGCCCTTCTTGATTTGCCAGCCCCTCCAGCTGGTGGGGCAGATAGGACAGAATTATTTTCTAGTCTAAGCAGAAACCTCCTGTCCCAAAGTCTACAAAAGTCAGCAGAAAAACAGTGATGGATTTCAGCCAACACTAAGTGCAGGCTCCCTAAGAACAGTACAAGAGCAACAGCTTCACCCGCAGAAATATTCATAATTAACAGATGAAATCTGACAATAGTATTTGCATGAGGGTAGGCAGTCCCCTAAGGAACAACAGTCTGCTGGTATTGGCCCAAGAGAAGGCCTCCATGACTTAGTGGTTCCCTGTGAAACACACTGGTTTCCTTCAGGTTCTTCCTCTCCCAGGATAATTCACCAACTAACTGTTCCATCTAAGGCAGCAGCAGGGAAGCAAACAGCTGGAAAAGGGATTTTGCCTTTCCATTACAAATGTCCTGTGGCCTGGCACAAAATAAAGGACACACTGATCACTGTCTTCAAGACCTCTGAAAGAATTTAATGCCAACTGAAGTTAATTCTGGACTCTTTGTTTAGACAGAGAGGATGAAGGAAGAGACAGAGTGAGAGTGCCAGGGGAACAACTGATTTCCCGTCATTTCATTTCATTATTACCAGAATCAAATAAGCAAAAAACTCACGCATCAGGCTTTTATAATCATGAGATCTGAAAATGAATGAATACATTGGATTACTTTGTACTGACTTGACTTCAGAGCCTTTACAGTGATAGAATTTCCAACTTCCTTTGGAGACTATTGATATCAGAACTTGCCTTTGACTCATGCAAGTAAGAAAAAATCTCACCTAATCATAGGACTCCACAGCTGCATCTAAGCAAAATGTCCACCCAGTTCAATTCTATTCTCATCATTGTCTCCTGAGGCTTGAAAATAAATTACCATTAAGCAAGGCGTCATAAATGGACACAGAAGAGCTAAGCTAAAATCCATCCACAGAGTGGTGGTTTTGGTGTTGGTACTTAAAATGGACTTCACAGCACATGTCACCATAGTTCTGTGCTCTAATTTTCCCCTGTTGCCCCATCCAAAGAATCAAATTATTTTATGAAGTAGGCTGAATGGAAATAGAGTGTACCTTTGGTCAGCAGTGCTTGATCACATGAGAGGCTGTAGCTTACAGATGTGTTTAACTCAAGGAGTGTGGCTGTGAAGGTCCCAGATCAAAGTCTTGCTGCTGAAGCAGGTGATTAACCAGCTAAAATTTGGGATACATTCATGGTTTTTACTATGTAGCAGTAGAATAGTCTCCGCTAATTTTTTCTGTTGAAACCCAGCCAGCCTGTTACCAGCATGATATAATCCAGCAGCATCTAATCGGCTGCTGCCACCCTCTGCCTTCCCCCACCCTCAACACTGGCGGATATGTCAAAGCAAAAACATCTCTGCATTTCTGATCTCCCTGGGGTCACATCTGTTTTGAGTCAGGCTTCTCATTTGGTTCCAATCCACCGATTTCCTGCTACTGTCCATGAAAAAGAGAGTGCGACTCTGTGGCTTCCCCTGGGTGTAATGGTCTAATCTGTACCTTGTTGTGCACTGTAGAGGGGAGGGGGAATCAGTGCTACTTGGGAGCAGATTTCTCTTCCCTTACAATTGCATCCTGTTCTTATGCAAAGCACCTTTATTCTTGCTAGCAGTGGCAGCCCCAGATGTCCTGGTGCCCTCCCTGTATCATCGATATTCCTCCGGCCTCCTAATTGAATCCTTCCCTGGCTGGGACAGGCTTTCCTCATTATGATGAACTGGATCCAATTCTACTCCCTCCCCTCCATCTCCCAGTCTTTCCTTGTGAACACAGGGCAGGCCCCACAGAGCTTCTGTGGGTGGATGACCGCACCGGTGAACTGTTCTTGCAGCTACCGTAATGTTGCTCATGAGGTTAACAGAACAGGAAAACCCAAGACAGGTACAAGGTGGTAAAGGCATCTTCTCTGCCAAGATTCTAGCAGCATCAAGATGCAGTTTAGTTGCAAGAAATAATAGCTAGTTCTTTTAATCTATGGCTTTCAAAGCCATTTATCTAAAACTTCAGGGGGTTGCAGCTGGTGAAATAGACTAAGAGTTCTCACAAGAGCAGTGGCAGAACCCAGGGGTCAAATGGGTCTCTTACATCCTCATCCCACACATTACCCATGAAGTGACACCGTTTCTCTCTGTAGGTGGTCGGTATCCATGAGCAATGTTTCACTCATGCTCTGAACGAGGCAGGGAAATATAAACAGAACAAATTATCTTTTTTCACTCTCACTCATCCACTGAAAATCTCAGTATTGGGGAAAAGAGTTCAGTCCCCTTACCTTCTTTATCCTTTGGCCTCTTAATCAGAGGGAGATTACCCTGTGTTGCACCATACAATACATATACAGAGACCCAATTTTTCTTTGCAGGATCTCATTCTGGAAGTAGGAGCAATGTAGCAGTATTGCCACACTTAAGATGACTCTGCCATGAATTAAGTTGTATTAGCGCAGGCAGAGCATCACACTATACGTTGGGTTTGGTGCTTTAACTGGCTTGTTCAGAGCTAGTTAGCTTATTATTACATGGACTGCATTAGGGCATGCAGGTACAGCCAGGCTTACGTCAAGGCAAGTAAACTCAGGTAAACTGAGGCACAAATACATTAGCTACCTTGACTTCAAGGCAAGTTCTCAAGTGTGTTGGGAGAAGAACCAGTACTACAAATTCCCCAGGTGCCACCGCTTTAACTACTAACTCACACTCTTCTACTACACTAAGTACATCTGGATTTCATCAGAGCCTGGATATTATTTTTAAAAATAACCAAATCTTCAGAAAACAAAACCCCACAAAACACCAGAACAAAACCTCTGATCTAGAGGCTTTTCAGCATCTTAGGGACTGAGAGGTGCTATTATTGTTACTAGAAAGGCTCTAAAGGCAATAGTACAAGGAATGATCTATGGGGCACAAGTATGTTTGTTATGAAATAATTTGGATCCACAGAGGAATTCCATATGTGGCTTCTCCTCTGGTGACTAGAGGTTCCCACCTTGGCAGTGATCCTGGAGTCCCATGCCTACAGGCTCAGCAGCGTGGAAGGGGAGGGTGGACGCTGGAGGAGTAATGGGATCATCAGCCGCTGAGGCTGCTGCTTGGCACGCCGACAATGTTTGTTTGCACCTCTTTGAAGATGAGAGATGAAAGTGGCGCCCACATGGGCTGCCTTTGATTAGCTTCTTATTTTTAACATTGCAGCTGCGATTATTTTTCTTTTTCTTGAAGCATTTCTTCCCCAGCACCAGAAACTCTGAGGTTCCCTTCTCCAGGGAGGTTCAACTTCAAGGAAACATAACAAAGAGAAGTGTGAATGTAAAGGAGACTGGACAACTCAGGGCCAGTGGGGAATTATGTCATTTTATTTTTAATTTTACTTCCATTTTTTCCCCAATCCCCCATCCTCAGTGGGTCTCAGAAAGAAAATACTTGTTTACTTCTTTTTTAATAGGGAAAATAAATGAGTCCTGGGATTGTACAGAGCTGTCATGAAGAGGAAAATGTCTAATAGTTCAATTCCCAGCTCTGTCACTGAACCACTCTGGGACTTGGGGAAAAGTCAGTTCGCCCATCTGTAAAATGGGATTTATAATGCGTTGCTTCTCAGGGGTATTGAAGGAGTATGAGTAGCATTGATGGAATGCTTCATGCACCTTGGATAGAAGGGGCAATAGCCCTGTGAAGTGCTGTCCTTAATAGATACTTAGAGGAGTTTCCTTCACTGTGGTACTTATCTGACCACAGCAGCCGAGTGCCTCACAGCTGCTGATGGATTTTTTTTCTATTACCTCTCTGCATTGTAGGATTGTTGCACAGGAAAGCAAGGCAAATGGCAAATTGAATGAAATTGACCCAGTCACATAGAGAATATATGGTAAAGTCAGGACTAATCCTTTATTTCCTAAATTTCTGCCACATTCATATGACTAGGAGGAAAGTCTAGTGGATTTTGTGATCTGAAGGCATGAGGGAAAGCCACCTTCCCTTCTTCCTACATTGGTCAGTCACACTGTGGCTGCCTTCCTACTGCATAAGTAGCAAGTGGTCTGAAAAGGGAGTCAATGTTTGTTGTGCATTATGCTATTTCCTATCATAACATTTTTGGGTTTTTTTTCTTTCACCTGATAGAGTAGTTTTCAGCCAAGAATTTGGTCAGATGTTAATCCAGTTATCCACAGTGAATGCTCTAGCTTTAACAGGATGATGTCAGGAAAAGTGTAGTCTGCTGTTCCTTATTTTCAGGACCAATTTACAGAGGTGGTAAAGAGCTATACATACAAGTGATATCAGAGGAAACTGCTGGTAATTGGTTCTTCCAAAAAATAAGTTCACAAAGACCTGCCACTTGTATCAGCTCAAGTTTAACTTCTGTCAGAGGGCCTTAAAAAATTCTGCGCAGAACCTGATAGCAACAATGTCAATTAACAAGATGGAAAAACCTGGAGTGGGGATAAGAGGAACAAGCCAAGGATAAATAACAATCAGGTTCTCGATACTCACACACTTCAAAAGAAAAAACACAGCTACATATGTTTATATTTATTTGTGTTATCTGTCAAGACATTTACCAGCCAAAGAGAAATGGGGACACGTGGGTTGAGTAAGAAACTGTAGCACGCTTACACAAATCCAACCAACTCTGAGAGCAAAATCTGTTTCCACCAAATAAAGTACCTGCTAAACCCTCTAAAAGACATTTCAGCCTTGGCATCGTCAGTCCAAAAAGCTTATACTAATCCAGTCAAAGCATATAATTTACCCACGTTTCCTTGCCTTTATGGCATTTCACCTGCTCCCGGGAAGAGGCAGCCAGTTGTTCCAGCCCAGTACACCATCCAGGTAATCCCAATGCCCAAACACCATCCTGCTCAACCCCACTCCTCATGAAGGAATAAGCCTGTTTTATAGGCTCTTCTCAAGCATATTATAAAGAGATATATTGTACAGGATAGCTTATAATATATACCTACTTCAGATTCACTCCAGAGAAACAACATACTCCAGTCCAACTCCATCCAGTCACATAGACTCCAGGACATTAAATTAACCCACTGCCAAATTTACTGCAAGCCATCTGACCATACCATTTAGCCACAGTAAAGACAAAATCTATACCTAGCTACTGTCAGGAAAGCAGGCAACTCTGTTGAAAACCTATTTATATCACTCAAGGAGATCAATGCAGAGCCCAGGCCTGGAGGCCAGTGACCTTGGATTGACACAAAACTTAAAGGAAAAAATTAATGGTGTCAACTCAAGAGACCACAGCTGTTATTTCAGAGGATTCAAAAGCCAGCCTTCCAGCTTACTGATCAAGAAAAGGTACTCAAGCGAGGATGCATTTTTTGGGAAATAGAGCAAATACTCACCCGTTGCTGGTGCAGGAGCTGAGGCACAGAGCTGCTTCCCCAGGACACCCCGATGGCTGCCTGTGCCACACAGGCAGGTCCTTGGCAGCAGCTAATCCTCCCTAAGTCTGTCCCAGACGTCACCAGATGCGGTATGGCACCAGCAGTAGAGTTTCTGGAAGAAGTCTCTCCTCAGACTGTCCCAAAGTGACACTGTGGTGAGCTTCCCACAGGCTGTCTCCGGAAGGTGCTCCCTCAGGGGCCTTCCACCCAAGGAAAGGTGAAGAGGAAATGGTGCAGGGGAGGCAAGACATCCATTGTCTGAGAGGTCTGGAGGCCACACACTGATAAAACGAGTTTTCAGGCCCAGGATTTCTCAGTTCTCCCTCAGCTCTTCCTTAACTGCCCCGGTCCAGAACAGCAACAATCCTTGAGGAACTACCCAGAGGGCTCTGACAGTCACAAAATGGCAGCCAGGGGGAAAGGGTGCCCCATTCCAGACTTACTGAGGTGCCAGCATGGCACCATATAGATGACAAGGTACTGCTGTGTGGACAATGAGGCAAGGCACCCATGGCAGATCATCACTTGCTTGTTCTGTGACACCAGTAGCTGCCTGCTGAACTGGCAAAAATGGAGGGAAAATGGCTGCCTAGGGGGGCCCCTAAACAGGCACCTCAGCCTCACACAGACAGAGGCCGTCAGGCAGCCCTGACCCAGCACTAGCTACTGAAAACCATCTCTCTGGTATAAACTCCAACCATACTGAGGCAATACTGCCAGGAAGCGCTTTTGAAGGTAGAAGAAAAGCCCCCACCCTGTCACAGCTGGCCACAATTTAGAGAGGACAGCTGAAAACAGGACCTGCCCCACCTGACATAGCCATCTGGTAAGCCCTGGGGAAATGTAACAGATTTCTGAGTGTGTTTCATTGTTTGTTTATTTTTCAATTAACATGACAAAAATGAGGTCCTGGAAACAGCAGGTTACAGGGATAGTGATGTTCAATAGAAGTTATGCAGAGACTGGTTATATTTTTGGAGTAGCCACTGTTGGTGCAGTGCTGGACCTGTTGTGTGCCTCTGCTGCCTTTAACATCTCTTACTTCACTTTAACTTAACTGGTTTTAGGCAAGAACATATTTTTGGGTGTACAGGTCTGTGCGCAACAGGGCTGTGCTCTAATGTGTCCATGTGGGCTACTGGGATACAAGTCATAGCAATGTTGGCCATGCTCTGATCTTTAATTTGCTCCGGGACATTGTATTATTATTATTATTATTATTATTATTATTGTTGTTGTTGTTGTTGTTATTATTAATTATTTGTACTGGGTGAGAGAGCCAAGAGGCTGATCCCCAGCCTGGGACCAGTAGCTCCCATTCGATGTCCAACACCAACCCAGCCAGCTCTTGCAGCGGAGCTGGCTGCCACATTGTGGCCTGCTCCCCCAAACGTCACATCTGGCTGATGTAAAACACACATGTTTTGACTGAAGCTTTTTCTTTAAAATGCCAACATTAAAGGAAGGTTTGCTTTGTAAAACTGAAACTGTAAAACTCTTCTGAAACCCAATCTGGGGGATTAAAAGAACCACATGAAAAGGGATAAATATGACCTGGACATTTACTTCCTGTGCAGAAGTTCGCTGAACATGTGCCTCCCAGCCTGTCAGTGCGAAACAAGACCTTCTGCTCTTATTTTCAGAAGGAAAAAAAGGGAGAAGAGGAGAGGAAGACAGGAAATTTTGTAAACTGACAACTCTTTTCTATCTCATGACTAATGTCAGAGACATTGGTTTCTTTACAGTGGCATCTCATATGCCTTAAAATCAGAAAGATACACAACTAGTAATAAAAAAATTAGTATTAATATGCAAACTATTCTTATTCATACTATATGGTAAAATTGGGCTTGACCCATTTTTAACTGGGAGTTAGTGGCAGAACTCCTTTGGATTTCAGTGGGAATAAGATCAGACCTAAAGATACGATGGACTGAGTCCAAGGATTCTCTGATGATGTACAGAAGAAACACATGGATAGACAAACAGATCTTCAGTTAGTCAGAAAATGGCTCACTTTCAAACAAACTGATGCAAGATGTTTATATTAGTATTGCCCATTTCAAGTATTAAAACTCATAGTTGGATTCCAAAAAACAGCTTTACTTAAATATTATGAGACTTGAAAGGAGAAAAAAAAATCAGTTATGGATTCTCTGTATTTGTTTCCTAGATTTTGAATCTTTAAGAAGATATAACATTTTTTCTGGTTTTCTTTACTAATAGTGAACTGGTAGAAGCTTGATTTTTTTAAAGCAAAGCTGACATTGCGATTTATTATAGTATGATTTCAGAAGATGAGGAGACTTAGGAAAAAAAAAACATTTAAAAGCAGGCAATACATTAAAGTCACTATTGTTCTCAAAATAACTTTCTGATCTCAGATCCCAATACAGGAATTGCAGAGGACAAAATGCAATATAATGTAAAATTTGGCATTGTCGTTCTGTTTTGGAAGAAAAACCATCCCTTTATCCCAGTCAAGTTCCCTAGAAGCCAGTTACACACTAATTTGGCATTATATTTTCCCTTCCCACCCCACCATGGATGATGCTGTTAAATTACACTCAAAGTCACATTAGTTGCCCAACAGTCATAACTTTGAGAAACACAACCGAAATATATAGGGACCACAGCAGTGAATCTAAAGGCAGATTTCCAACAGAAAATGTTGGACTCTGCACATGAAATGTGGGGCACCTTCTTGCACCACTGGCTTGTAACTGCTGCAGTAGCTGACCCTGGGGATGCACATGCAGGATCCAGCTTGAATCCGAGTTTGAAATTCTCTGTAGTTTGGGGTGCTTGAATTTGGAGTTTGTCGGTTCAGTCCCACTGTTGTTTGAGGTTTTTGTGGTGTGTTTTTTGGTTTTTTTTAATTTTAGAGTGAGTAAGTCTGGATTGTTATTTGTATTCTTGGATAATGCTCCATGTCTTCTGTGTAAGTTATAGATACTTAATAACCCCACACCATAGTACGTTTTTTTCCAAATACACTCTCATCTTAACTGGGTTTGATCTTTGAGATGGAAAGATCATCTATTCTACTTGCAGCCTTGGTTTTCTAATTCCCACTGAAGCCTTTAACAAACTCTACTATTGTATAGAGCTGGTAAAATCATCTTTCTTCTTTCTGTCTAGTCCTGGCCAAATTTAAAAAACACTTTTATAGTTTCAAGTCAGAATCAAGGAAAAAAAAGGTGCGTTTCAAAGTCATTGTTCAATGGAGAAAGACCAGTTCCCAAGTCCTTTCCAAATCAGAAGTGGACAGTTCCTCTGTCATTTCCAAGCCGGAAAGAGGCCATTTTATGAGCCAGAAAGCATCCATTTTCTGCGTCAGTCCTGAGCCAGAGAGGCTAGTGTCTGAGTCAGTTCCAGGGGGGGAATGCTGGCACTTTTCCAAGCTTGGGAGTGTTGCTATCACAGCAATTGTTTGGTGATGCCATCCCAATAAAGCTTCATTATAGTGTTCCTCTTTCTATAAACTTCAGTGCCCTCCAGTGTCCCCAGCAATCACTTATCTAATATTAGGATATTAAAAAATATGGAAAGATTTTAAAGAGACTTATTAAAATGCAATTAGCAGCATGTACGACTTAAGCAGTGAGATTATTTAAAAAAACGACTTGATTGTGTGGAATGCCACGCACCTTACAGAGATAATAAAGCTGCCAATCAAGTCCATTTTCAAATTAGGAAATTTTCATTCTTTTTTTACAGCCCCCTAAGTGAATATTAAAACTGATTATTAACCTCGGAGTGTAGCAGCGGCCCCTAAGCCTGCAAGCTCTAAAAGGGAGGTTTCATAACTGTTGGTAGCCTGGGCTTCATTCCCCATTCGGACTAAGATCTCTGTGCTTATTTAAAGGGACAGTGCTCACCCTTTGAATAAGGAAATCAGAAAAGCCTGGATGGGTTCCTTGTTTAGAAAGGGGCAAAGCTCCAGATCTTGACATTGCAACTTGGGAGGCCAAACCAAACTGCCTGTAATAACCTTGCCTCGATATTCCACAGCCGAGTTTTGCCATCAATAAACTGCAGGTAAGACTGCCCCCTCATGTCCAATCTGTGAATCTCACCAAATCTTTAAACTCCCTAGAACATAACCTTTGTTTTGTCCAAGTAAAAATGTGTAGATTAAATGAATGTTTATGTGGGAACACATACCTTTGTCATACTCAGGTTGCTGTGCATAGATTCTCAGTGTATGTTATTATTCTCAGTTTATGTTATTACTTAGCTTGCTAAATGTAAAACCATGTCATTTACGTTGCCTTCTTTTTATTTATTGTTTGTCCTACTGAGAGAAAATCAAATGTGACACTTCTTGCTATTTGACTTTGCTGGAATTCTTATTTCATTTATAAAAAGGATCTTTCTCTGAGAAATTAAGTCACATTACCCTGACAGGTTACTCCTTTTGCAGCTCTTTACTCTGCTGTCAAAGTGGATTTATTGATGCTTCCTGGATTTCTCTCCTCAAGCTTGCAAACTGGAAACGATGAAATCTCTGGAAGGCAGCAAGCTGATTCTTGACTTGAATGCTTTATTTTGGGATAAATGCAAAGATTCAAAGGGAGTTCCTTAGGAGGGAGTAGTCACAGATTCTGACTCCAAAGCAAGAGTATATTTTTGCATGTGCTTAACTTTAAGTATATGCTTAAATTTACCTTTGTTGATCTCTTTGGGACCATGCATAGGCCTGAAGGCAAGTACTTAGGCACTTTACCATATTGGTGCCAGGCTGCTTTGCAGGAATGGGAGTCCAGACAACATCTAGACAAGGAGAATGTCACTGAGTTTTGAAGCATCTAGGACAGAAGTTATTTTGCTAGCACATGTATCTTATGACTATAGCTCCCTCTGGAATCTAGCTATGGCACCTGGATCTACTTATGATTCGCATGGAAGCTATCTACACATCTTTTCAAAGTAAATAATCTGCCTGGGTTGGATAATGGGGGTTAGGAGGATGACAAATTGGGTTAATAAAATGTCAGCGAGAGCCAGGTTTTAAGTCTGGAATGAGTCACAAGTGAAGCAAGTTTAGCGGCCAGGGTTCACCCTTGATCTTGAGTTGGTATTTGTCTACATCACTGAAAAACCACAAATGATCCAGTATAATTCAGCATAACTGACAATCCAGCGCTGGCAGAATTGTTGAGGTGGAGGAGGGGGGAAAATGTTACTGCCTCTTTAGAGTCATGCCACAGTTAACGAGAAGCGCTGAAGAAACAGTAGCCACAGAGATGGCATTAGACTTCCCAGGCCTCTGGGCTGAAAAGAAGCACCTCCAGCACACTGAATGTCTTGTGCTGCTACTGAAGTTGGCAACATGCCTCACTTCTACTCCCCAGACTGAAGCAAGTATTTTCATGGCTTACCCATTAAGCTGGTCTAGGTGGGGAATGTATGGAGTAGTTTAATATGCTCATCAGGATGAACTGAATATTGGTGATATTTTAGAGGAGTCTGAAGGCTAGAAGGGAAAGACATGCAGTCAGTCAGTATTGAGGTACACCAGTGAAGACATATGGAGACTTGGGGAGGTGTACTGCAGGTGGATTAGTAGAATTGCATATAAGAATTCTGAAAATAACTGTTGGTTGTTGGGGTTTTTTTGTTGGTTTTGGGTTTTTTTCATTTCCATAAACAACTATTCACTGCTAAGCAAAGTTTACGATGATTGGAGTCACACTGGCAACGACAAAAAGAATTAAGGAGATGTAACGGACATCTTATCTTTGGGTTCATGAGATACTAAGTGTATGGTAATGCCAGCACAGTAAATAACTCAGTTATTAACATATTCTAAAATTAGATCAAGCAAAACCAGTATTCACAAATACTGAGACAATTCCTGGAAGAGAAGAGAGATTACTGAAAGGTTTGAGTAAGTGCTATGAATGGGTGATTGCCAGGCTGGAAAGCAAGCTTCCAAAAGCATGAAGACTTTGTCCCAGAAGCTGCCTTGCATTCCTTGATTAGGATCAGTTTCAAGAAAAGCCTTACCATGGGTGCTGGCAGAGTCAGACATGAAAAGAGCAAGCTCTACCTAATGCCAAATCTTCCAGCTGCAGCTTTGACGGTAGGAATTGCCCTGCAAGTCTGTACTCCAGAAACTCACAGCACAGAGTTACACAAATGGTAAAGCAGCAGGAAGTCTGATATACAGCAACTCAAATACATTAGACTAACCGGCTGAAAAAATAACCTTGCATTATTTGTAGCAGCTTATTGAGCAAGGTAAGTTTTGATCCAAATATTCCTGAACATGGAAGAAATGAATAACTAGATGAGACAGAGTTTGCTTCTATGTTCTTCTCCACTCCTAAAAATAGACATGGCAAATATGAAGTAGAAATCTGGATTTTGCTTTATTGTTGGAAAAGGGAAGAGGGAAGAATATCTAAAGCACCTCTTCACTAGAAAAGAGCAGTTCCAAAACCTGGGATCTTGCCAGTCCCTCTGGACTTTCCTAACCCAACCTCTTGTGTTGCAGAATCCCTAACTCCTCCAGACTCCCCTAGCTGCATCTCAGCAGTCCCCTCCAGGTGTCAGCCTTGCACTTCGCATGAGATTTTCTTCCCTCAGCCGCATCTGGAGTAAAGTGCCGGGTTCAGTGGAGATTCCTGACAAGAGATCATCAGAGATCTTAAAATATTAAATGCATTCCCTAATTTCATTTCAGGAAAAATGCTGAAATTTCACAGCCCCACCAGGCCTCCCTCAAAATTGTAAAACCGATGCCGTTGTGTAAGGGAGGGGATCTAAATGGGCCCATTAGCTTTCTACAGTATCTGCCAAGAGAACAGTGAACATCTGCCAGCCCAGAAACAGTTCAGGAGCCAAGACTTTCACTTAAGTTTTCTTTTTTTAGGATGTAATTGACATGACTGTCCTTTCTTTGGCCTTAATTCTTAACTACTTCCCAAGATACTAAAAGCTTCTGCTCTCCTCTGCACTTTTGCACATAAATCAGAACTACACTGAGATTTTTCTCAATTGGATCTCATCGTGGTAGAGCCACTGGAAGCTAGAATGAAGGCAAGCACATGCAGGCCCACCACATCATCTAACCCTGCCCTGATTTCAGGGTTAAGATTGTTGGCAGTGCTGTTGTTTGGTTTAGGACTAGCACTGTGGGAAAGACAGCAAACAGAGATAAATGGGCATTGTCAGACACACTGTAGCTATAGGATTGGACAGATAGCCTGGATGTCAGAAGTAAGATTCCCCTTAGGATGTTGCTGTAGTTTATGATATTGCTCAGAATTGCTACAAATCTTTAGGCATGTCAAATTTGGGAGGTTTTCTTAAAAGTACATGCATGAGCAATAATGCATGAAATTGTGAAAACAGTGAAATCCTTTGACAGAGTGGGAAGGGAGTTGTGTCAAGACTGAGATTATGTGGTGTGGGTGGGGGAAGTTTGCAAAAATACAATGTTTGGTTCAGACTTAACTGTCTTTCAATTTCATGAGTAGAAATTAGAGTCTCAGCAGGGTCTGTTGACCTAGTAGGTTTTGAAATGACATCCATGGATGAGAAACTGGGCTGAGTTCAGGTGTTTAATTCTTGTAGCGTAGGCCACTGAAGAGCTATTGGGTAAAAATTTTCAGTAACTACTGAGCAGGGAAGGCTTCAAGTATAGGTTATTGATGAGTCCAAAGGTCTGTATCCCATTAACTGTCATAAAACAACCAGCAAACATGATAATGAATGCAGTTTTCCACACGGTCTTTCAAAAAGTCTTGAGTGTTTCAAGATTTTTATAGCTGTTGGGAGAAAGTCTGTCATGAAAGCACAATTCTGGGTGTCAGGTGTCACTAGTTTTTTCACCATGGACTTTCAGAATGACCTTGGGGAACCTGACCTACCCTAATACCTCAGTTTTCCAAACGGTCGCCTACAACATTAACTGGCCAGAGTTGGATTAATTGCATTATAAATAAAAGGGCACTAAAAAGACATGAAAAAAATTCAGAAAGAGAAAGATAGAAGTCTATCACCTCTGGCAGTTTCAACTGCACAAAAAGTCCATTTGGTCACATCTGGTTGATCAGTAGCTCTCGCCACTCTCATCAAGAATTACTTTCTGTTCTCTGAGCATTAGTCCTCCTCTCTCCATGGCTGTCAACTATTTCTCATGTAAAGGTCTTGCTCCTCTTTCAAAATTACCTGTATTAAGGCAAATTATATGTTCTCTTCCTTTCCTTGTTGAAAGTCATTTACATGAAGAATCACAGAACTGAGATTATAGATACTGGGGGAGGGAATACAGAAATATAGCTAAGAGTGGAAATTTGGGTGGGCCTCAATTTACGGTGGACAGCCAAAGAACAAATGTCTGATGTCATAGTAAATCATTTATATTGCAAATGATTTAAAATAATGAAAACCCATATGCATTAAATTTTGCCCTGTACATCCATTTGACATATTTTAAGTAGACAAAAGATAGATTTTACATAAATCTTCAGTAAATGTACTTCGAAAAAATATCACCAGGCAGTAAAACCTAACCATTTTGAAAACAGTCTTTGTCTTATACTTGAGCTCCTGCTTCAGTGCACATTGTTCAAAAACAGCAAAAAACCTACCCCAGACTGTCTGCTCACTCCTGGAAAGAAAAGAAAAAAACCAAAGATGGAAAACTAGACAAAACAGCTTTTGAACAGATCCTGCCAAAGTTATCCTTCACGCTGTCCCAAGTCTTACAGGGATAGTTGCTACATCTTACCCAAGCCACCTATGGCTTTGCCTTTGAAGGAGTCTATCCCCAACCTCCAGTGTAAATACTAATGTTTGTGTTCAATATTTAGGTTCTGTCACACACGGACACTTGCAATTTCATAGACTTGAAGCTAGCTCTCTAGCACAGTTCCCAGTCTGTGGATTTTGTCCTTTGGTTTATGACAATCTGTGCTGATGGAAGTCCATGCTCTTCTACGCTGGGAGTTACTACACGATCTAGCAAAAAAAGTCTCTGAATCCCAGCTCCAGTACACTGTAAGAGGCAACAAATTCCTTTGGAAGATGCCTGGCACATCTTCACCAGGAACTTAGCTCTGGGAACTGACTAGATACCTCTGAGAATCACAGGCAGAAATTCTTCCCAGGCTCTGCTGTGGATGGTCCAGAAAGGCAAGGGAGGTGACTGGCAGATGGTTTGATGTGACTCTGCCAAACAAAACAGAATGAAGATAATTTTGCATTCTCTGTGTACAAGATGCAAACATTTGACAGTTCCCACAGGTACCAATCAAACAAGAGGGTGGAGATGTCAGATACTACGCACTGTTGTGCTTTGAACCCTGGTTCACAGCTCAGAAACAAAGGTAGTAGTCAGCACCCAACTACCAGCAGTAGCTGTGGAGCTGAGGGGCCTTTTGTCACCATTGTTATGTTTCCAATTACTACAAAATATTTTTAGTTCCTAACAGAGCTCCCACCCAGGCTGATCCTTTTCTATGATGGGGCTGGGTTTGTTGAGTAGCAGCCAGGAGACCACCACACCTGGATGGCTGACCCCAGCTGTTTCAAAGACATGCAATCTAATCAGCGTCACTCTCAGATAAGTTAATTGCCTATTCTGATTGTTTTTGTCCCACTAACACTCAACATCTGTCTGGTGGTAAAACAAGTAGCAGCAGCAACTCTTTGTAGTGTGGCAGTCGGGGAAATATGGACAAAGGTTTTTTTCAAAACAGCTACTAAGGCTGAAGGCACCTAGACTGCTGGGCACTGAGTCCTTCTGAGTCTTTACAAGAGCCAAGCATGTAAAAAACCTGACTTCGATTGTGTTTGCTGAGAGATTAAAAAACACATCACCTGTTCATAAGGACATGAATCAAAAGGAACATGGAAACTCTGCCCCTTTAAGAAACAGGACTAAACCATCTCAGGTGGATTAAAAATGAGGTAATTGAAAATATGGCTTTATAGGATCATGGGAAAATTGCTTGAAATATTTCAGGCACTATAATGAAGTTTTAGATGCTGTTTCAACTAAGGGGATTAGGAGGAGTATTATTGTGAGAACCATGGACTAAGTGATTGTTCCAGGTATTTTACATGGGTGGAAACCGCTTATTTTCTTTAAGGGAAGCTTTTCTCTAGCAGTTGTTTCTAGACTGCTAGGTATCAGTAAATTTTTATGTTAGTAACTTGCTTGTGTATGGAAAGCTGTATTTATGGTAGGTATTTCTGGGGAGGGGAAAGAAGTAATTCTTGTAAATGTCCCTGTGACTGTGGTGAAAGCCCCTTCAAAGAAAAAAGGGAAAAAGTAAGTATTGTAAAACACTACTTTTATTGTGCATGAATGGATATTCAATTGTAGCTAGGAAAAAAGAAATACTACTGGTATTGTTCTTCCAGGGAACAGTGCCTCCTTTTCTACGATATAGCATCTGCTTAATTAGAGGCTCAAATGGCTTTAAATTACAAAGAGAAATAAATAAACTGAAAGGTGTTCTGGTCCTTCAGGCAACTGCATTCGAGGTGGGCTTTATTTAGTGCATGTGGTAGAGAAGATTGTGCTTAGGTATGAAATAGTAGGGTAAGGCTGATCAAAAGGATGCAGACTACTAAAGGGCACAGTCCTAGGGATACAGTGATAATGTGGTGGTGGGGTTTTGTGGGTTTTTTTTCCTTGCTAAATGTGTTTAGAATGAGAACACAACACAGAGAATCTAATGTTTCTATTTGGTCAGACTTTTCTGCAGAGAATGCTTGTTTCATGCCCAGAGCAGGGAAACTGTGTTCATCTTCCTTACGCTCAGAATAAAGCAGGAGAAACTTGGTGTTGAAAAAAAAGAGACTTCCACTGAGTCAGGGTGAGAGGTAGGATTTATTAATTATTGGCAAAATCAGGCCAGATTCTGACTATACTGACATGCCAACATTCCTTAAATCCTCCTGCTTTTTACTGCTCTATGATTAGAAATAGGCCAAAGCACTCCATGTTTTTGAGTACCCACAGTTGTGTGGTGTTTTTTTTTATCATGAGGTTATATTTAGATGCCCATTGATGTTGTTTTTCATCCCAAGTGCTTTTGGGAGGGTGAACAGCTGATCATTACACTGAGTTTGCTTGTACCCATGAGCACACTTAACCTAGAGCAGCAAATAGTTATTGTATTGCATTTTGTTTTGTGCCTGTGGGCACACTTAAGTCAATATACATGATGGCTAGTACCACGGTATTGCATTTGTCTACACCCATGGGCACTCCGAATTGCCAGTGTGAGGGAATTGGTGAATTAACTAGCTGTATGCCCACTGGTGCAGTTACTTCAAGAGCAATACTACTGTTAATTGCTTAACTTAAATTTAATCATAATGCAAAATAACAGAAGGAAAGCGCTGCAAGAATCCCAGTTCTTACAGAAAATGGATAGTAACATTTGTTCAGTTCTAAGCTTGTTTGTTGCCAAAACTGAAGAACAAGCTCTTGGGGCAGAAGTCTCTGTTGTGAATAATTGCCCTTCTTTCCCTGTCTGTTTTATAGCCAGCAAGCTGCATCAAGCTCATTGCTCTCTCAAAGCTTTTACCTGCATGAAATCTAGTTGAGGGTTGATGCTTACTCTGCTCATTAGTGAAATTACCACCAGATGCTTTGTTAGATAGAGGTCACTCTGGCTGAATTCTATAACAACCTCTTCAAATAGCCCGATTGCTAAACTACAGCTTTGACTCGAAATGGTGCAGTAGGTAATGTTGACACACTGCAATTGCTGCTCAGTCCTCGCAGCGTGTTCAAACAACACTGACTACCTCAGTGCTGACTTGGCAACACCAGAACTGGATTTGGGATGTATATTGTGGATTACTAGAAAATGTAGGGATTTCAGGAGAACGCCTACATGGAGCATTATCTTATCTTGTTAGCCTGTGTCTAGTCAGGTCCTCTCAGAACTCTGTTGAAAAATGGTAATTAAATGATAAGGCTGAGTCTAAAGTTACATGGGCATAGATGAGCTAGGTTTCAGTGGTGCTGGGAGCCAATTTTTGCAACTGAAGAAATCTTAAGTGGGAGTCTTAAATACCATAAGACATTAATGCAAGGGACTGGATTAGCCTTTCCTAGCAGTAGGGTGATCTTTCCTTACTAATAAGACTTACTTGTACTTCTTTTTAGGAGACTGGTGCAATGAAGGTCAAACTAGATGGGCACTGGGAACATGCCCCACGTGTGGACTGAATGAGTGTCACAAAGGAACAGATGAGGAGAAGGGAGTGGGAAGAAGGTAGTAGAATTATTTTCCTTATAATAGCGTGGTACAGTCCATTGGTTAAGTCACAGAGCTGAGCTGGTTAGAGAAAGCTCTGCAGAGCACTTCTTTTCTCTATGATGATGGCAGGCAGGACTTTACAGCTCTGCTAATGACAACCCTGTGTGGCTTCCTGTTCATATACATCATGTAATGAAAACTGATTGTGTTACAGATGTCTCTGATGTGACTTGCAACTGCTGTGACTGTGATTGATGGACTAGATATGCTTATTATTAAAGTATCAGAATAAAATAACTTAGAGATGCAGAATAGCAATTATCCAGATATAAAATGATTGATTAAAACTGTAGAACAGTTACTAATTTATAGCTTTATAGTACTATCACTGCAAAGTAAAAAAACCTGGAGTGTTTCTCTAGAGGGTTATGCTACTGAAAGTAGATGATTAACCTTATAAAAGGAACCAGACCAGGTGGAAAATACCATGTTTCTGCCACCATTGATTCTCCTCCTCTGCTTGGTTCTTTTGCACATGGACCTGTGTAAGCTACATGAGCAAGGAAGGCTTGGCATGGTATCCTAGCTAGCAGTACTTCCTGTGACTGCAGCTTAGAAAAACATATGCTGATGGGGTCCTCTGCACATTTTTTTTTTGTTAAGTCAGAAAAGTGGCAGCAAGAACATGAGTGTCCCCTAGCCATAATGGCTTTGGAGTTAGAAGTTTATAATACTGCATAATGAGATATAACCATTAAGTCTTTCTATTAAGTAAGGGGAGATTGGGTCTAGAGAGGATTAAGCCATGTTACAGCAAACACTTACTAGGTATTAAAGAACAGGGCTAGAACTACTAGCTTTTTTAACTTCTAGCAATCCTACAAAATCATTTTATACAAGGTCAGAGCAGGGCAGTGAATGGGGGAGAGAGGTAAAAAACCCCTAAACATCTGGAAGAATTAATGAAGACATGAGTTCTGAGTGATGAACCAGTTGTTGGGGAAGGGGGAGGAGGGTGTCAGACTAAGACATTAAATATGATATACAGAACTGAGCTGCCATGAAACTGTCTGCATTAGTCAGCCTGGTTCATCTAGTTCTTCGCAAGATCCTCAAGGAATGCCTGCAGGAGATCTACAGACGGAGGCATGTTGGATCAACCCTTCCTACAAAGCGCAGAATGATGCTATTCAAGTGGCAACATGCCTCAGCTGGTATTGCTTGTTCATGTCTTTTGGCAAGAGGGTTTGCCTCCTACGTTACTGTTGCAGATAACCTTAAATGCAGGCACTTGAGGCTGGCGCTCAGAGACTGCAGCGATTGCCATGCTCGGCATTTCTAACATTACTGTGTTCTGTGAAAAAAGGATCTTAAAAGTGCATACGGTGTCTCCTCCTGCCCAACTTAAAGAGCTCTCGGTACACCCAGGATCATTCACGACAGGTGTTTCCTGAGTGACGGAGACCCCATAAACTGCATCGTTCATTAGGACCTGTTAGAAAGAGTGTGGGCGTTTTGGTGGTTGCCGCCTTTTTAACCTTAAGTCTTCTTTTGGCTACAAATTAAGTGCACTCGTTCTTGTCTTTCTGGTAGCGGAGATGGGAGGGAGGGAGGGATCGCCGCCCTCTGATAAGACTTTTTTTGCACACCGGGAAGTCTCCGTTCCCCGCACGCTCCTCTTTCTCCGCACATCCCTCATCAGACCTTTCCCCGGGGAGCCGTCCCGGGAGGCGCTGGGCTCCGACGGGGGGGCGGAGACAGCGGCACAAAGCCCGGCGGCCCCTCTCCCGCCACGGCGGGACCTGACCGACCTCCCTCCGTCACCCACGCGGGCGGCGGGAGCCGCCGGTAACGGCTGTGGGGTCCCCTTACAAACCACCGCGTTTACCTTGAGCGACGGCCGCTACCGGGAAAGCGGGTCCTTACACCGCCTGCGGCTTTGCGCGCCGCCGTTCCCAACGCCGGGCTGGCGCTGCCGCCACCCGCCTCAGTCAGGGCCGGCCCGGGCCGCAGTGCGGCTTCGGGGCTCCGCCGTTATCGCCGTCATTTACCGGGAACTGCCGCCCCCCACCCCCGGCCCGGGGTTACGGGGGAGCTCGGATGGGACCGTCCGTGTCCGTGGCCGGGGAGGGGGGGGAATCCCGCCCCCCTCCCCGGGGGAGGCCCCCGCCCGCCCAGAGCACCGGAGCCGCCCCGCCACCGCCCCTTCCCAGCAGCTCCCGCGCTCGCAGCGCGCTTCGCGCAGCCGCGGGCGGGGCCGCACCACCGGCCCTGCCGCTGGTGGGGGGGAGCGGGGCAAGGAGCGGTCCCTTCGCCGGCTGCTGCTGCCGCCCCCAGCCCGGGGATACAGACTGCGGCTCCGCTGGGCGTGGGCGACGCGTCGCCGGAGCGCGGTCGGGGATCACGGCGCTCCCCGCAGCCGGACGCGCTCCGCGGCAACCTCTCCCCGCCGCTGGGAATGGTTCGCTCCGCGGCCCGGCCCGGCCTCTGAGGAGGGCCGCGGCCGCCATTTTGTGCGGCGCCAGCGGAGGGCAGCGGGCAGGTGCGCGGTGGAGGCGGTGAGGGTCTCCGGGAGACGCCGCTCCCTTCCCCGGCCGGTGAGCGGGGCGCGGCGGGCGCGCTTGGGCCCTACTCGGGGCCCTGCTCGGGCCGGGGCCGCCGGCGGTGCTGGGCGCGGGACCGCGCCGCGCCCGGAGGTCGCAGGCTTGGGCGGGCCGTGGCAGGCGGTGGGGCCGAGGGGGGTTGTTCCCCCCAGCCCGTCACTGGTCCCGGCCTCGCAGGGGGAGGCTGCGGCGGCCCCGGGAAATGCCTCCGTGCCTCGGGGAGCCGTCGCTGTCAGTCCCTCCGCAGGCTCCGGGGCGGGCCGAGGTGTTGGTCCGTATGTCAGTCGGTACGGCAGGGTCCGGGGCTTTAACGCCAATGACTAACGCATTTTGGTGTACTCTGTTGTGTAATAAATGCAGATGGGTTTATGCCTTAAGGCTAGAAAGATGAAGACCAAGTCAAGGGAAACGGTGATTGTTTACGCCTGCTTTCCCCCCCTCTGCTATACTTCAGTAACTTCCAGCAAAGATGTCGGAGTATATCCGGGTGACGGAGGACGAGAACGATGAGCCCATCGAGATCCCCTCAGAGGACGACGGCACCGTGCTGCTGTCCACAGTGACCGCCCAGTTCCCTGGGGCGTGCGGGCTGCGCTACAGGAACCCAGTGTCGCAGTGCATGAGGGGGGTCCGGCTGGTGGAAGGCATTCTGCACGCGCCGGAAGCTGGATGGGGAAACCTGGTCTATGTTGTTAATTATCCCAAAGGTTTGTCTTTATTCCGTTGGCTTTTTTGTACAAGCCTGTGTTTTCAGTGAAGAGGTCCGTGTAAGTCACTCCTAATTTAACACGGCAACAGTATTACTGTTGAACCCTATGATTTACCAAAGTTTAGCAATTTTATTTGTGTATCTGTCCTGCAGAGTAGATTTGACCCCACTGAGTTTTCAGATCTGCAGTAAGACTTTTAACTCTCTATCCATATAAGCACTTTAATGACAAAGTCTTGTGTTATTCTTGGAGGGTTGACAGCCTTATATAGGCCTTTGAAGGCTGTGGTGTAATGGGATCTCTGTGTACTCACAGATGCTTCTCAAGTCATGGTTTGATCCGAGGTACCATTTGAAAATGCTCAGGAAAAGACAAGCCTGACCACCCTGCCCCCCCCCCCCCAACAAGGGAGGAAGGAAGTAAATTGCTAATGAAATATTCTTGTTAAAAATTCCCATCTTCTCTACATCCTTATAGGACTGTGAATGTTACTGGATAATACTCCAGTAAACTAACGCAGAACTAAGTCAAATTGCATTCTGGAGGAGGACTTCAGTGTAGACTGTTCTTTTTTCTCTCCTTATACTTGTAGGCAGTTGGATACGTGTTACAATAATAAGGTCCCAGCAGCTGGCAGGTGTCTTTTGTAGTCTGTACTTTTTCTCATCATAGTCTATGATTTTATACCATGCAGTTCATAATCAGTGGAAGCAATTCCCAGAGGTGAGGATGATGTCTAATGTTCTTCTTTATATTCAGATAATAAGAGAAAAATGGATGAAACAGATGCATCATCAGCTGTGAAAGTGAAACGAGCAGTACAGAAGACTTCGGATTTAATAGTCTTGGGTCTTCCCTGGAAAACCACTGAACAAGACTTAAAGGAATATTTCAGTACATTTGGAGAAGTTCTGATGGTGCAGGTAAAAGCCTTTTGCAGCTCAAGCAAGGAGGGACATTAGGTAGAAATCAGTCTCCTGACAAAGCCAGTAGAAACAAATAGAGCAGTATCAACTCAGAGAAGATCTGAAGGCTGTGTGTCTCTTCCTAGGTTGCATTTTGTTTGTTCCATGAGCTTTATAGCTGCAGGCTTGTGTGGGTACAGATGGTCGGGAATATTTAGGAGTGGTAATTCATGCAGATCAGCTTAATGGGTACAGTGTTTTTAAGAGCTTTTTAATTTATATTACTGTTACTAATTATTGTAGCTGAATGTGCTTATATATTTGTGTATGTTTAAGAAATTAGAGATTGCTGTGATGGGAGCATTTACAAGACTGATAAACTCTCAAACAGAACTTTACTGAATTCATTCAGCAACAGCAGGCTTCATACTAGCGGTTACTTCTATATTGTCACTGCCTACACCAGATTGTTAGTCTGTAACGCATGTATCCTGCCTCAGCACAGACCTGCTGCTGCTTGGTTAGTATGGATGCTGGGGACCCTGATGGCCTTAGTTGCTGAGATGGCCTGGCCAGGGTGAGGGCTCTTTGACAGCAGAAGTCAGACGACAAACCTGCTTTGGTTTTCTTCTGTCTTCATGCGTTTTTGTCCTCCCAGAAGGGGGATCTCACCTGATCCCGATACACTTGTCTTGTTCTTTATCTCTCATTACTTGTGTGCCTCCTGTGTGCAGCTACGTGTGTTTGCCCCTTTGGTGGTCATATTGCTTATTCAGTTGGTCTGGCTATGCTATCACAGTATTATTACAGAATACTTATAGCCCATTTTTGCTTATGCTTGGGCTTAAGGCAAGCTTAATAATTTTAATCTGTCAGTGTCACAAGTCCCTGCTTTGACTATATAATAGTACGGTAATTTTGTAAGAAAAGGTAGGCATATACAGTAGATAATCAAAACTTTTAAAAAGTCTGTGGTTTTTTTTGTCTTAGGTTAAGAAGGATATTAAAACTGGCCACTCAAAAGGTTTTGGTTTTGTTCGGTTTACGGATTATGAAACCCAGGTGAAAGTAATGTCTCAGCGGCACATGATAGATGGAAGATGGTGTGACTGTAAACTTCCTAATTCTAAGGTACTTCTGTATTTATTGCTAGTTTTATTTTTACCACACACCCAAAGTGCACTTCTTTAGCAACTGGTTTAGGTGAGCAGATGAACAGATTAACAATCCACTCGTGGATGTGGCTTTTCAGTGTGTGAATGGACAGGACAAGCGAGAGTAAGGAAGGAAAATAGGGAGGAGGTGGGTGAGCAGGAAGTGATCAAGAAGTGTTGGGAAAACAGCTAGTTACGTGGGGGAATTAAGGACACATGGAAATCTGAAAATAATGTGTTTTAATGTCCAGCAGTACCTGCTTAACTTGTCTGCTGCATGAATAAATGGAGGATAAAGCAGGTGGAATAACTAACCTAGGGAAGATCAGAATGGGTCTTTGTTTGAATGCAAACCTGAAGCTTCTGTCTGTTTATTTCTTGTGTGTATATACGCAGTTATTACCAAAAAAACAAAAAGCATCCTTCTGCAGTGACCTTGTCACTGTTCTGTGTATTGGTCCCATCTTCATTTTCTTGTGACTGTTCTCCATCTGTACCAAGGTGCAGGCATGTTCTCTGAACAGAACTTAACTTTCTTGATCTTCAGTCTGCAGAACAGGCTAGATTAAAAGCGGCCTTTATCGTAATGTAACTTGGTTCTCAAGGATAGCTGTGATTTTTTTTTTATTATTTTTTTTTTCCCTCCTTCCTCTTCAATTCTCCCAGCAAAGTCCTGATGAACCTTTGCGTAGCAGAAAAGTGTTTGTTGGGCGCTGCACTGAGGACATGACGGCAGATGAACTCCGACAGTTCTTTGCCCAGTACGGAGAAGTGGTAGATGTCTTCATTCCTAAACCCTTCCGAGCTTTTGCTTTTGTTACATTTGCAGATGATCAGGTACATCTTAAAATATTTTAACTTCCTATTTAGACAGCCTACATTTCAGTAGCTTGATAAAGCATTATTTCTGGACCTACACATGGAATGCTTATTTGTCCACTGTCCTGAGAATTCCAGTGGTATTAGCTTGATTTATCAAAATGTCTAAGGTTGCACTTTTCAGATGCTGTTGTACAGACGGGTTTTTGTACTGCAGTTAGTGTAGTAGTGAATGCGAAGATAAAACACTTCAAATTGGATTAAGTATATGCATATGCTTCCTTTGCAGGTTAAATATCTGCTCAGAATCATGTGGGATGTTTTTGTCTTGTGCTACTAACATTTAAAAAAAAAAAAAAGTAGTCTAACAGACATTTAATCAGTCCCTTATTTCTTATAGGTTGCCCAATCTCTTTGTGGAGAGGACTTGATCATTAAAGGAATCAGCGTACATATATCCAATGCTGAACCTAAGCACAATAGCAATAGACAGTTAGAGAGAGGTGGAAGATTTGGTGGTAATCCAGGAGGCTTTGGGAATCAAGGGGGGTTTGGCAACAGCAGGGGAGGCGGGGGAGGACTGGGTAACAACCAGGGCAGTAACATGGGTGGAGGTATGAACTTTGGAGCCTTTAGCATCAACCCTGCCATGATGGCAGCAGCGCAGGCAGCCCTGCAGAGCAGCTGGGGAATGATGGGCATGCTGGCTAGTCAGCAGAACCAGTCGGGGCCGTCGGGAAACAACCAGCCTCAAGGCAACATGCAGCGGGAGCAGAATCAGGGCTTTAGTTCAGGAAATAACTCTTACGGCGGTTCCAACTCGGGGGCAGCGATAGGCTGGGGCTCGGCCTCAAATGCGGGCTCTAGCAGTGGGTTTAACGGAGGCTTTGGTTCAAGCATGGATTCCAAATCGTCAGGCTGGGGAATGTAGACGCAGTGGGCTCTGATACTGACTCTATGGTGGGAAATCAAATTTTTCTAACTCATGGTAAGTATACTGTAAATTACATATATACTAAAATTTTCCAAATCAGTTTGTTCAGTGTGCAGTATATTCAGCAGTATTTTTGACATTTTTCTTTTTTTAAAAAAAAGAAAAAAAAAAAGAAAAAGAAAAGAAAGGTAAAAGGAGTTTTGTAAGTTTTGTTACATACCTTGTTGGAATACTGAATGTTTGGAAGTGGACTGCTGTTTGCCCGATAGGTGAACTAACACTACAATTGATAGGAAAGGTTTCTCCTGTAATACTTTATCCCTTGTTTCCTGGCTACCTGAATTCTTTGCATGTTCAAAATGGAAACCATTGGTCAGAAACAGCATTCTCTCCCTCTTGTTTTTAATTTGATCCCACCATAAGACTCTCCAAGTGCCCCAGTTGGAGAACAGTGTCGTTTTTGTTTTGTTTGTGTTTTGTTTTTTTTTTAACACTGTCTCCCCTCCATACTAAAGTACAATATGAAGGCTTCATTTAATCTCCGCAGTTCATCTCATTTCAAATGTGTATGGAAGAAGCACTTCATTGAAAGCAGTGCTGTAAATATTCTGCCTTAGGAATACTTCTGTCTACATGCTTTCTCATCCAAGAATACTTCATCACACTGCACATGCTGCGTCTTAGACGGTGGGTGTTCCATTTTTATCCGCTACTCTTTATTTCATGGAGTCGTATCAACGCTATGAACGCAAGGCTGTGAGATGGAACCAGAAGGCTGTTTGAACTTTTGAAACCTTGTGTGGGATTGATGGTGGTGCCGAGGCATGAGAGGGCTGGTATGTGCGAGATAAAGGAGAGAGCGCATGCAGAGACCTGGTGGTGCATTATGGGATTTTATTTTACTTGGCGAGATGTCTCTCAATCCTGTGGCTTTGGTGAGAGAGTGTGCGGAGAGCAATGATAGCAAATAAAGTACGAGTGTTTATTGCATTCAAAGGACATCCATATGTGGAAGACTTTAAGTGGGTTTTATACCTAGTTAATCAATTAGTTGAATGTGTTATGTGAAATGAATATTTGTATTTTTTTTCCCTTATGTCAACTGCTGTGAATGCTGTATGGTGTGTGTTTTTTTTTCTGTTAATGATCTGTAAGTGTGGTAATGTGAATTGAAGATGATGGGGTTTGTGATGAGAACATTGAGCTTGTGGTGTGCTTTGCAGTAGCTCTTGCAGCAGAGATCACTAGCGAGCTCAGTGTGCCTCTTCAGGGTGGAAGTTCCACTGTCTGTAAGATATCCATAAGAATGCTGTTTGCTGCAGTTTCGTGTTTGGATGCTTTTTATAAGATTTGTCACTGTAGGAAATTCTTAAATAAAACTGATTTAAGTAATATGTGTCTTTGTTTTGCAGCCCTGAATGCAAAGAATTCATAGCAATTAATTTTACCCTTTTGAGATGAACTTCTGTAAAGCTTTTTTGCAGTAATTCAGTTTGTTTCAGATAAGCATGCTCTAAAAGTTGACAAGTCAAACGAAGCCACCGCTCATCATGTATCGATACCTGACACCCAACTTTAATCCACTGCATTTTTGCACTGTTCAGTGATACGTATAGATCTTAAATCCAGTTCCCACATGTTTGGGTGTCCGCACCTAGAATGGTAAGCAGTTCCCTCCAGATTGCATCTGTACCAAGGAACGTTAGTTAATTATTCTTTTAGGAGTTGGAGTTCCTCATCAGAAGTGGGTTGGGGGAGACAAACACTTATTGTCAAGATGTATTTCTGTCCACAGCATCTCCTTTGGGGATGTATGTTTTTAACTTGTTTTCAGACCAGTCCACTCATGGGAAGTAGGGTTCTGCAACACCTTCAGCCCAGAAGAAAGCTGTAAACTTGTGTTTAAAACTAGACATGGGAAAGACTTTCCAGCTGAACAAAGCATTAGTAAATGTCCACAGACTTTGATAGAAGTCTTAATCTGAAAAACTAAGTTTATTACAGGTGCAGAAGGGTCAACTAAGGGGCAGCTTCTTAACAAAGAGCAGGATGTTTCAGTAGAAACTGGTGGAAGATTATTTCCACTGGCAGTAGGAACTTTAGGAATTGTTTAATCTACTTGTGCTTGAAAGCCACTGAAGCTTGTTCTGTATTTTTTATACACCATACTACTGTGCTGTAGCTGTGAACATTCTGAATATGGATATTTACACCGTTTTTAACCTATTTAACTTTTCAAGTTATATCTTTGTTACTGCATATTATTTTGAGGCTTGTGAATAGGAAGACCATCTAAACAGTGGACAAAGCTGCACTACTGTTAGTTTTCCACATGCAGTATTAAAAAATCAGCTGGGTCTCAATGTTCATCTTAAAGGGTTTAAAGAGGGGTTCTAAACACTCAGGCTGAGAAGTAATCCCACTCTTCTGTTGTTCATATCCCACTGCAAAAAGTTACTTAGATATTTTTTTTTTCCTGCACCTAAATCAGAATAATCTCCAAACTCTGTACCATCTGTGAATTTTGCATTTTAGCACTTGCACTATTACCAGCTACTTCTGCTGAGTAACACTTAAAAATGGTATTCTTGGACCTCCAAAGACTAACTGTGACCCCCCCTGCAAGGAACTTCATGGTAAGTTTTTGTAATTAGCATGGCTTTAATTTTGTTTAAATTGTTCAGGTTTAAGGTTTTAGGCTGATTGGCAGCATTGAGTACTCTTTGCTAATCATTTTAGCCTTCCTTCACCCTCAAACAAAATCCCTGAAAATTTTAGAATAATTTTCAAGTTTTAGTAGTATTTTCTAACTGCTTTGCATACTCTAGTGTTTATAAGTGAGTAAATAAACTACTATTGAAAACATATTGAAGTGTTTGGAGTCTTGTTTTTTTTTTTTAAAGAGATTGCATTTTCAGTTATATTCTAGAAAGTGAAATAAACACTAATGAAAGAATGCGAGATACAAGAAAGGGAGTTTATGTAATTGTAAGGGGATACATAGTGTAGTCAAAATGTTTTTTTATAACCTTGCTTCTGATTAGTTCTGAGAATGTTGTCAGCTGAACACATACTGAAATGATAAACCTGAATGTGAAAGCTTATTCTTTATAAAACTATGTTCAGAAAAACAGTTTTTGCAGCTGATGGGAGGAACTTCATTAAGGCAAGGGCTGTACAGCTGTCCCTACGCTGTGTACAGCAGGTACCTGCAGAGGTACTTTGAGGCATACAGCATTGTACATAAATACCCCCCAAACACAGGGTGCAGCTGGGATTCTTCAACTGCCACCATACCTGAGGGAGTGGGGTAAGATACCTGGATGCTCTTGCGTGCTTTCACTGGACGTGCGTTCCTTCAAAAGCTGCAGTCTTAGAAGAATCCACAGCACTACCTAAAAGAAGACAAAATACACTGTTTTAAGAAAAGAGTAATGCCTTCTTCAGGCAGATGGCAATTTTGTAAATCTAAAGGTCTTTTAACAGCTGCTGGGACAGTTTTTCCCCACCCTGATACAGCTGCCCCATCATTTGCTTTCATTTGAAATCTGTCATCTTTTCCTGGTGAACAAATAGGTGTGATATTGGTACTAATTGAGACTTTATGCTCCCATGTAAGCAATACAATGTCATTGTCAAAGTTGAACAAGATCATTTTTACAACCTTCATGAATAAAAATTTTTTCTGCCTGGGCATCTTCATAGCAAAATGAGCCTTTGTTCAAAATCCCCAATTTAATCCTCAAAGCTGAGGGCTTTCTTTGATCAGCTACACCATGAGCAGCTGTTAGAACCCAGTTGTCGTACAAAAGTGAACCACCTCCTCATCCTCCTTGCTCTGTAATTAACATCACTTGCGAGGGAAATTCTCCAGGCTTGGCTCGCTTTCCTCCATATATACGTGCCACAGTTCCACTTCTCTGTGTTCCACAAACTGCAAAACAATGAAGGCAGCAATAACTGTTCAACATTTTAAGATCTGGACGCTGAATTATTATGCTTGTATGGATTAAATTAAGTTAATGATTCTAAATGTAATTCCTAGATTGTTTTGGAATGGTAAAATTGCTTGCAAATGAATATTTGATTTAGAGTACCATTTTCATTAGTATTACATACATCCTCTGGAAAAGTTCTGTAATCAAGAGAGACAGTTCTGCTTAGGAATTGGGCATAGAGAAGTAAGTTTATTTGTTCTGAATGTAAATTAAGGTAATTGGAATATATGGATATTCTAATCTAAAAGAGGAACAATGACGCTTTTACGTTGTAAAATGTTTCTCCCAAAATTCAAGTCTTGGATCTTGAGTAATTTTACAGACTAACTCATTTAGCAGTTCAAGCATTAAAAAAAAAACAAACAAACAACCCCAAGCTCATGCTCTGTGATAAGGGTATTCAGTGGCTTTTTGCCCTCACAAATACTTCTGGAACATGGTTCAATTTTCCTGGCAGAAACAATGCCAAGCAATTAAAAAACAACAATTCAGTTATTTATGAAACTGCATTCTCCAAAAGAAAGCTGGAATAAACTGAAGGTTCAGCTTTTTACTCTCTTTGAGGGGAACTTGAACGGAATTTCTGGCATTAACCTGCAATGCTAGCAGCAAGAGGGAGCCTCAGGCAAGACCAAGGCATGTTAAAGTAGCAATTTAACAGATAAATGTAAGGTCAATAACTACAGGGAGTGCCAGTCACACCGTGTGGTTATCATAACATTTAGGTTTGTTATTGTTCCTCCCTGTTAAACAGCAATTTTAGCACTTGCTGTTTTGAAAACTGGAGTAACATAAAGGTGGTAATCTGATTCTTAAGATGAACATTCTACAGTGAAGTGGTTCTGCCTCATCAACTTAAAAGTACTGAAAAAATCTAAGGAAGCCATGGTATTACACCTGCTACTTTACTTAACATAAGCAATGTAATAGCTTAGCTGAGTAACTGTTAACAGCCCAGCATCTGTAGTTCCCTGCCAGCTGGTATTTAGGAACACACGTTGCAGAACAGAGCCTAGCTCCTTTGTTACAGGAAACGTTCTGAAGTTCCAACTCGGGTGCACGCAAGTGCATTACTTCAAAGCAAGCTGTGTCCTTCAGCACTGAACTATGTACAATCTGCCTGGCTGTCTCTGTAACGAAGCATGACCATGGACCAACAACAGTCAGTACTAGCTGACAGCTTGTTAATGATTTTGCAGCAACTACTAATTCCAGCTATTTTGTACATGCATGCATTACCTGGTTCACAGACAGGAGGGGTTATTTCTCCTTTGTAGTTTTTGCAGTATCCATCATCACTGCATATATATCTATCTGCATCTCACAGAGACAACAAAAAATAAGAACAATTGAAGAGAACAGCTGGGCATTGTTTTAAAACAACACAGAAATGACACTCCACAGGCATTGTTAGATGTCGTATTTTAGGTCTCCTTTGAGTTTACTGCAGGCTCATGAGAAGGTGACTCCACATCACTCACTCACCCCTCTCTGGCTGTTTGCAGGATCTAATACTATTAAACGCCACTAATTGGGGAATTACCAGAATGTGTTAAGCTTCCAACTGTTACTGAATGAAGCCTACCTGGCAAACTTTTCAGTATGCTTAGGGACATGTCCTTAAAAATGGAAGTAACACTTTTAAAGTTAAAAGCCTTTGTGTTGTGTTTCAGAAAGGTTCTGCTGACCTTTACAGGCATGTCTGTGTAAGGCAGGGGTATTCACTCTGTACACCACCAGAACCAAGAACACTCTTAATCTGATAGTTAGGACTTACCATTATTATTAGCCTTCATGGGGTAGAAGGGGGCTTCACACTGGTACTGAATTTCAGCATTGTAGGTGGTCTTCTCAGGCTCCATAACATATGTAACAGCACCACTGTCTATGTCTGCAAGTTGCCCACAGTCAGCAAGTAAAACAGTTCAAAAATATATTTAAAAAAAAAAAAAAGAAAGAAAAGGTAGCGCACTGATAAAGTCAACCTAATCAAGCAGGATTCAACTGTGATCTTCAGGGAATGGTACAAGGCCTCTTTACTCAAGATGACAGAAACAGAAATACTGGTGAAGGTTCCATGCTCACAACTGGGCAGGCAGACATTAATAACATCACGGCTGTGTACTGGGAGCTGGAAAACTTAGTAGATTCTGTGGTTCCCTCAGAAAATTTGCACTCCCTTCCATTAGATTAAGCTGTGACTGTGCAAGAGTCATGCTGCATGCCATGTACGTGGGAAACTAACACGTATATTAATTAATACAGACTAATTAAAAATAAATTGTACCAGTACTCTAAGAGTACAGGTACTATATTTTTCTCCTATGATGATGATGCTTTTGCTAGTCACTTAAAACTGTTGGGACATTGTACACAATTTCAAAGGATGCTACCATGCTTTTTTTTGTTGTTTTAAATAACCATCAGTGCTTTTTAGAGATTTTAAAGAACGGCAGAAATCGAAACATCTTCCAAGTTACAAATACACAATGCACTTTGACAAGAAATGGAAGAGTTACTAAGCAGAAGAAAATGTTTCTCATACTGCAACTTCTATCATTGTCTTTACAAAACCAATGTTTTAAATATAAATATTTATACAAATTTTCAAATTCACAAATATTAGCACTGACTTACTGATGCACTTTGCCAATGGTTTGTTCCAAGAACCATTCTTTTGACATTTCACTACAAAAGACTTCACAACGTTTTAATTCTCCAAGAAGCATGAATAGAAAAAAAAGCTCATATTAATTCCACATCAAACAGGGCTAATTACAGAAAAACAACATCAATTACACATTTATTTGTTCATTCATAAGGGAAAAAACAATAACTAGATTTTTATTTGCTTAAAATGTCTTTACTTAATGTACTGCTTTGCTGCACTACTTTCAGAGTGGGAAAAGGTAAATAATTCTTATATGATCATCATATAGATACAAACGTGGGTGCTAATAAAGGCCATAGCGGATGGCTGTGACTGTGAGGGAGAGGGTTACTTACCCTTTCTGGAATTTGGAGGCTAATTTGCATTTGTTGTGTAGCAGTTCCGCCACTTACACCTGCCTTGTCACCAGCAATGATGGCACACAGTGCTGGTCAGTGCATTTCAAGGACAACACGGAATACAGCTTTCATCTATCTACTCCCATACAGACCCAGCTTTCCTGCTATTGGCGTTGAACACTAAGCCTCACATCAGTTCAGTTATTCTGGGTTTCCACATCAACACTAAACAGTAAATGTGTGCAACTATCAAATCAGACTATAAAGTAACTGTTGAGGTAAGCCTGTGCCTTCCTAAAACAAAATCCCCTACCTGTGATTTTAAAATTTTGCTGTAAGCATAGACAGACATGCTGGGTTTGGCTGGGATAGAGTTAATTTTCTTCACAGTAGCTAGTATGGGGCTACGTTTCGGATTTGTGCTGAAAAGTGTTGATAACGCCAAGATGTATTCATTACTGCTGAGCAGTGCTTACACAGAGCCAAGGCCTTTTCTGCTCCTCACCCCACCCCAGCAGCGAGTAGGCTGGGGGTGCACAAGAAGTCGGGAGGGGACATAGCTGGGACAGCTGACCCCAACTGACCCAAGGGATATTCCAGACCATATGACATCATGCTCAGCATATAAAGCTGGGGGAAGAAGAAGGACGGGGGGCACATTTGGAGTTATGGCATTTGTCTTCCCAAGTAACCATTACACATGATGGAGCCCTGCTTTCCTAGAGATGGCTGAACACCTGCCTGCTGATGGGATGTGATGAATGAATTCCTTGTTTTGCTTTGCTTGCATGCGCGGCTTTTGCTTTACCTATTAAACTGTCTATCTTAGCCCACAAGCCTTCTCACTTTTATCCTTCTGATTCTCTCCCCCATCCCACTGTGAGGGAGGTGAAGGAGCAGCTGCGTGATGCTTAGTTGCCAGCTGGGGTTAAACCACGAAAACAAACTAGAGTATATTCCAAAACTGCCTGCTGGGAAGCAGGATGTTACTAAGAAACAAGTCTGAAATGCGGCATTCAGCAGGAATGACCAAATATTCCAGTTTTAACTTCCCTGGAGAGATGTACTAACAAATGAAAGAACATTAAAAATTCTCGCTACACTGATCTTGTGAAATCTTTCATAAAATCATTCTTTTATTCCAACATAATTACAAGCAAATCTCTAAGCAGCAGTGTTCAAAGAGCATCAGCATGGGCATACATACACACAGGCATACACAGAAACACAATGCTTTGGGGAGGATATCAAAGAAAGGACAACTGCTAACAAATCCAGTGTTCTGAATACACCTCATAATTAGAGCATGCGAAAAACAGAAACTGTTAATGAGAAAAGGCACCTACATGTTTAATCCCTGAGAAATTAAGTCTAACAGGGCTGACAGTGCTATGGTTCGCCTACTTCAAGCAGCACATACCCGGTGTCACATGAGAGCACAGTGGTCACCCAGAATGTACCGCACTTGCACTGGTGCGATGTGACCATGGGGTGGTGCTTCAGGACTGGGACATGGCAAACCTGCAGAGGATCTGAACACAGAATATTCCCCTTAAGAGCGAACTCGTTACTTACTGCTAAAGGCTCTTAGGGAAAAAAACACCCTTTCTCTGCCTTTTCTCTACACTGTTTCACTCACATGGACACAGATAGGCAATTACTGAGAATAAAAGGAAAAAACTATGACTGACTGACTGTGATACTCTTGCATCCAAGGTGTGCAGCGACCTGCACAGAGCCAGACTACACTGACAGGACTTGCCCAGTGTGTCTGTTGCCTAAACATGTACCTCATAACTCTTGACAAGTTGGGAAAATTGTTTCCTAAAATAAAATCATATGCCTGGACCCGAGTTGAACTGTAAGATCAGCTGGAATTCTGGAGTTCTCTTAAAACTTTACTTCAGAAGTAAACTACCTAGCAGCTACATTGTTTAATAGGTATGCTACTGGAAACTAAGTATAAAACCACTGTTTCAAACCACCACTATTTGGTTGCTGTTCAGGCCTTTCCAGAATGAAGTTCTGGGAATAGTTTGGGCTTGAGAACTAAACAGAGGTCACCTACCCACCTGTTGCCATGTATTCCATCTTCCACCTAGTGTCTGCTCCCGAGATATCAGTTATGAAAGTAATACAACACTAACCTGTGTCTCAATTTTTGCAGGCAAAGTCCTTCCACAGAACGGGCCAAATTGCTTTTTGGGTGTTTTAACCTGAAAAGAATGAGAGAAGGCAAACAAACTGTCTTTATTTCTTCCCCCATGAGGCTTATGGAAGAACAAACCGATTTTAATATAATGACTCCCTGAACCTGAATGGTCTCTTCTTGTGAAGTTTATAAAAAACAGGCAAGTGGTTAGAGTGATGGCTCATCACTGGTAACTCACAGCGTGCCTTTTCTCCAAGTATCCTAAGTGCTATAGAATTCCTGGGAAGTGATCACTGGGTCCATTTTATAGATAAGCAAACCGAATGCAAAAGATTTAACTGACTCCCCTGGCATCACCGATCTGTGATAAGGGTAGAGGTTGTCATGAAATCTATCAAGTCATCACACATATGTGTGCTTGGTTTTGGTGAATTTCCCAAAAGAGGAAGGTGTTGAAAGAAAGAAAAAAAAAGAAAACTGAAAGGATGAGAAAAAGAAATGAATGAGGAAAGATAAAGGGAGACAAAACTGTAAATTAACATGGAGAAATACAGGCTGAAGAAGATGCAGTAAAAGAACTGGGCCTGTCTTACAAACACTGTGATGAAATACAATAAACCTCACCTTACCTTAAGGACATCACAGGGGCACAATACTCCTGGGTATGTCTCCACATTAAAGGTTTCCATGAATTCCAGTGTGATCAGGAAGCCGTCTTCTACCTGGATACTGTAGCTGCAGGAGCTGAGTGTGGGATAAGGTGTTGGATAGTCAGGGCTGGTGACTTCTCCAATTCTTTCAGGAAAAACCTGACTCTGATGGTGGTCTAAGGGGGGAAAAAAAAAATCAAAGCAACCCAACAACAGAAAATTATGATCATAGTTGTATTAACTCAGTTCAGCCGTACTGGGTAGTGGATCTTTTTCTACACTAGTCTATTCCTTTGAAAAAGTTTCAGAGCCACGTATCTACCTACCGATGAAATGAAGCTAGTCTCACACATTTCACCAGGGGGCATTTGTCGCTGTTGAGAAAATTGCCCTCTCCCTCTCCCTCTGTTGTAGTAGAACCAGGGCTCAAGCGTTATCGAGCACTCCTACCTCAGAAGTGGTGCAGGGAAGGACATTGGGAAAGCACCACTTAAGACAGTCACAGGGCTGGAGGTCAGAAAGAAGTGCGATAGCTGGAAGCTCATCAGAAACATTCCGAGGTGTTAATTTGCAGCTTCTCTGCTGCACCAGAGTGTGTAGGGTGGTAGGATAGCTATCAGCTCCTCAATTCCAGAAGCCTCTGAATGCAGCTCTTTCTTTTTAATGCCTTTGTTGCCAGACATTTAGAATGTAATTGTATTCTCTGAGCAAAACCAGCTGTGCCTCTTGCCGACACAATTGGAGCCACAAATGCTCCCTGCTGAAGAGAAGCAAGAAGGAACAGCCACAAGTGCCCCGAGGATCTCTGCTTGTTGACAGCATCTGATCACTGTGAAGTGGTGCTTTGATCAGCTGGGAACAAAGGCTTTATGATGTGCTGCAAAAGCTGTATGAGCAATCCTTTAATTGATGAGGAATGCTGGACTGGCTGATAACACCGGCATATTTTTGTACCACTGTGACACTGAATTAGTTGTAAGAGGCTAATTGTTTGACTTCTTTGAATTGTATCCTCAAACACACCATGCTAACCTCCACCAACAAAAATGCTATTATCCAGTCATTAATTACAGATTATCACCTAAAGTAGACCGTACAGTTTAAGGTTGCCATTTCAATGGAAGGGGACCAAGTTGTGAATGAGAAAATGAACGTTATTGTCCCTTAACTAAACATGGATTTCATTAGCCAAGATTCTAAGCTCCTTTTACGTCAGAGAATGAAACTTGCTTCCAATCCTATACCTATGCAACAGCCCTACTTGCTGCTACAGGAAGTATTCGGATACAAGTGTTTACTTGGAAAGGAAAGCAGGAATGGGTAAAAGGATAATATTTTTGTTTTATGTGTTTGTGGCTCTTAGCGCAACTACAATACCACAACACAAGCAATGATGCACTTGGGTATCAAGTGTTTCTTTCAGCACAAGCTGTAATTTCAGAACAACCTTTCTCTGTCCATCTTCCCAGAAAGTTATGAGCAGCTGCTTTTAGTTGACGTAAACCTACCCATCACCACAGTGACTGAGCATCTCTCTGTGTTCTACTCTGAATTAATTGTCCTAGGTTTTCAAACATAGCTGACAAATACACAGAGTAAACCAGTTAATAAATACCTAGAAATGCCTATTCTGTTAAAACTGAGCACTCTCCTAATTTTTAAATCCTGTTTGAAATGCCTCTCTTGGTCCAAAGAAGCAGAGAAAGCTTGACTAATTCACCTGGAGGTTCTGGCTGCCTCTGAATCCCGCCTAACAGCACACCGCTTTGCACCAGCAGAAATCAGTTGAGCTACAATGGGAATTAAATCTTTCCCTTTCACGCTATACTTGTAGAGGATTATCAGCAAGTGGGTTGTTTTCTTAATTGTTATTACCTCATTCTCTCCAGCTAAATGCATGTTTCTGTAATTCCACCGATTGTGCCTCAAACTACAGAAGTATTCGATGGCTATGTAAGAATAAAGCATATTTTCCAGCACACTCCCCTGAGTTGCTGCAGGTGCTGCTTAAAATACTGCTAGTGACACAGAGTTCACTGCCTCTCCCCAAGCTTTAAGCTCCCACTATAATGATTCCTTCCACCTGCTGCAAGCCCAGGCTAAGAAACATCCCAAAACCCACCTGATACACAGCTTTAGCAGTATACTGCTCACTGCCATGTAAGTGCAAAAAAGTCTGCTTCTCTTAAAAACTGAAATTTCCTCATGCTGCTAATATCTGTCCCAGCTCTACAGCCCCTACAGGAGTAGTCTGGAGGCAATTATAGCAAGAGATAGCGATGAAAACATTAAATCCTTGGGTGTGAAGAAAGACTCAGCGGGAAGTCTTACCCTAGGCATACAAGCCACAATATAATGAGTGCTATCTTTATGCCCCTAACTCCCTACTGAAATCATGAGGAGGTTAGAATCTCAAATCTTCTGCTAGTTCTGCATCAGAATCCTTTCCTATTACCTACAAAACCATTTTTCCCTGGGCATGGGATCTACTGTGCAAAGAAGGAATACTCAGGTTGGTAAGGTTAAATTCTCTCTTACAAGAACCTCAGAGTTAGAAGGCAGCAACACCTTGACTTCTATTTACCATAAATGATCACATTATCTTCTTTCATTAAAGTATTTTTAAAGGAATGTTATTAGACTAAAGCTCAGCATAAAAACATGTAAGAGAGCAATGGTGGACAAACGGTGGTAACATGCACACACACGTATATATGCATGTAGAGACAGAAAAACACTGCATATAACCAAACACTATAGTTTCTGAAGGGTGTTTACTTTCTCCAGTAATAAAAGGGCAAAAGGACACATGATGAAATTAAAGGCTAAAAACCACAAATCTGATACAAAAACAGGATTAAGAAATAGCATATAATTAATCTGTGCAACATGCTGTCATATGAAATTTAAGGCAAACTTTTATACGCTAGTTTCTTAAGTTCAGCTTAAGCTAAGTAGCATACAGTCAACACAGGATATATAACACAGGATTACGCTTCTGTATGAGAGTATACTTTAAAAATCACTTACTGAACCATATCTTCCATTGAAGCATAAGATGCTGGCCAGTATCAAAGGCAGGAGATTGGACTTGAGGGATCCTTAGCCCAGATCCATTCTAGCAATGGATATTCCAGAATTGCTCTGAGCTGCCCAGGTGCTAGTTGAGAGGCTCTTCTGGGCAGTGATTGCTCTGAATTCACGCAGCAAAAAATAACACCACGCCTCTGCACAGAGCTGGGATCCCCATACGCTGTTATAGGACAAATAAGAATGGTACCCATTAATTCAGAAAAGTGGCCTTCACCTTGTTCTGAAGGACTAAAGAAGGAGAGAGACAGAGACTAATAGTTCTTCATACTTCATTACATTTGTCTCCTTTAAGCTCAGTTTCCTAATTTTGATGTGAGATTTTCATAATAGTTTGGAAAAATGCAAGTCATCACCAATAAACTCTCTTGACTTGTGCTCACATGAGCAGCCAAAACTAGCTGACCCAACAGACAATACTCTGCTAGTCCAAAAGAATTTGCGGCTTGAAGATGAAAAGGCTTAGACTGGACCTTACTTTTCTCCTAATATCTCCTGGATGTGGCTGCTGGGAGTTCCATTTGTCAGGGCAGTATTTTTTTCTGTAAGTCTGCAAGCAAGAAAGTCATAAACTAGCCAGCACAAAAAGGATCAAATAATTTTTTAACATCTGCCAGCAGAAATGCTGTCCTTTGACTTAGTCCAAGCTTTAGAGCTGTCCAGAGAGTGCTCAATAATGCTTAGGCCATATTTTTATTAGAATCACAGTGAGCTGTTTGCCAGAGGATTGAACTCTGAAAAATGACCCCCTCAAAACTTGCAAGTCCATTGTCACTGGCTCATTAGGTCTCAAATGAAAGGTGGGTCATAAATTGTATCCCCAAGCCATGACAAAATTTCAAGCCGCTTTGATCACAATTCACCATGACCATGAAACAGCTTCTGAACAAGATTAAATAGAGCAGAAGTAAGCCTTGGTAACTGCTTGCACAGCTACTCTATCCCCAAATCAGTTCTCTGCAGCACCTCCCTTCTACGACACTTACTGAGCATCTTCCCAGTAAGTCAGGGCAGGGATGTTACCTCTCGTTTTGCAGATGGATGTTCAAAACTGGTATCAAGTGACTTGCCGAAGATAACGGAGAAGTCTGCAAATTGCAGTGACCTGGGATGAGTCAAGTGTCCCATCTAAAAGACTCTCTGTCCCTCCCATGCTCACTTGGAAGAGGCTTCCTCCCCTGTTTACCCCAGGCACTAAAGAGTAGAGATGGGGTTGGAGAAACTGAGCCTCATAAATTACAATTAAAAGTAACTCCTGCTAAATTGCCGAAATAAGGAAATGCTGATCGACTAATGCTCCTTAATCCCCTCGAGCTTTTCAAACAAAGCCTTGTTTTATCTTCAGCAGCTCACCTACAGCTGCTCAGCTCTGACTTGTTAACCTCTTGCAATAATCATGTTTCCTCCACAGAGGTGGGGAGCTCTAGTCACTGACAAGTACGAAGCATGGCATTTCTTCAACACGTTTTAAGAAGATGGTCCCTGCCCAAAGAAGGTACAATCTAAAAGGACAACAAATGGATATTAATGTGGAGCAGTGAGAGGCATTGTTAGGGACTGAGACAGTATCAATCAATGCCACAAGCAATTATGCTGAAGAACAGCATTCCTCGTGTTTCATTTCTTGTGGGGAGGGAGGGCACTGTTGCCTTCCCTTGTGTGAAGGCAAGACACCTAAGCTGCCCTGGTGACATTCATATTACTTTACCAAACTCCCAGAACCAGAACACATTTCAGCCATAAGGCTAGGCTCCCAATGGGAGAAATGGCCAGAGTCACAAAATTTGGATTAAAAAAAAAATAATCAAACCTTTCCAAAGAGTGAATGGGCTCTGAATACAGTTTCAATCTACAAGCCTGAGTGCAGACAAAAGCATATCTAAAAAGAACATTAGGGAACAAAAATGTGTGGTTCTGGTCTTGTTGCAGTTTAAGAACTATGGAATGTCAAGCAACAAGAGCTGGACAAGAAATTCAAGAGTCTTCAGGTAGCTGTGATGCTCAGGGGCCTTTCACAATGGCTTCTCTCTTATCAGCTCCTGCCTTATCTACCTTCTTTTTTTCTCTAGTGACACATGGGAAATGCAAGAAAATGAATGCCCCAGAGGCTGCCATCAGCTTTCAACAAGGAACAGCCTCTTTATTGTCTGCAGGAGGCAGGTCTGAAAGGCAAGGAACCATGACATACAAGTCACCAAGCAAGAGAAGCCTGCAGCCCTTCGGCAGACTGCAACAGGCAGGTCAGGAGGGAGGGCAAAGCAGCTCTTCCCAGCACATCTGTCTCCATCTCTGCCTAAGCGAGAAGTTTAATTATCTCACGCTGGAAAATAAAGGAGAAAAAAAGAGCCTGTCAGTATCAGCCTGGTCAGACAGGAGCCCAAAAATCAAAGGGGCAGCTTTTGCCCTCATCTCATGATGGCGATCCCCAGAGACCTTTGCTTTGCAGCCCAGCTCAGTCACTGTCGCTGAAGTGGCTTCAGTGCTTGCATCTAAAGGCCTCTGAAATGTGAACAGGTTCCAGCACATCAGCTGCACTATAGTAATTCCCAATGTGCAGGTGTCCACCCATCAGGGTAGCCCAGCCCTCCAATATTGCTGCTAAGCTCCCTCTGCTAGTATGATGTTCATGGAGGGGGGCATAAGTGCACACATGAATGGTCAACACAAAGCTGCTAGTCTGCTAGTTCACAGCTACTCATTTTGCACCTTCACATTAAGACCAGGCACATGCTTTATAGCGTTAGTAAATCCATATACTTGTGCTAAAAGCCATCACTTTAGGAAGGGGAGGTTGAATGAACAGGTCTGTTCCAATACACTGGAGATACGAGGAGTTTGAATCTTGAATCAGACCCAGGCAGCCATGGCTGGAGAGTTTGTAATAGGCTAGAGTTGGGAAGCTAAATGCCAAGGTGGCCTTAAGCACTGGAAGTTAGATCTTATTCTGCATTTCAGCACTGGGGAGCTCAAAGAAACTATCTTCCCACCTGTGACAATATTTAGTGAGCAGTATGTGTGCTGGTTCTTTCCAGACAAGATTCAGCTCCAGGTGGGCAAAGCTGCACCCACAAAAGAGGAGTCTGACACCATGTGTAAGCACACGTTTCACTGCAAAGTGAATCCTAAGGTGCCGGTCATGGTGCTGATTCAGACAGACACTTCACTGCCTGATGACACATAAGCTTTCCCTAGTTGTGAAGTGAGAAGCAGAGCCAGGCAGAAGTCAGCTAGGTAAACCTCACGCTGTATGCCCTTCTGAACAAGAGATCTGCGCCTGGCCTTGTCTCCCATTAAATGAGTGGACCATTGTATCTGGTGTTAGTGATATGTGGACTGTGCTGCTTCTTGGCCTGTGTCCTTCCAGGGAGAGGAAGCAAACTGTTTCTCCATCAGACTTCACAACTCAATTGTTAGTTTTTCCAACACATCTACTAACTCGGGTCCAGAATACTCAGTATCTCAGTACCCAGGGAGCAAGATATACTCAGTTTTGCAAGGCTGGCTGCACTGGCAGCCATGAAGACTGGATGTGTCTGCAGTGGGAAGTGTAAGACAAGTTCCTTTTTTCTCCAATCTGTCTAAAGCTGAACACATGTGGATGCTGTCTTAGGAGTAACCAAAACCAACTGCCAGTGCACCATTTTACCGTGACACAATATTGTTGTCCTTAATGGCAGCCATTAGCCCACAGCCACTCTGCAAATCAGGGCCTCTGCTCACAGCCCTGACTAATGCCCTGGTACCTTCTTCCAGCTGCACCAGGAGCATAGGGAATAATGCAAACAACAACAAAACCCCACAGCTTTCACCTTGATGCTAGTGTCAGGACTGGATTTAAGTGGATGTTGTAGGTAGGGAAGCATCTCCTTATCTAGCTAGAGCTCACCTGTGCAGGTCCTCTTGTTTTCATGCAGTGTGTAGCCAATCCGACAGCTGCAATAGTAGCCCCCCACGTAGTTGTGACAGTGATGATTGCAGAGGGGTTCACCATCAAATAGCTGTTTGCACTCATCGATATCTAATGGGTGAAGCGCAGAATTAGGCAACCAATACCCTTCAACAACACTTCATCTTGGTCTGAACCACTCTGTGTTTTGTGAGGTTGGCTTGTTGGCCTTCGGTTGCTGTGCCCTTTTGGACCTGCTTCCATGCAATGAGACTGCCTTCTCCCACCTTACACAAGCAGCCACAGTTTATGAGAGCACAAGGAAGCACCAACCCCACCACAGCTGTCTCCCTTCCATCTACAAGAGGAGCTGGTCTCTTACCTTCAGCAGCGTAGAAGGCCTCAAAGCCTGTGAACGGTTTCTCATTGGAGTAATCAGACCGAAACGCTACCATGAGGTTGTTGTCAATGGAGACATATGTCTTGTTGCCCGGAGCCTCCTCAGTGTCTGTACTATCCTTTCCACACAGCGTAGCCAAGGTCCTCCCACCAGAGCTCAGCTGCAAAATGGGCAGACAAATCTACCAGATGAGCACAGAGCTTTGCTCTTCCCAACCTGCTGCCATGGCTTGGAAAGCATGTGTTTAATAGTGTGAGAAAGGAGGCTTGGATGCTCTCAAAATATGCTTCTGGAGGTCAGTCCAGATCCAGGGACAGATAAGAGAAGATTTCCCCTATTGTCTGTGACTTAAGCCCACAATTTTGTCTCCCTTTTTCCTTTCAGAGGCCCACATAAAGCTGTGATGCCAGCCTGGGCTATCAGCACCATGCTTTGTTTATAATGCTCTTGTTAACTTGGCACTCTCAGTGACAATCAGATCTTGGTAAAGCCAGAGACAACTGGGGTAAAAAGGTTTCATACACTGACAAATTCAAATGTATAGTAAAAGGTCTCTTTAAATTAGTCACTAACTTGCTCTATGATTCACTTATTACAGTTCCAGCTCTTCATTTATCTTGTGTTTTTACTACAAGAGTAATGTTCTGATACATGGGTTCATGCTATACACGGTAGTGATAGAACTCTGTACTACAGACCTGCCAGAAATGAGTACTCTGTCCTGCCCAAAGGAAATCACATGAAGAACAACACGGATTTGGGGAATGGGTGCAACTTGCCATATAAAACCATGGAAATGAGATCTTCCTAAATGGGAACAAGGCTGCCTGATTTGGTTCCATCAGATTCAAAAGTACTGCTGATGCATTGGGTTTGCATACTCCCTGTGCATACAGCTCCCTCTTTAATGTATATCAGACCCACGCAAAGAACAAAATGAGTGCAGAGGTACCATGGCCTTCAACCAGTGACAGGGCCACCCAGACGAGAGCGCATGCTAGCACATGGAGTACAAACCTTCCAGGGACACCGCTGATCACCCAAACACTTCCTGAAGATAGTATCTTTCTTTTCCCGAGGTTGTTTCTCACATTAGCTAGCAAACACACCATAGCAAGTGTTGCAAGTGCACGTTTAGACAAGCTGACAGTATCTTGTTTAGACTATCGCTTACACTTTTATGATCTCCCATTATACACTGTGTATAGCACTACTTGTTAATTTAGAACACACACTGTAACTTCAGCAAAATGAAGCTCAAATGTTTTGGGCAAAATTTCAAACCCTTTGCTTCATGAGAGGGGAACATCAGAATTTTCTGAGCACAAACAACTCAAGTTTCAGATGTTCCAACATGACAACCAGTTCTACTTCCTGGTCCCATGGGCCTCAATAAACACATCATTTAGAAATCAGATGAGCGTGAACTTTACTAGCAGACTAGAATCAAGTGCTTACAACAGTTACGATGGTCCTGCATGTGTCCAGGATCACATATACACAGTTTTTAACAACTTAGCCTGCTATACATCGCCCTGCCCTACACATACCTTCACATAATCGTATTCACACAGGTAGGACAGCTCCAGGTTGAAATGGGTGAAGTAGATGCGGACGGAATATCCCTTGGGTACAGTAATATTCCAGATTCTCTCCTTGTGATTAGGGTAGACATTTGGGAAGTTGGGGGATGTGATCCTCCCATACATTTTTGGCAGCACAATGCTGCTGCTTACTTCACTGTAAAGCATAGCTAGCAAGACAAACAGCCTGTGACAAAGGAACAGAGATTAACAGAAAAAGAGTGAGCGTCAACTCAGATCATACCCCAAAAGCCACACAACCAAAGTTGCCAGTCTTGATACCAAATCAGATATCTCAGTGCTAGCTGAAATCTTCATGCCCAACACCCTTCTCACTTGACAATGGAAGAAGTCAGAAGGTATCAGTGGAGTCATACTGTAGTAACAGCTAAACAGCCTTCTAAGGCCTGCACAAAACCAAGTAGCCAGAGAAGCTGGGGAGGTCCCTGCGACTGCACTCACCTCATCGTGTTGCTCTCCTGTCTGAGCCTGCTCTGCTCTGAGCCCTGGGGAAGGAATCTCTTCTGATGTATTTGCATTTGGGGGCGGATGTATTTATTGTGTGTGCTCTGCTGTGTTTGTCTGGATGTTGAACTCTGATGTTTATCTCCCTTCCACCCCCTTCAGCCTGCTGAGTTCTGGGAACAGCAATCACTAAAAACCAGGCTTGTGTTCAGTGCATGAGGCCTCAGTCAATGACAGGGAGAGGCAGACAGGGATGGAGTGGATGGATTAGGAATGCTGCAGGCTCTTGGAGGGAGCTGTACTATCGCAGCTCTGTGGGAAGGCAGGCAGTGGGAGGAGGTACAGAGTGGCTCCAGACAGTGTCTGCATGGGGGAACAAGGGGAGTTGGGCAACGCTCTTTCCCTCCAACCAACTGATCTACAATTACAATTAATGCAAACAGCATGTTACTGGAAGTACAGTTTCTTCCGTTGTGAGAGCAGGAAGGTGTTGAAAACAAAATAATGGGGCATATTACAGGATTTCAGAACAGTGAGTGAGGCTGGTTAGATGGTTCTGTGTAATGGCACAGGAATACTCAGGTGACACGACACTACAGCGCACACTGGCAGGAGTTTAAGAGATGTGAAAGTCTTCCAGTTCTTAGCTGCACATTTTAATCCAGTGCAAGCTTGTGTTGACTGAAACCTGCTCTATGCCTTGTTTACATGCACAGATTGCTTTTTATCTTGTCCACCTTGGAACACCCATAAGGTAAAAAAGCATTCTTAATTAATTATGTCTTTTGAACCTGGCTTGGTACAGAAACAAGACAAAAATCCTCTGGGCTCACATCTGCCTGTGTAACCTAGCTTACTAACTTGAAAGGCCCAACAGTCAATTTCTACCAAATTTGGCAGAAGAGAAGCAGTCCCAAGGATATCAGTGCAATGTAGATAGGTGGATGGATAAAAAAATACCTATCATTGGGGATTCTCTGAGGGAAAAACTAAAAAAAAGAACTCAAATTTCTTTTAAACATTTGTGGATCCACGCAGGGATTTCACACCACTATAAGACCCCAGGGAATTCAACTGGGAAAGCCAACGCTATAGGACATAAAGCTTTATTAATTCCACTGCTTGCAGACTGCTTCTTTCCAAGTCAGCATTTAGGTTTCCCACAAAACTCCTATTCCAGCTCATATTGAGATAGGCCTAAATTTATAGAGGGTGAAAAGACAGATATGTTGACGCCAAACCTAGGTCCTACCTCTTCCCTGACAAAAATGGGACAGAGAGCAGGAAAACTGATTTGCAGCAGGGAACAGACTACCGCACTGCACATGCAGGAAATTTATACTGAGATATCCTGTAATTAAATGGACACCTTCTGATACTTATTTTTGAACAGCCAAAAAATCATTACCCCAGGCAGCAAAGTTGGCGCTGGCAGGAATGCAGGAGTTATTACATGAACAAAACTAAAGCCAACAAAGCATTTAGCAGACTGCAACAGAAAACACCATTTAATAAAAGTGAAGGAGAAACCAGTAGCAGTAATAATTAATTGTGTAGCAGCACTACCTACAAGCACAGTTAACGGACAAGAACCCAGAGGGGACTAGCTTTTCCCATGGCCCACTAGCTGCTAAAAGGATCCTGTCAACACACAAAAGATGTGGACTTTATACTGGCTGGAAACAAGGGAAGAGAAAGAAAATTTTGCAAAAAATCAGTCCGTGTCTAACTAAGCTGGTGCCCGATTCCCACAGACATAAGTACTTCCAGAACCATCCCACATCAGGCTTCCTGCTCAGTTCAGTAGCAGAGGCATGAAGAGTCAATTCTGGTCTTGGGTCTGAAAAGTTTCTCACAGCTCCAGAATTTGATGAGGGCCCTGAAGCTGATGGTTGCTGCCTAGCACTGAAAAAAAGAAAGCTGACTTAATAAATTGTAATCCTGGAGACTGAGAAACCGAATGCTTGGTGCACATATTGGCTTTCCTCTGGCATGGTCTGTGGAGAGACAAGACTGCTGTGATTTTAGTCCTTAGCACCTGATGTGAACAACGCCAAAAACGTTGTCCCTGTTTCTTTGCCCAGAAACCTTCCACCTCCAAAAGGCTGTTGGGCATCAGCTAGCCAGGTGCAACAGTATCTTGAGAGCACTATGATAGCTAACCTCAGGCCCCACAGATGCTCCTCTTGCCCACAATTTCTCTTTTGTCTGCACAGGACTAAGCCAGCCTGAAGGCTCAGTGGACTTCATCCATGTGACTGCAGTTTCTAGAGCTCTGTAACTTGCCACGTTACTGATCCACTTTAGGAAGCTTGGGTGTTATCTGAAATGACAGACGCCTCTTGAGAAGTCTGCCCAGCTGTCTTCTTGTGCCCCTGTCTCCTTCCATGCTTGAGGGCTGAGGTAGCACAAAGGCAAGCCATCATTTTTGAGAGAACCACCAACATGTGTGAAAGCCAAGGTTCAGAAAAAGGACTTCCCCTTGAAAAAAAAATAATAATTCTTTTACTACTCAACACTGAGGTCTGTCAAGGAAAGGTTTCAAATCCTTCCTGTGGCAACAGCAAGTGCAGACAGCTAAGCCAGACACATGAATAAATCAGCAAGAGCAGAGCTGCTCAGCCAACACAATGCCCCTCAGGCTGGTACCACTAAGATCCAGAGACCTGATCTCCACTTTCCCTGCAAAACCAGACAGCAGCAGGAACCAGCTGTCAAAATGAGAAGGCTGGAAACCAGCTGTGCAGCTAGAGCCTTCATCAAAGTTGTGTAAGATCCAGGCTAAGTCCTGGGATAGCTCTTCAGTTCAGATTTCCCTCTGACCCCAAGTTTTGAAACTGCAAAAATGTTACCTAAGGTAAATTCTGCCAAAGCTGTGTTCCTGCAGAAAGAGCTTCAGCTGTGACAGACTCTGGGATCCTGTAAAAATGAAGTCAATACAGCCCCACATCCACCTAATCAAAAAAGTTCCAGACAGCTCTATTCTCAAATGGACCATGCAAAACCACACACTGCCTCAGAAAATCATCTTGTGCCAGGGGAGAAAACCATCTCTGGGCCTTTGAAAGGCAGCTCCTGCGTTCTGACAGCAATTCTATGAAAAGCTCTGCAACGACTGATGACAGTCAGGACCAGATGTTTCAGGTGTAATACACAGGACAGCGAGCATCTGAACATGCCTCCAAATCCAAAACACAGGTACAGTGCCAAAGCAAGATGCTGGTTAATGAATAGAGGAAAAGCGTGCACAGGTCTTCCTGGCTTCTAAGATGGGACAGTGCAGTCATCTAACATAGCAGTGGCTATTCTTGCGTCACAAACCAGGAGAGCAAATGAGCATAATGGCTGCTTGCTGTGATCCCTGAAGACATTGCTCCCCACTGCCCCTTACTTCTCAAATGCCAGCTGCCTCTGCAGAGCCCTAAGAGATTGCTTGGATGTTTGCTGTTCCGTGGCTAAATCCAATCCTCCTGCATTGAGGGGTTCAGAGGACTGGGGGGACCAAATGCAGCAGAGGAAAAGGCGTTCTGTTTTCTCATTACAAATCAAATAGCGTGACTGACATCAAAAGACAAGCACACAGACGGAGCAAGCAGAGCATGGAGTGGGGCAGCAGGAAGAGCCTGGCTGCTGTGAAGCAGGAAAAAATAATCTTGCCAGGGAAAAATAGCAGGCAGAGAAAGCTCATGCAATGGGGCAAGATACTTTCTTCAGTTAGGGCATGCTTTCCTCCTTCCTATGCTGTCTACTGCTACCTCATTGTTTTATATTCTGTTTGCAAAGATGGACTCCAACTGCTACAGAATGCTAAGGCACATTTCTCCAGCAGCAAAAACATCACCGGACTTGTCCTCTCTACGCTGCACTGACTTCCAAAGCACAGCCAGTGCAATTCTACAGTGTCGTCCTCATCTGAAAGCACTCAGATCTGAGCTCAAATTGTCTAGGAAGATCAATAAAAACTCTGGGGTAAAGATAGTGGTCGACAGCTTTGCTCCTCTGGCATGAACAGAGCTCTCAAAAACAACGGTAACTGTCACCTGTGTGGGACTGGTCTCAGGCTGTGAAACATGACCTCTCCAGGAGCACCACAAAGCTCAGAGTGCAAAGCATATGTGTCTGAACATGTGTGTCTGTGTGTGTATGCACATGCACGCATGCATATGTTAGAGACCACGCACACACAATTTATACATTATGTATGTATACACACTCAAAATGATAATGTGTAAATACCTGTATAACTTCTGTTCAACTACACAGCTGCAGAATCCAACAGCATGTAATGTTCATGTATGCCAGCCCATTTCAACCACTGCATGGATATATGTGTATGTATTCATATACGTGACTATACAAATTCCAGGGCAAACCCCTGCACTGCACACTCACATCCCCTTGGGAAGAGAATATGACAGCACACAAGTTAAGAGATGTTGGTCACACTACTCCGCCTTCTCCTGGAAAAAACACCCACTCTGCCATGGGGAAGACAGCATAAGAACTGCATACGTCAGAATTTCTTTTCCCCCTGCCTGTTTCGCCAGTCCCATTAGCCTGGCTCTCAAAAACTGAACTAGCTCACAAAGCTACCGTCTCGCTCCCGCCCACATCCTTGGTAGCTGCAGCATGTCTGCTGGGCTGGCTCCAAGACTGTGACTTCACTGGAGCAGCTGTTTTTGCTGGGAACAGAATTTGGTTACAATTCAGTTACAGCTAGAGCCAAAGCTATGAAATACAGTGCTGTTTTCTCTCCAAGCAAAGATGCTATGCACATTACAGGCACAGCCAACACGCTTTCCTTGGGTAAGCCTGCCTCCAAACAGCCAAGAGGAACAAAGGGGGCGGGTGAATAACACACGTCTAACATGTATCTCCTATCCAACATGAAGTCTCAACCGAGGGAAGGCAGCCTGGGGCTTACAACAAAGAAAAGCAAGAAAAATACAACAAATCTCTGTACTAGAGGACACAAAGACCAACCAAGGATGAGCCCATCAGGAACTCCCTACTGTGAATAGAGTGAGGCTAATCAAAAGCCTCCCCTGAACCTATCATAGCCTCATTCAGCAAGCAGTTTGGCCCTGCAAAGTAATTAGGAGACTTTTCAGCTCCCAGAACAGCACCCAGGAATGACAACCTCATTCAGAGAGTAGTTTGGGGTTACACACCTGCCACAATGACTGGAAGGCCTGGAAAGTCACTTGCCAGCTTAGAAAAGGCTCTATTAGCATATGCCATTCCCTCCAGCGCAGTCTTCAATAAGAGGATCCACTTGAGCAGTAGCCTCTCTCCAAAATCATTCTTTATCAAGGCAGAACTGAAAAACAAGCTTGACAGAAGAACCATATCCATCTCCTGCTGGAGTTTCCATGTAATCCTCCACTGTTACATCTTTTCTTAAACAAAGCTTAAATCCTTTCCTATCTGCAGAACCAGACTCTGCAGAGTACAGCGACCAGCACTATGCTTGGGATGAAGCCCTGGTTTTTCAAAGAAGGGGAGCCCAGACTTCATCTTCCACACCAAAACCATAGCAAAGTTGCTCTCAGCTGAGAGCACAAGGCCTGCCTTTGGAAGTTAAAGCTTGGCTGCTTGTCTCTATTTCCATCTCCTTTCATTTATTCCTTCTTCTTTCAGGACTGCTCTTCCTCTACATGCAATCATTAACACTGTGAAGAATGGTATTCACCTCCCAAATGTATAACTTGCTGAGACTGGAGAGGACAGTAAATTCCTGAGGCTCCCTCCCCACTCAGGAAGAGGGAGAAGCTGAGAAACACGCTGAGGAATAGGTTTCAACAGCATTAGGACTGGCAAATTCATTAAACCCACTTGCAACAGGCTCCTTGTCCTTATATATATATCCAAATGCATTTTCTACTCACCCCTATTCAATGCAAAACCATTTTTCACCATTTCTCTTCCTTGGCAATTGTCCATAACCTCATTTTTTTCTAACAAAGAGGCTATTACCCCACTGATCTAGATAAACAGTAAAGCCAGCCCAAAGCACTCCCAAAATAAGAGCTACTGCTCAGACATTAAAGAGTTAGTATGATACATTGAAATAGACCAATCTTCCCTCTGGCTAAACCCCTCACTGAATACATGCAACCTCATTCCTGCCTTGGAGAAAATTGATTGAAGGCCATGTCAGTGCCAAGAGTCGCATCAATCAGAACCTGTATATTAAAATGCCTGTAACAATCCTGGAAAAAAAAAAAAACCTACAAAGAAATGAGCTGTGCTAAACTTTTGTTTACCACCTCAATGGAATGATATGCCTTTCCCAACCATTTCAAATCGACCCTCCTTCAGAGAAGTCTCAGATCCCTCATTGTTGTCTTTTTGGAGGAGAAATCAGGGATAAGCAAGGTACCTTCTAGATGCATTGCTTTTTACAAAGACTGGCCTTATCTATCTTACTTTTAAGGCAGGAATGTCACATCTGTTTCTGCCCAAAAGAACTGGAAGTGTTCAAACCAAACCGTCTTTCAGTATAGATCTAAGCTCACTTTTGCCAGAATTCCACCCTAAAGCTCTTGTTTCTTGCCCCAGGGAAAAAAAAAACCCAAACAAGCCCACCAAAATGCAGCACAAGAGTTCTGTGCTGCATGGACACTTTACCCTTCAGCTTCTTTGCTCGTTTTTGCATCTCTCACAGAAATCTTCACAAAGCAATAACCAGTAAAACATCCTTTGCTCCGGTATGCTTTTGTTTTGGGCAATGTCAAACACTTGGATTTGAGGTGAGATTGCTACTGTTTCATAGAGAAATTTAATTTTGTTTTTTAAATTAGCGGGACACTTACCTGGGCTTCCTGCTCCTCACATTTCAACACTGTTAGTGAAATCCACAACACTGAAGTTTTGGCAGGAGTCATGACTAAAGCTTGAACAACAAAGGGAATCTGCAAAAAGAAAATAACAGCATTTAAATACAATTTTCAACAAAACACAATTAAACAGAAGCACTACAAAGGAGGAGTGAGCTCATGCCAACACAGCACTGTACTCTGTCTCAGAAAAATCTACATTTCAGAGATAGGCAGAGCTATAACCTAGCTGTATAAAAACAAATGCTCAGGTGTTGGTACTCAAATACTCCCTGGATTTAGAGGTTACCTGACTGCTGAGCATATCTGATTACATATGTGACTTTTTAACATCTGCTGGACATATTGCCACCTGTTTTTACCTACTAACAGCAGACCCACCACTTGTTGAGTCTCAAAGCTGTATGCAGAAAAAGCCCACTAGAAACTGTTGACATACCCTGGAGGCATTGGATCTGCTTGGCAAGCGAAGGGAGACTTCGTGGATGCCATAGCCATCGTATTTAAAATTAGGCACAGAGACTATGAAAGTATATCCTAAATTGCCCCAGCCATAATATCTGCTAGTGTCTTCCGCTAGCCACCAGTTGCAAGAGCTTACTTTGGTCTAGCAATGCTCATTTCCACTGGAAAGGCAAACAAAATCATTTGGGTATATGCAGAGTTAATTTGGTACAAGGATATTGGATCTAACCTGGATTCCAACCTGAATGCCAAGACACTCAGAGCACAGACTACTTAACAGTTTTAGTCAAGTCTTACTACAGTGTGTGTTTATCTGAAGTGGCAAGAGCAATACAGAGCCACCAAGCAGCCAGCAAATTAAAAGATTATTGCACGTAATTTAAATGTTTGGCCGGGATCCCCTGAGGACCGGTAGGAAGAATCTCTGAGGAAAGGGAGATATTTTGTTTGATGTATGTTAGCAAGGAGGAAACTGAGCCAGAGCGCTAGCACGGCTGGAAGAATTATTCTTGCTGAAGTCAGATTACTCTAACTTGTCTGTTACCCTCTGCTTTGCAGCACTGTAATGACCCAAAATTGCAGCTGACAGATTGGTGCTGAGAGTTTGTCTCATTGAGGCTACCGCATGTGGATGGGCCATTATTCTTTCAATTTTGGTCTCTGATGCCTGTTAACATACATTAGGCTTTTCCATATGGTGCTTTTTAGCTTGGTGTCCAGGGCAGCTGCCTGAGCCTCTGCCCCCACCCACATGCGCAGGCCCTGTCTAATGAAAATGGATGATGGCCCCAGCTTACTAATGGGACACAGATGGACCAAACGGTTTTTCGTTTTGAAACATATTTTCATTTAACAAAGTCTCCAAAGACTGTGAGGTTTTTATTCTTCTATCACTGTAACATTCCCCCTAATACACTGCAATCTTCAGACAGGTGAGGAATTCGAAGTTGCAAACTTTCAGTTTAACTGGATCTGGAAGTCTACAGACCAATGGCCTATTCCAGTACTGCTGTTCTGCTGATGGCCTTGACAGTCACTTGCATGTTCTCTCACTTTCCTCCTCTCCTATCTCACCTCTTCTACTCATACTGAAAGATCTTCAGCATGAGAAGCAGCATTTTGGGGGGCAGATCTGTTAAAAGAAGGCCTGATAGGCTGTTCAATCAGCCTCAGCTGAGGGACTGTACTGCCTCCTGCAATACAGATAGTAATGATAAATTAAACAATTCGTTTATTATTATGAAAGCCTTGTGCAGACACAGCAAAAGGAGCCTCCATAGCCAGACGTGAGAACACGTGACTGAGGGGACTGTGCAGTGGGCATGGCAAGCAAGGGTCATTTCCCAGCAGGACTCCTCATTCTTCAAGTTATTCTTCTTGTTAATAGTATTTGTATTCCAAGAACAAGTGGGCACAAGCAGAGTCCAAATGCCAGAGAAGAGTCTAACACTTCCACATAATTTGTGGGAAAACAAAGCTCATCTTTTAGATGACACCAGTGTAACACGATACACCCACCAAAAAATGTGCAGAATTAAGGTATGCAGTAGGCAAACATCTCCTGCAAGATGGGAGCCATCTGTATCTTGCGCCAAGTGTCCTCTGCCATAAATTGCCACTGCAAGCCTATAGCCCAGTAGTGTTTTGCAAACAGCATTTCACATGCCTCTTTGCTAATTTGTTCTTCATGGCCAGCCTGGGGCATCTTATACTCAATTCCCTGTAGACTAGAGAGGATTCCGTTGCAGCGTGCACTGCTACAGTGATCTGGGAAGCCACACAGAACGAACTTCCCTTTGCTGACTGCTTTGATGACCCACTTGTTTGGCAGTACAACCTCTAGAAGATGGCATTCCCACAGTTCTGTGTCTGTACTCTGCACTGGGAAGTTCCCAAGGGCTCATGAGGCTATCTCCAACTTTCCAAAGTGCTCCTTGTTATTTATGGTTTCTGCACTCGCACTAAGTCTTTTGGAAATAATCCCCTTAATGCTAGGGCAGTGTTTGACCATGACATCTCATTTATCAGGCAGTCTATCCTCCCAGAGAGGTGAAGCCTAGTTAAAGGTTTCTGAGGGACAGGGCACGTGTCTGTATGTGCACATGTGAAAATGTGATGGGACTCAGGAAAACAATTCTCCTCGAATCTCTCAGCCTTCATTACGATTCTTCTTTTAAATGCCAGCTCTGATTTATGGCCTGCCATTCAGAGGCTATGAAGGCCCGCAGCCAGAACTGACCAGATGTCAGAAGAGGGCTTACAGAAACAGGAAACATATTAACCTGTCTCTGTGCCTGCCTAGATCCCCCAAGTGATACAGGAGCTGACAAGGATGGGCTGTTCTTGGCACATTACTTCCACCTAGAGCATTGCTTGGGGCTGTGACTGTTTAACGGTGGAGACACCCAGAACCAGGTGAAGAATCTCCAGGTGCAGTAATTCGGACACAGCCATTATCTTGTGCCCCAAGAGACAGACTTCCTGGATTGTAGTCTCCACCCTCCTACTTGCTTCCTGCAGGATCTTTGATTCATTGGCTGGTACTTTGGGTTGTCTCCTGTTAAATAGGAATGATCATTCTTGTTCGATGCACAAGAATGTTGGCAAAGGTGGGTCATCTCACAAAGACTCCTTCATGAAAACTGCTAGTTAAATAAAAATGGAAGCAACTACTTATCTGAAAAGAAAAATACACAAATACAGACATGCACGGCCACTTTCTCGTTGCAGCAATAACACTGAGAAATTTCATATTTCATACCAGGCCACAGTAATAACATAAGACGATTGACAAAATGCAGGCCTGCCTGTGACTAAATGGTTAAAGGGGGGGAGGACATTCCTTTACCTCACTCAACTGGGTTTATGTACCCCCTTGCACAGCTTCTGAGTCACACACTATTTAGACAGCTTTGCAATATGGAGACACTCAAATTTTTATTCTGGAATGGAGCAAAAGGCCACCAGTGGCATTTCTTCTCAGTTGTTCTGCTTCTAGAGCACTCTGTCCCATAGCATAACAAGCTGCCTTCCAGCACTGAACAGGGTTCAGTTATCCTTTTCGGAAGAGCAATCATAAGGCACTTTCCAGCCCGCTGGCTCCCAGCAGTGGGTAAATTCATCAGTTCACAGACGAAGATGAGCATTGTTTGCAAGCCAATATTTTAGAGCACAAAGACTGCTGTTTGCTCCCCACGGTTCTGGGCTCCTAAAGTGTAGATCCATGGCTTTTTAGGCAGCTGCAGCTCCCTGTCTGTACACCTGCACCTAAGCTTCTGGCAGGGCACCTCTCGCCATGGGACTAATTTACCTCTGACTAGATTAGCAGCACAAGGCCAAGGACAGAGGCAAAGCACTCATAGCAAAAAAGGCTTGTGTGGAGACATGTCCTGACCTCTGGGTTTCACTCTGAACAGGGGACTCCCTGCACAGAGTCTTGTCCCAGAGTTAAAAGCTCTGTATAAAATATTATCACAGAAATACTTTCCCTTTCTCTATTAATTAAGCTGCTGACTATGCTAGGTTCACTAACTAATGCATACCAATACACCCAGTGCTATCTAGAGAATCTGCTCTTGTTCAAATGCATAAAGTCACAGCGAAATCAACCAGATTTGAAGACTCTTCCTTCTATGCAACAGTGACCAAAGCTACAATGTGTCTAAATGACGGGGTCTCAAACCATCATCTAAGGGACCAAAAGTCTCCTGGGCAATTTCTGGGCTGTACAAACCAGGAGTGGGCAGCTTTCCACAGCCATAAAGCCTTGGCTTCTTTCTCTCTGTCAAGAAGAGACTAAAATACACCAGCCAAGCACAGCCCAGTGAAATTGAAGACATTTTTAACAGCAGACTTACCGAACCAGCAAACAATCTTACAATAGGAAGTAGGCCTGACCTCAAGCCAAATTCAACAAGGTCCCAGCTGTAAAGACTGCTTATAGTTTTGAGTTGTTTTTTTGTTTTTTTTTTTTGTTTTTTTTTTTTACACTAAACATTAATTGGTTTAAAACAAAGAGTCCTCCAGGTCCCCAAGGTACTGCTAGAACAGAAATTCCTCATTCCCAGCTGAATGCCCCGAGCCCAGGGAGACAGTATGCTCTCTCTGCTTGCACAGCTACTTATTCCCTTGTGCGCTGTGGCCCTGCTAAAAAACAATCCTTATGCAGCCCAGCCTACCACTTAAGACTAAGACATTCTCTGAGGAGGTGGAAGACTTGGATTTAAATTGTTCAGATTTCCTTCACCTCCCAAATGCTTCCTCTGAGACTTTCTGTGAGCCCTACATAATTTTAACAAGTGGGAAGCAGACATGCTGGAAGGTTTGAATCTAGATTCAAACAGCTCTCTTCAAAGCTTCTATCTTAAGGGACTGAAATGCTGGCTTTTTTTTCATCTGGTATCTCCCTCCCAAGGCTGCAAAACTAGATGCAAATCTAAGAGTGAGAGCTCAGTCAGCTCCAAAGGTGCTGGAGTTAGCAAAGAGGAATACACAGATCAGACATGCCTACTACAAGAAGGCTCCTCACAGGCTCAGCACAGGTAGTTAAACTGATCTTCCTTTGCACAGGGTACAGCTGCTCCTCAGTAGCCTGGGTTACAGACTGATAGCTTCTAGAGTCTCTGCTTGTATTCCCAGGCTTCTGCAAAGGGCTTATTCACACAAGCTGATTAACAGCAGTGTGCTGTTCTCCATTAGCTTGTATCTCTCTTACATGACGTAGGCCCTTTGACTCCCAAATACTTCCTGCTTTAAAGGCTCAGTGATTATTATGAAATAAAAAGCAACTTTAACTATGATAGATATTCTGCAGTAATGATCCATCAGAATCTTCATTCTGAAAGTTCCCCCTATACTGACAAATCCCAGTTTGCTGTGCGTCTCTGGATAACTGATTTTTACCTACCTGCATTCCATCATCTACTGCCTTAGTGGGTAACTGTGACTGTAACTCCTTATGAATCTCTGAAGAAAGGCTACATCTCTTAAATCCTTGTCGAAACAGTAGAGAGCATCTTCTGACTTCCCCTCTCTCAGGCATTTGCAGCATACAGACCTTCACACTACAGTTTCACCAAAAAGCACAACACAGTAACACTGCCTGTCTTTCTGACCTAGTCTACAAAAACTACCGTGCTCTGGCAACTCCCTCTCACTCCCTGGCATCCTCCTGTCAAATGTCTGCAAGTTCTATCAGGGTTCAGCAAAGACAGGAAAAATCCACTGTGTAAGACATCCTCCCAATTCACCAAAAGGTCATTTGTACTTAGGATTTCCTATGTTGCATGTCTTACATGAAGCTACCATACATTCTGAATGGTCAAGGTAATAACTTCTTTCACTGAGCTGTCTTCATAGAATATAAAATGCATTTACAGCCTGCTGTTGCTGAGGATTTTGTGAATACAGGAGCTCAGAGAAGTGACTGAAGTTAAATCTTCAAAGACCACAAGAGAGGTTGTCAGAGCTCAGAGAACAAGGTCACTGAACAAACTATTTACAGTGAGTAACAAACAGACAACGAACAAATGCCTTATTTGACCTGTGTTATTCTTCCACTCAACAAAAGCTAGTGTGGCAGGGAAGTCAGCAGAGCCACAGGCAGAGGTACATATGGCATCGTTGCTAGAACAAGACACAGAGCAGTGTCTCTTGGATCAGTATCTCCCACCACCAAGGCCAATGCATAAGGCAAATCTCCTAGCCCATACTGCCGAGAAATGAAAGTAGCGCTTCCGTGTCACAGGGATGTTGTCAAGTTTATTGCTATCTAAACCACCAACTTAACAGATGAAGGTTGTCAAAAACAAGCATCTCATCAGAACACATTCTGTGAGCCACTACATTAATCTATGACCACAAGCAATAGCAGAATTCACTCGACTCAGTGGAGAAAAGATTGCCCTTTAGTGCAAAGCCATTTACTCTTTTCTCAGTTTGTATCTGACTGCTTATATGCCATCAACATCAAAATAGATTTTTTTTAAATAAATGGACTCGCTGCTTTTCAAACACACGTTTAGTGTTTCTGAGCAGAGCCAAGTATGATAACAATGTAAGACAAAAGACACCCCATGCAACCTTATGCTTCATTCTCCCTGCACTAGGTTTAAGGTTAATTTTCTGTAGCTGTAATCAATGCTAAAGGTGCCTCACAGGCCACGCGTTGTTTGAGAATGACAGGCACAGGACCACCAGACTAGGCAGTACTGTTGTGTTCTCACTAAATTTAACTCCATTTGACAGCTACCTGCAGACAGACAGTATCTTTGTGAAGTCTAGTCAGATTACAACTCTCTCCTTTGTCCAAGGCTGAAAATGCACACAGTGAAGTATTGATTCCCTGCTAACTTACCTGACAGCATATATTAAAACAAGATCTTCACTACTAAAAGCACGTACAAACAAGTCGCCATGGAGGGTACTAAATTTCAAATTAATATCTCCCTAGTTCCTCTGTCATATCTGTCCACATATGCATATCCTTTGATCTCAGAGTAAATGAGATTGACTCTGTTTTCGTCGAGGAATAAGCTACCTTGGACTACTTCACATTTATCATGGGATAGGATATGCATGCATGGAGTTACCCCTGCACACTGAATATGCTGTAGGTTCACAGCTGGGCTTGTCCCCATGATAATTTCTTCACTTGCCTGCAGCTTGATGCATAAGCATGAGCTAGCTTGAGGTTAAAAAAAGATAATAATAATAATAATAATAATAATAATAATAATAATAATACCAGTGAATACCGCTGGACCGTCCATTGAATTAGGTGAGGTAAGCACTGTGTGTGCTAGCTGACTTCCTTCTGGCACCTTTTTTACTTTGTAATGTGTCTTTTTCACTTTTTAAAAAATCTGGAGATCGCTCATAGGTATTATCCATTTGCTCATACACACACACAATTATTCTGAGCTGTGACAAGATCTTAAAATGCATTGGCTATTGCATCTAAAAAAGAAATAACATACTCTCGCTCCCTTCTACTTGACATATACCATTATAAGACTCACAATTCTTTTGTGAAAATTTAAATAGAAAATGCCCATATATGACACATTATTTATAACCCTTCGTTAAGCCCCTTCCACTGAATCTGATTTATCATGCTACACTCCCTAACATTAAATGCTGTCATTAGGCAGGATCTCACATTGCTTCAGCCTCAGCACATTGACTTACCACGGAAACTGCAAAATTAAATCCAACTCAAACACTGATTTCAGCGCTGATGAAAGAAGCTGCCTCAACTGTGTTGGCCCCTATCCACAGCACGTGCACTGGCGATGCAGACTTCCTGCTTGGTGCTCAGCCAGTGTGCCTCAGCCTACATTAGCAGGAACCATCTGTAAGGATGAAAGAAGAGTTCAACTTCCAAATTTTCTTCCACCCTTGAGTATAGCCGGACTACTCTCTCCTCCAGGAACCACTAAATAATGCAGCATACATAGTTTGCTGAACAGGCAGTCTCTGTTAGGGGCAATCCCTATGTCCATGCACTGTGGGGTTTCTCATTTTCACTACACATTGTCTTGAACATTATTAACGCAGACAAGATTTAACAGTGGATAATAAGGCAACTCTTATGAGAACACTGCTAAGGTACTAGCATCCTGGTTGGTCTCACACCACTACACAGGTCTCAGTAACAATAATGGCTATAATTATCTCTTATACAGCACTTGTCACCCACATATCTTAAGAAAAATTATAAAAAGAGAAAAGAGCTATCACCCCATTTTAAAGACAGGAAAACTGAGGTATTGAAAGAGAGGTAATGATAAAATGCAAACGCCAGCAGCAAAGTGAGGCATAAAACAGGTCTCCTGCATCCTAGCTGGGTGCTCCAGGCAACACAGTTGGAAAGCTCCATATCCCATTACCCATATAGTGAGTTGTTGAGTTCCCCCAGCAAGAATCTTATTTTTCATTATGGAGTGAAAAATAAAACAAGCCACAGGGCTCTGACTCCTCCTGCAAGCCAGAGACACACAGCTAGAAATTTCTATGGCAAACGACCCAGTGAAAATGCAGCCTGACACAGAGCAAAGTGGCAGCGGCAAGCCAGCCAGTCTAGGTGCCGAAGTGGTTGTATCACTCATTATTCAGGGAGAGCGGGGGAGTTGGAAGCGTTACTTCAACTGTAAGAAAACAGGCTGGCTGCTGATTAATCCAAAATGCTGCTGTTGAGATGAACGGCCTCATGGTCACTGGCCTCTAAAAACAAAATGTAAAGGTTCAAAAACAAGCCACTACAAATAACTACGTTCTAGTTCTCACCAGTGGCCAGTCAGACCTTGGAGACAGGTTCAGTAACATACAGCTGGAGTCTGCTATTTTGTGTTGTCATTCCCAGCAATGTAATATAGCTCCGAAACTCAACTTGTTAATACTATGAATTAAAGTGAATAGAACAACTGAATTTCATACCTTTTTTTTTTTTTTTCCCCCAGCATGTGAGACCAAGGCCTCAGCAGTCTCCTTTGGAGAGAAATATCTGTGCTGAACTCAAACACATCTACCTTTCACACCTCTATACTACCTGTCAGTTCTAAAAATGAGGTTTAAAGTTCCTCAGCAAGCCAAAAGAAATAAAACAACAGGCCCTACTACTCTCCAGACAGTAAATGGCACACAAAAAGGTAAGAGAAATCAGGCGTTTCCTTTTTTTTTTTTAAGCAAGATGACAAGACGCCACAAAACCATGAGAGAATCAGAGCAGAGTCAGAGCTGTTCCCCCCGGGATCACAGCCAGTTTATTTCAGTCAGTTTCAGATGCAGAACCCAGCATTTCAGGTGCACATGCAGCCCCAGAGCACTCCGGGAACTGCTCTGGAGATACCTGCTGGCAAACCAAAAGTGGGCCAGGGCCAGGCTCTGAGCACTTCTCCCCCTCCTACAACCCCAGCAACCCCCAGACAATGCCCCTGCACCCCCCACCTGCGAAGCACTGTCTGGGTGCTTCACTTGGCCACCCTCAAGTCACAGCATGCCCAGGACCAAACCATCCCCTCCAAATCGTGGCACGGCACCTTATCCTGACCAGGGGCTAGCACAGAGGGTCCTCCCCACGGGGCACAACCCCAGCTGCCCAGTGCCTGGGCCTCACCTCACCTGCCCACCCTGGCACAGACGGGATGCGCACACCCCCCTGGTCCCTCAGGGGGCTGCTGCAGCAGCTTTAAGGACGGCTACATCCCCGCACTTATAGAGCGGCTCCTCCCGGCAGGGGAGAGAGTCGCAGCCCCACCCCACACCCCTCGCTGCTGTGAAGGCCCTTTCCAAAATGGCCGCCACTCACCATGGCCGCCCCACAAGATGGCCGCCACCTCCTTCAACGGCTGCCGACGGCCCCAACGCGACTGGGCCCACCCGTCTTCCCCGGTGGGGCCGCAGACTCCCCACACCACCCCGGCCCGGCCCGGCGGGGTGCAGAGAGGCAGAGACAAGTCCCCGAGGCGCTATGCTTTATTCTCAGGAGTGGAGAAGAAAAGGAAGGGAGCTCAGGGGATGGGGCGGCCGAGGGGAGGGGAGGGTGTTTGCAGGTGGGTGGCCCAGCAGGGCCAGGCTGGGGCAGCACTAGCAGGAGGTGAAGGTTTTCCAGAAGAAGTTTTTGCAGGGGGCCTTGCGATCCCGCTGCGATAGCTGGGCGAGCCGCCCCAGCACCGCCCGCTCCTCCTCCAGCTTTCCCTCCTCTTCCATGTCCGGAGAGGCCGCCTCACGCCCCACGTCCATACTGTCCAGCAGGCCTGCCAGCATCTTCAGGATGGCGTCTTTCCGGACTGTGCTCTGTTCCTGCAGGCAGAGAGCAGGGGAAGGTGACGGACAGAGGCCTTGTCCCCCATGACCGTCGAGGCAGGGGGATGCTGCAGGGTGCAAACATCCCCCGTGAGGTCCCTTCTCATTTCCCTGCCTCCCCTGGTGCCCTGTCCTCAGAGCCGATGCTTTGCCCATCAGCAGAGCTGCACTGGAGCTGAGGAATCTGTGGCTACAGCAGAGGTCACTCCCTTCTGCCGACCCCTGTCCAGCTCAGCTGGCTGGATGGGGAGAAGCACAGGTGCGGTGGTATAACTGCGGTGGAAAAGAGCTGCTAACAAATAGGCATGAACTGGCTGTAAAGTGCCTTGCTGCCTGCACTAATTAAATTTCATTGAATGCCAAGCTGCCTTCTCTCCTAGTAAGCCCGTGCTCCCTTTGCTACTCTTGCCCAACATGTGCTGTAGGAAGGTCGGGGAAGAGGCACAGAGTCCTGAGCAACATCAAACTAAGCACACCAGGGGCTGCAACCCACCGTAAAATGCTGAGAATGAAATATAACAAAGAAGAGGGCTGAGCTGGTGGGCAGAGAGATGCCCTAAGTATCTGGAATGAAATATTTAATCAGCAGAGACACGCAGCTTGTATTTCAAGAACAAGAACCTGTATTTCAATAGCTTGACCTTGGGGGAAGGCAGAATGAAAGATGAGTTGCAAAGCTCCATCCCTTTGCCACAGCAGTATACAAAAGAGCATAGCCTGTGGTTTGGCACTTGAGGGGTTATCTTGTTTCTCTTAACTTTACATCCAGCAAATCTCAGGAATTACCTCTTGCCTGAGCATTCCTGGTCTCTGTGACTCATTAGCAGAGACAGTTGGTACTGGACAAGCTGGGATAGATGGTTTGACAGGAACAGATCCTGTTTCCCATGCAGATGGGAATCTTGGAAGCACATTTCCACATCACTTCTCACAAATGCCACGTTTACTGCTGGGACTGCTGTATCTATCCATTGGCGCTCTCAGCATCAGCATTTGTTGAGGACCACTTGGTGAGCAACTCAAAGATGGATAAATACAGGCAGCAGCATTTATTTTGAGTTTACGTTACAGAATGTTTATGGATATTTTTTAATCACTTTCCTAGCTCTATTAACTAACCCTGCTTCCACACAAGAGAAACTGAGGCACAGAAAAATTACATGCTATGTTTGTAGCAGAAGAAAGGATAAAAGCCAGCTTGTGCCTGTCCTGATTCCTACTCCTGTGCTGCAAGTACAGAAATGTCTTGAGCCTTTGGGAGATGGACTGGAACTGGGGAACCCAGCTAAATGTGTCTCCTGGGTCATCCTCATAAGCTTCTTTCCTAGCTGTAAGTGCTATGTTTTGAAATAACCTGCTCCAAGCAGAGCCAGCAGCTTCAGACTCAGGGGTAGGGAAGGCAAAGCTCAGCCTGCTGTTAGGGGATATTCCTTATGCATGATCGGCTGTGGCTGTTAGTGAAACTAGGCAGCTCTTCCCCCATTGCCGGCATCCTTTCTGCTTATAGCTGTTCCCGAGCTGCAAGAGATCAAGACTCTTTGGCAGCAGCTAGAGATCTTAGTATGGGTGGGTTGTGGCACATCTTTGGGTAGCTGCTCAATTCCCTGTACTACATCCACTAGTGCATCAGAATGTGCAGATCTTCCTTTTGCATTTTTATGCATTTTATGGTCGTTTATATGTAAAATCCCGATATTCTTCATACTTAAAACATTTGTCTGAGTTACAGCAGTGATGACTGTAGGGATTAGTTCATCAGTATCTAACAATTTTTCAATTTGTAGAATGCTCTAAAGAGAATAATTTTATCTATTATAATTATATAATTAATTAGGAAGCAACAGTGTGTAGAGGACTAAGAGTCATTACACTTGAATTCATTTTTACAAAAGCCTTATTTACCTATTTATTCCCTACAAATTGTTTCTTTTTTCCCCAGCAACTAGCATTTGCACCAGAAAGTTTACTTTTTAAGTACTGGATTTGTTATTTTAAGAATGTACAGCTGAAAGTTTACAGTTATCCCCAGAAGGGTTAATCCCAGCCAGCTGCAGAAGCCCTGGTCTCTAACAGAATGCTAGCCCTAGCACCTCAGACTGTGTACATTTTTTTCTTGCAGACAGTTTTGTTGTTAATGGGCTGTGAGCCCACTCCTGAAGCAGTAAGACACTGATGGATGAGCTGGAGGCAACACTAAGACAGAAAAAACGATGTGGATACGCACAAAGGAGAAGTTACTGCCTTTGAAACCAACACTGGGATCCTTCACTTCTCTGGGTAGCTCCTCTGCAGACTGAAATAACAGCAGCCTTACAGATACAGCTGTGAACCAGGCTGGCAGAGTGTGGGGTGACTAACCACAGCTCGGAAGAACATCAGGGATGGCCAGGAACATGCAGGTGAGAAAACTGTGGGGCGAGGGCAAACAGAACAGAGCACTTGCTTGTGATTATATTATGCTATTGCTTCCTACCCTTTGGCCTCTTAGGAAAATAGTCCAGCAAAACAAAGTTATTATAGTGCTATAGCCATTATAATATTAGAGTTTTGCCAGTTGGTAGGATAATTATATTGCTATAATAAGTTCTGCCACTGCATAGAGCTGTGCTGGTTCAGAGTGTAATTATTCTAGCAGAACTATGTCAGAATAACTCCCCTTGTGAATACCACTCTGGAAAAAGCAATTTTATTCTGATATAATTACTTCATTTATTATTCCTCTGTTACTTTCCTACTGAACCCATCTTTTAAACATTTGCCCTTCCCATGAGTCCTATTTAAAATATCATCTCCCTTGATCATTTTACCAATTACGTATCTTTTCTCTCCCTCCCTAGTACTCTGCTTTATTCTCTCATGCTGTACTCTTTCAGTAATATTAGTTTCTCCTTTTCCCTCTGCTCTCTGCTCTGTTCTTTTTGCCAGTTTTTGCTTAGCTCAGACTTCACTTTGCAGCTCTCTGGCATCTGCCTTGGTACCTTTCCTAAATAAATTGTCTAGTAAGCTGTAGTAATAGCCCGTGCTTCAGCAGTGCATGAAGCTGTAGTGCCTTGGAATATAGAAGGGTGGAAGAGTTGTTTGCATCAGGTAAAGCCTAACTGCCCTTACTACCCCTCCCCTGGCTCTAGCCTGCTTCTTCGTGCTCCCACCTCACCCAGCTCCTGCACAGGGTGCATTATACTCACCCTAGTGTTCTGTATTGCGAGTCTCTCTTCTCCAGGCAGTGCGGTGGCTCTCACGCTCCACACCAGCAGCAGAACGGACACCAGGCTGGCCACCAGCTGCATGATGTACAGGCTGTGACTACTGTGCTGAATGAAGAAGACTGGGAGAGGGAGCTGTTTCTGGGCTCTCTTCTGCCTCAGACAATGGCTGCAGCCCCTTTTATAGCCCTCCCCCTAGCCCAGTGGGTGACGCAAACAATTAAGTCTATATCAAAGGCAAATTAGACTTTGGAGAGGTTGTTAACACTTGGCTGCTTGAGTGGGATACTTCAGTGCCTCTGGGCTTTCCATGTGCCAGACCTGCAGAGAGTGAGAAAGCAAAGGTTTGGGACTCTCCAGTAACATGCTGTTTCTTCACTCTGAGAAATTGTAGGCACTATCTGCACCTCTCCTAGTTAGCTGAATTCTGCTTGGGAACATAATGTTGGATAGAATAGGCCACCAGCTTGCACAAACCTCTGGCCAGTGCTGGATGATTCAGAGGGAAGAGGTAAAACTTCTGGCCACCAGTACTTAGATATGGGCTTGGACCCTCAGCCTGTGTGTCCAAATAGCTCCACACTCTAGGGGTATTTGGATCTGGATCTCTGCATCCAGTGATGCATCTCACTGCGGAATGCCAATATGCCTGGCTTTCGCTGTACAGTAACACACAGACTGCAACTATGCGGTAATGTAATCTGTTTTGCAAATGTACATAAGACTACCTGGAAGACAGCTGGGGGTTACTGGTTTTTGTTTCTAGTATTGTTTCAATATGTCTTGAACCTACCCAGAAGTATATGTCAACGCAGTGAAGCCTGACTTGGAGATGTTTGGTTTAAATGTATTGAAGGAAAACCAAAAGTACCGAAAGGCTGGTCAGAGCTGGAGCTGCTCTGGTCAGTGAGGCTTCAGAAAAAGGCTCATGGTATGCTGGCACTGACTGCAGGCTGCTTGGTGTAAGTTCCTACCATTTCTGATCTCTGGTTAGCAGTTGTTAATGCTTCTCCCTTTGCCCAAAAGGCTGTCCCACCAGTGGGATTGGTTTGTGGGACAGCAGAAGGTGCTATTAAGCACTGCTATCTGCTTTGCATTGTCCCCATCATGCAGGGATGGCATCCACTGTCACATGCCTGTGAGATGCAGACACAGAGCTAAGATCTCATCCTGCCGCTAGCCCTTTCTCCAGAAGCACTCGCCTCAGGGCAAGTCCTCTTCTGACCCTAACAACAAACAACAGTCAAAAGGTAAATTGTTATCCTAATTTAGCACATTAAAAAAAACCCACAGGGAGGTGACTTGGCCTAGGGGATGCTGTGGCAGAATTAAGAACAGAAGGCAGAAAAACCTGTTCCCACTTCTACCGCTTACCAGCATCACAGTTCCTGGAAACAGCAGGATGAAGCTTTGCCTGCAAATAATCCAGCTCCTAATGTCAGTTACACCATCCTGGATGCTCTTGAGGGAAAAGATGCCATTGCTTCCATGCATATTTGAAAAGAAATGCTGGATTCCCTCACTGAAAGATACAAAGAAAAAATCTTTTTTGAGTCATATGGACTTGTGGGGGAAAGTGACAATCTAGCAATTTCTAGAAATGAATTTTCCTCAGAAAACTTTGTCACCTCATTGTTTCTCATCTCCCTCCCCTTGTGAGAGCTGGCTTCCATGCACCAGTTTCAGATGAAACATTATCCATTTCCTTTTAAACTGATCTTGCTGGTTTATCAGAATTGCTGTTAGCCCTTCGTAATGGATTCTGTCAAACACTTCCCAGCCAGTATGGGGCTTGAGACAGAGAGCAGTGAAGTACCAGGCTCCAGCAAGCAGACAAATCACAGGGACTTGCCAAATGACCCGCAGCTGATTTGCTCCAGGAGAGGTAAAAGTGGGAGAATAGCAAATGGAGAAAGCACACTTGGTTGCTCAAGAGGAACGAAGAGCAGGTACCTGTGAGTGTGAGATGTGCCTGGGCTGACAGGCAGGCAGAAGGTGAATCCCGTACTGGTGGTTATGAGGCAGGACTAAACCTCATGGGCTGACTAGCCCAAAGGCTAAACAGACAGCAGAAGCAGTGCAGCCAGGTTGCCATGCTGGGGGCCATCTGGTCTAACCAAACTGCTTGTTCTAATAAATACAGTTTTGTTTGCAGCTTTGCCTTCTGAATGGACTGTTTTCTACAATGCTTCATTGAGTGAATGGGGTCACAAGTATGACAATGCTCTTCTACCAAAAAAGGGATGATGTGCTGAGCCAGAGATCAGTTTCTGGGGAGGCCCACGGGGATGTAAACAGTATCCAGGCTGCCATGAATCTGTCCTGGGATTGAAGGGCAGTAATAAAATAATTGTTAGCTCTTGAGGGAGTTGGCTTTGGAGAGAGTTTCTGCCCAGATACGCCAGCACCAAACCTGTGACCCTGCTGACAAGCACATCACAGCCGAAACCTGTACTTCTAGCCTGGGCAAGGCTGGGTGTCTCTTCCCCGCTGGGAGGTAGAGGAATAGGGACACATCAAAGCACTTAACACTCCAGTGCCCACAGTAGGACTGGATCTCTAAATACAAACGAGTTCCCTCCAAGCTCTGCTACAGCATCCCTCAATATCAGACGCCTCTTTCCCAGATTCCTTCATCTTCCCTAGAGCCCTTCTCTTTCCTCACATTCCCTCTGCTGCTTCCCCTGCATTAGTCTGTCTTCCTCAAACTCTGGTCCTCTGGCTCCTTTGCAGAGACCCTGCTGGTTCTGCTTACCACCACTGCTGACCATAGCACCATCTCCTTTTCCAAGGGAAGTAAAACAACTCTGGTGATAAAATTTGCTCTTTTTAGTAACTGTAAAGAGTTCAACATTTACATCAAAGAGTTCAGGATTGTTCATTCCTACTGTTCCCTATTCCCTGTCACATTGGCTGTCTGACCTTTAAGAAGGCCCCAATTATTTTTTTTGCCAACCCTTAAATGCTTATCACTCTGTACAGGAAAGGTTAAAGGTCTTCCCTTGGAGGAATAAACATTTCTGACAATTCTTTCTTGATATCCTCTTACCACATTCTCTCTCTGTTATCTGATTCGCCCCTTTAGAAGTCTTCTTACTTGATGCTTTCTTCTGTCTGGAGTTGCACATGGTCTGAGTGAGTTTCTACCACTTTACAGTGAGGGTAGATCTGTCTGAAATCAGCATGCCCGTGAACACATCCATGGGAACCTGGTAAGGGTGGGGATGCTCCAGAAGGAAGTTCAGCATACAGTAACTTGAAAAGGCCTGGCTGTCCAAGGATTTTGGCTCACAGTTAGCATGGCTTCAACAGAGATGCAGGGTGGGTTCAGAAGTACAGCGGAATATACTTACACAATCATATAAGACAACCTCCATCTTTTTGTGATTAAGGGTGCACAAGCAACACGCAATGGGAGAGGTTTTATCTTTCAAGAAAGAGGTCCCTGACCTCTCCTCAGTGTGTCTGTACAGCAGCAAAGACTGGGCAGTGCTGGAATACAAAAGCTAAGACTATGTCTGGCATCAAATGCCACATTAAGGAATGAGATAATTTCTCAATTGCTTTCCTCTATGGCCTGGATATTTGCCATCTTCTGCCCATTTATTGCCTGGTCTGGGTTCAGATCACCAAGTCTTGAAGCATGTAGCAGAATTGCATCAGGCTTCCAGAATAACGTCTGGTTCCCAAAGGTGAGGCACTCAGCTGCAGCTGAAGGAAGGATTGAAATGCTTCTGCTTTCCTGTCATTGGAACCCTTTTTCTCTGCCTTCAAGAGTCCCTAGTTTCAAAGGCCAATGTAATAAATAAAGCAATAGTCAGCTGACAGTTGTGAGCCTTCCTGGAAGGGGAAACCAATTTGTTCATCGGCCTGAAATCACAGCTCATTTATCAGGCCAGGCTTGCAGTATTCCCTCGCACTGCACTCCCCAGGGGCCTCCGAGAAGCATGCAGGTGGCCGTTCCAGCCAAGGCTTTTCATCGGCACTAATCTAACAAACCCAAGGAAGAGACCGCGTGAGCGTGGGCTGGAGCCCACTGCTCCCGCTCATCTCTGATAAGAGCTGCAGAGCAGGTGCAGGGAGGAGGAGGGGAGTACCGCAGGGATGCTGCTGTCAGAGCACGCACGACTACAAGCCTGTTACAGCTCTCTAGAGAGGTGGAGCAGGGGGAGTTGTGCTGTCTTCTCTGTCTGTCGACCCCAAAGCAAATTCAGGAGGATGAAGGGAGGGTGAGCGTAACACTTCAGTGGTATGCTCAAAACCTTTTGTTATTTCAAAATGCATGTAAAGCTAAACATTTCAGTTATTCCACCAAAAATCTTCCTCAGAAATAACTACTTGCTATGAAACACTTCTATTTCAAAATACCTCTATTTTCCTCTGAAAATGTTTTGCCTGTCTCCAAGTAGGATGCATTTCTGGCTGTGAAGCAGGCTGAGGATGCTTGGGGTTACTGCCTACTGACACATAAACTGGCCTCTGTTACACCAGACTCATCCCGTTGGTGGCAAGACTGGCTGGACAAGAATTGGACAGAAATGTTTCTTTACCATTTGGATTTCCTGAGGGATTGCATATGCGCTGCGCCTTTTGGGAATTCAGTCAGAAAGAGCTCACCAGGGATGTTAACACGCGGGACTGAGAGACTGCCAGCACTGCAGAAGGGACCGCTCGGCTGGGAGAGCTTTAACAGGAATTCATGCGCTCCAGATAGTGTGGGGTTCTGGTTACTCCTCTCCTACAGCTGAAGGGGATGAAACACATGCAGGGTCACCATGTACATCATCTTGCCCTTAACCCTGGCACACAGAATTAGCTTTCTTAAGCAAAATCCTTCCCAGAGATGCCCGGTTGTGAGCAGCTGCAGCAGCCGTTCAGTACCAAGGAGAGGGCAGCCCCCTCCTGCTGGGTCCCTGCTCCAGCCAGCCCTCAGTCCTCAGAACCAGCACTTCAAACCCCATTAACCACCGAGCTGGCATCCTTGGAAGGCCTGCTGCTGAGATCCCTAACATTCGTAATAATCCCCCCCCGCCTTTATCTGCTCTAAACATCACTGTGCTATAATTGGGATTCCCTGGCTCTAATTCCCAACCTTTTGCATATTTTAAAAACACTTAACTCCATCCTACACATAACCAGGAAAGAGCATCACCTAGACTTCTCAGTATTTAACTTGGTTAAATTTCTCATCCTACTTTTTAACAATATTTTGTCTGACTCTTTTGCTAGACCTGAGCTTCTGTTTCACACTTTTGTCCACACTTTTCCCTCTTCTTCCCCCACCATTTTATCAAAGGAACTTTCCTCTCCCTGAACTTGCTGGCATTTGTTACTACTTTTTTGACTGTTTGCTTACCGAGGCTGCTGTTCTCTGATGAAAGATGAATTGTCATTCTTACTTCAGCAGTTTCTTGCTCCAGCCAAGCTCCATCAATAATTCAGCCAGGCCTCGCTAACGTTAGCTCTGGATGAATACAACACTCAAGCCAATTAACAGGTTGAAAGGGCTCAAGAGATACAGGCAAGAGATTTCTCTTAATTTCTTTTTAAGCTCTTTTCTGAACTTCTAAAAATTGAGTTAGTTCAATGAGTAAAGCAGAGCAGGGAGTCTGACACAGTTCAAAAGGCGCAAAGAGGCTTAAACAATTGATGTGCTAAAGCCCATCAAGCTCGGTTCCCTCGCTTGTCTCCACCTCCTCTGACTGATATTACATTGTATGTTACTCGGGACAAAGCCTATCCCTGTTCATATGCTCCTAGCTTAATAAGATGCTGGAAGACAACTGCAGCATGTCTAGACAAACATCTTTGTTGATCTTTGCTTATGAACAGCGTTGCTTGACTAGCCTTGGGCAAAAGCCAGCTAAATCTCAGAAAAAGTTACTCAAGTATTTTAGTTGCCCACCTGGAGACACTGCAAAGGTTGCTTTCAAGTGTTCAGTGCTCAATTCTATATGAGGCCCCATTAGTTTTCTCCTGTTGGGCATTACCCAAATCACCAATCTTTTTTCAATCCCCAGCATCCTTGGCCACAGCAGCCTGCAGCATAACAGCTCAGACCTCATAGATTTGCGGAAGGGATAATCAGTCTGTAGACGCAATTGCCTGAGATGACTGCCAGGCCAAACACCATTCTAGCAGCTTAAACAGCATGTAGATCTTGTGGCAGCTCTCAGCACAGGGGTGACTAACAGTCATAAAGCGCTCAGAGCTGCTCAGATGGAACTAGCTGCAGATGCACAAACTCTTGCTCGCTCTCTTGCTGCATCATTAATGAGTGCTTGATTTAGGTACTGATCTCCATCTTCACCTATTGCAAGGCACTGAAGTATTTGAAACTGCCTGTAAAGAACAGTGATCTGGAGTGACTCGGAAACTATATATAGGACCCTATGGACAGAGTATGTGTGACTTAGATGGCAAACAGCCTTGTCTTCCTGCTCTCATCACTGGCCACTCACTGAACTTACAAATTTGGAGAAAGCTCAGAGAAACAGAAGGAGTAATTAGCTGCATGGAGGCTAGTAACAGGTGTGAAGAAGGTCTTTCCCTCCTGGGCATTGTTGTACTCACCAAGGGTGGGTGGAAGGCTTGAGCTTGTTACTAGTTGGCAGCTGCTCTAAGACCTTCCTGGACTACAGTCCTGATCTTGACTCCTATTCCAGGGGAGAGAGAGTGCTAGAGGTAGTTTTCTGTCAAGGATTAAGGACTGAATGGGGTTCAGGTCCCACAGCAATTTAAACAACGGTAGCTAGAACCAGCCTCCATAACTGGTCTGCTCTTTCTAGTAAAAATACAAGAGTTGAGCAATGAAAATGCCTCAATAGCCCTAACTAATCAGTAGCTGTGGCAGAAAGGAGACAGCTACCCAGACAATTAAGAGACAAAATGGATGTAATCTTCTCAACACAAGAATACAGAGATCCAGAGTCAGCTCAGCAGCTTAGCAATGCTTTGCAAACCCTTATGACCACAAAGAAGCTGTACTGATACTGGTAGTAGAAGGGGGCATTGGGAAAGAAGTGGTAAGTCTCATCAGAAAGGGGAGAAAAGTAGGAGGGTTGGTACTGACACCACAGAAGTCCTTTGCTGGAGGCACGAAGTGGCTGCACCGCCTATGCTGTTTGTAGGGTCACAATTATAGTAAAGATCAACCCCAACCTCTGCAAAAGTCTGCTCCTTCTAGTTTTCTCTTATCAAGCTAAAAAAAAACTCCCTCAGAAAGAGCTTTTTTGTCTTCTCCTGATGCCACCTAGCGACTGTTCCCAGCCTGTTCAGCTTGAGTTCAGTACTTGGTTCAGGCCCTTGGAACCACTAAGCAACCACAATTTTTGCAGAGGAAAGGATGGTGCAACTGAGTGGGGCCAGTGATTGACAGGAATTACATGACACTAGCAGGGAGATAGGCAGCTAGAAAACAGATTGGAAGGCTGTACCAGAGGCAGCATTTGGACTAGGGAATAGCTTGGATAGAAGGTACTGACTTCTGCAGCACAGAAGATGACAGAAGCTGGAGCTATTATGCAGTCAGGTTACAATACAAAACATGCAATGGGATCACTCTTCAGAGCTCATTTTTGATGGTAACTTGTCATCCCTAGAGACAAGGGAGAGAGGAAGTCAAACCAACTACAGAGTGCCCCTGGATGTCTTCTGACAAGCACAGCAAACTTTCAGGATCTCGTTTCCACCCCCACACTCTCTCCAAAGAAGGACACCAACCCACACTGATGTCACCTTAACCAGAGCCAAGTGTTTAATTGATTGCAAGGGAGTGACAACTGTACAGTGGTTGTGCTGGGAAGATACCCACTGCACAGCGGTGGTACGGAGTCTTTAAAACAAAAGTAAAGTGGAGGCAGATCCATCTCACAACAGAGTACAGCGAAAAACAACTTATGCATCTGGGGATTCTGGGGGCAGCGTTAGAAATAATGATGCCTCCTAAGGACTAGCAAATACCCAGGCCTGAGGCATCTCAGCATGATTGAGATGAGAGATTTGTCAGCACAACTGACTCCCCAGCATCAGTACTTAACAGCAGGCAATGGATGTAAGGTTTGTTTTTTTTATATATATATATATTTATATTTATATATATAAAGCGCCTATCACCATATTGATAAACATTCTTTGGAACCACTCTGACGGCAGAGGTAAGAACAGGAGTCAGCCTGTCAGTACCTCAGCACTTCTGTGTCCAACCAATTTAAAAAAAAAAAAAAAAAAAAGCCACAAGACTGCTGCCAGCCTGCCTGGCTGGTGTTTAATACTGCTACTCCATCAGGGTTGGAGGGAGACCTATTGTGAATGGCAACAGTTTGCACTGTGACTTCTCCAACTGTGCTGCAGAACAGTGCAGGTGTCGCAGAAGGGCAGTGGGACATGAAGGCTCAGACCCATTACCAGTCAAAACGTCTCAGCAGCAGGGAGCTCCTATGAGGAGAGAGCAAGCTAACTTTGCGCACAAAGCTCTCGCTCTCTGTGCTTAAGGCTGAGTCAGTGACCCTTCTGGACTCTTCCCAGGTTTCAGAAGATCACCAGACAGAAATACATGTCAGTTATAAATACATCATGTCAGTTGCAGGGGGTGGAGGTAAGAGGGGGGGCACAGGGAGGGGAGAATTTAGAATGGGTGCAGGGAGGAGAGAAAGGAAAAAGACATCTTACGTTTCCAGCACTGGAAAGAACAGTTTTGACCTCACGCAATAAGTCACTGGACCTTTTCAATAGTCTTATCTGGCTTATGCCCCATCATCTTTAACACATCATCAAAGGGAATGTTGGCTGGCAAAGGGTTAAACAATCCCACACAGTGGAGAGCAAATCTGCAGTCTGCTGGGAAGGTCCCAGCCACATCACTGACGATCTCAGGGTCCAACTTGAAGGAAGCAGCTTCTCAGTCTCACACATCGCTCAGGGCCTGGAGACAGGCAAAGACAAAAAAGTGTCAGGATGGACCTGCTGCAGCTCTACCAGTCTTCAACAGAAATATGGCTCTGAAACACAACCAGGGCATTTGCCTTCATTCCTAGGACACTCTGGAATGTGCAGTTGCAACCAAGTTAGGAGATGATGGAATGATGCAGAAATACAGACTATCCTTCAAGAAGGCAGACTAAACTATGCTAGAGCATCCTTTCTTTACCCTCTGGTTTGCGCTACAAGCCACAGCTACATTTTATCCAAGACTTTTGGAGCTTTCCAATGGGAAACACCAGTTCTGCAGGCTCTTGGACTTAGTTTTGGTAGGTGAATTAGGAGTGATCTGCCATCAAGGTATGGGACATCAACACAAAGAACAGTTCCAAACTGAACTCCAGCCTTCTCAGACTGACTCATACTCTGCTATGTCATACAAAATGCTGTCCTGCTCCAACTTGCCCACAGAAGCCTTTAGGGCTGCAGGAAATCCTCAGTCCTGTATACTCCCACTCCTGCAGAAGAAAAGTCATAACTCATCCTTGACGGAGGAATAGCAGCACAGCCTTGCTTACCTTCCGTGCAAACTCTGGCAGAATGAAAGCTGCCCGATGAATGTCAGAGTTGTAGTATTTCAGACTCCTCTCCTCTACTTGTTGCTGTGAGAGCTGCTGTACAGGCTCCCGGAAATTTGTGTTCTGCAAAAAAGAAGCCAGATAGCTCTGTAGCGTTTGGGTAACAAGCAAAAGGCTGTGTGGCAGGCATCCTGATTCATGGCAGAGAACCGAGAGGATTCGCAGGAAAACAGATGACTTTCTGTTCCAGTATGAGGTCAAAGGTTCTGCACAGCTCCAGCCCCGAGGGCTGGAGTTTACACTCTGTAGCTCGTGTGACTAGCCCTTATTCACAGATGTCAGTGTATGAGGTCAGACTGTGTGTGAGCCATGTGCCAGATGAAGCTGTCAGATTGTGCCTGAGCATGTAAGAAGCAAGGCTTTTGCTCTTCAGAGCAGAATCCACGTCTGCGTTAACTGAGGCACAGTGCATGCTGCCAGTGCCCCAGATAAATCAAATACAGCAGCAGAAGTGCTGCTGGCTCCCTAAACCAACATGACAGTTGCATTACAGGCTTGCTGTAATGCAGCAGATGGGGAAGAGAGCAGACCTCAGTGGTCTGACACAGAGTTACCAGCCCACATCCTAACACTGACTCTCACTTGGTGGCTTCTGTATGAGCAGATTACCAGTGGCAAGCCAACTCTTATTAAGCAGGTGCTCACTTCATAACAGCCAGCATCAATAAGCCAAAGCCTTAACAGGCTCTGGAAATTGGTAGTGGCTTTCTCCCTTCCAAATTTGTTATACTAGAGAGAAAATCGTGTCCTTTTCTAAGGCAAGTAGTTACATTACTGGTCAATTCTGCACTTCATTCAGCACTGAGCAAGCTGCATTGCAGCTCTGGAGCCCTGGGCTGGTGGAGCCAAGGCCCAGCATGAGTCTAGAGGCCCCACAGCTGGGAGAGCTTAGTGCCACAGCTCAAGCTCTGTAAGGGACAGCCTGAGGCAGACTCTGTGGGTGCTTTCAGGGTGTGGAAAAGGGCACTTCAGGTGCCTGAAACTCACTGGGTTCTTGCTGCAGAGCATGAAGCCAATCTGCCCGCTGGGATATGTAGGGATGGTGCAATAGGCGTATTCCACAACAGGGAACAGAGACTTGCAGAACTGACGCATCTCCTTAATGAGATCCAGGTGCAGCCACTGGCACTCACCTACAGGGAGAAAGGAAGACAGGATGCAAGGTGAGAGCTGCCCCTCTTCTCTGCACAGGCCTGTGCCAGGTTAACAGTGGTTCCAAGTCCAAACCTGCTCCATTCTGCACAGCTCATGCAGTTTCAAAGGCAAGATAAGACCCTTATGCCAGTTTTACTAAGCGCAGTCCAGCAGCTAACGAGTTGATGTATACAGATCAAAAGGACTCCTGTACCTGGGAGCTGAAATGGATTTCACTCCCTGCATCATGTCTCCCCAGGAAGAGAGTCCCCTTTGTGCCTCACACTTTACATGCAATGACCTGGCATCACTCTCTGCCCAGAGACAGCATCCTCACCTTGGCAGCAAAGAATCCCGTCTTCTCGCAGGGCTGTCTTCATCAGCTGGTAGTAAGATTCTTTGAATAAGCTTTCTGCAGGACCTGGGAGAAAAGTGAGTAAAGACATATGTCTATAGAGAGACTAAGATGGTAGGCTTCTGAGAGTTTTCCAAATGCCCAAGCTGCACAGGGACTGCACTGGAAAAGTGACATTTCAAATGGCTTTTCAGTGATCACAAGTGTTGCAAGATATTCTGGAAGCAAAAAGTTTTGACCCTGGGTGAACCCCAGCATGCACCTGGCACAGCAAAACCATCAGGATTTTAGCTTTGCTCAACCAGCAAGCCCAGGACCTTTGTAACAAAGAAAGTCCTAGCAGCTGCCCCTCGCTTCAGTGAGCATTTTTTAAACAGAACTCCTGCTCCACACTGCCTTTTAGAGACACATCTCTTTGCGTTGACTCTAGCAAGAGCAAAGGTGACTCAGGCACTTGTCGTTAGGTCCCTAAAACAAGGTGCTAAGTACATTTGGTCCCTCTCTACCTCAGTTTTCCCCTTCAGAAATACACCAACCTCACCACAGCCATCTTTAGGCTAGGTAGCTACACTGACAGCACGTGAGCCACTGCTTCGTTAGTGGGCACATATGCAAAGCTGTCTTTGCCAGTGTAGTGCTGTATCCCCCGTGGGACTACTGGACTCAAGGATCAATTGTCTGTCAGAAGCAATAGCTGCTGGAGTTGAATTTTGAGGAGAGAAACATGACAGCTGGCTTGAAGCCTTGCTAATATACAATTTCCTGCCTTCATCCTTTCCTTTCTCTACCAAAACAACCAAGTCAGTGACAGTCTTTTCACTTGAAAGGAGCCTGGGCAGGCTAGCATTATTTCCAAGAGGTAGGCAGAAGAGAAAAGGAGAAGTGTGGAAAGCAGTACCCTTTTATGGCCAGAATTCTTACCCATGGGGTCAGACGAGTCCGTGATAATCACATCAAAGGCTTCTTGATTTTGTTTCATGAACTCGAAACCATCTCCCACATGCAAGGTCAGCTTAGCGCTGGAATATCCCACTGCCATCCCTGGGAGGTATTTCTTAGATACCTGGATCACATCCTGCAACACAGAGAGCACAAGTTGGTCAGCGGGGGCTACGAGGAGCTACTTCTCAGGCTACTGTGCAGCTGCAGCTGAAAGAACAGCACAATGAGTCATTTCCTTCCATGCCTTCAGCACAAATCCAACACACTAGCTAGATCCTCAAGAGCTGTCAGCATCTTTAGCCAACAAGCTACACTCAACCCTTTCCTATGGCCTCAGGGTTCAGTGACACTGTTGGTCTGTCCTTGCCAAACTCAACAAGAAGAACTTAGAGCTTCAAAAGCTCCCCGAGGAACTAAGAGAATACAATTACAGATCTGACTGCTCTGTGCTCCTTTTCCCTGTGGACGTCACTTGCAGAGGTGATCTCAGCTAAGGACTTCTTTTTTTTTTTTCCTAAATAAAACCACGCCAGCAGGTTTCTGGATGCAAGATGAGAAATATTTCTACCTCTGCTCTATAGTCATTACATCAATCCCCACATAAGATGCAGTTTTCTCTTTAAAACGGTCAGACAGCCACTGCTTAGGCCCAGCAATTGTACTGAGCACTACCAGCTTCTCACAGCTGGCAGAGACAAAAAAATATGCTGGTGTCAGGCAGTGCTTGTTCAAAACCAGGCCCATATGCCTACTTAGCTTGGCAGACAGCATACACAGTCTTGTACGGCAGTGTTTCCCATTCCTAATACAGCCTCACTTTGAGGAGACAGCAAAACTTTCTAAGAAAGTAAAATATCAAAACAATCTGACCAATAGGAGGAGGAAGACCAGCCCATCTATCACGGAAACAAATACCCCCTGCTTATTTCCTGCTTTCAGTCGTGGGAGCCTGCTTAACAAAGCCACCATCCTCCTCTGGCAGGAGTGGCACTCTGTTCTGCATCGGGGAAGAGGGAAAAGCAGCACCTTCACAAAGCCAGAGCTCTCCTCCTCCAGATCCCACGTTTGGCCCACGCTGGCCTGGAAGGGCCTCTGCCGTACGTGTGTGAAAGAAATCACATGAAAGAGGCAGCCAGCTGCCACGTAGATGACTCGTAAGGCAAAAAGGTGGCGCTGTCAGTGTCACGCCAGCAGAACCGGCAGCAAACGCACTCGCTACTGACAAGGGACAGCAGGTGAAGCAGCAGCTCCCGTGGATGCTGTGAAGTAGGGCTGCTTTTTGCCAGGCGGGCTGCCCGTCCGACCGAAGCCCCGGGGCACTTCCAGGCAGCTGGGAGCCCAACGCACCTCATCGATTTCGCACTGCACCACGGACTCCACAGTTGGGTGTTTCACCACCTCTCGCAGCACTCCCCCGTCGCCGCCACCGATGATCAGCACCTGGGAGAGGAGAGGGCAGAAAAACTGGCCGTCAGCGAGGTCGGCTCACGGAAGGAACTTTCCCGGCACGGCCTAAGGAGGATGGCTCGAAACCCAGCAGCCCGCCGGGCTCGTCCTGCCCCGGCACATGGAGATGTGCTCCGGGGGTCCACGAGGGCTGACCGCGACGCTCTGTCAAGCGCCGAGCGTAGGTGCACCAGAAACGACGGCCCACGCCGGGCTCTCGCCGCGGCAGCCCTGACAGGGGCCGGTTGGGAGGACGGGGGGGGGGCCGGTCTGCGGGCCCCGGGGCCGGCTCACGGGCCCCGGCTTGGGGAGACCCCGCGGAGGGGGCCGGGGACGACTCACCTTGCGGGGGTCGGGGTGGCTGCAGAGGGGCAGGTTGGCGATCATTTCTTGGTAGGAGAACTCGTCCCGCTCCGTGCACTGGATCACCCCGTCCAGGACCAGGACGTTGCCGTAGGTGGTGCTGGGCAGAGCGGGGAAGCGGGGTTGGAGCCGGCCCGCGCCCCGGGCCCGGGGCCGCGCTCCTCCGCCCCCTCCCAGCGCCGCCAGGCCCCACCGCATGGCGCTTGGGCGCCGAGCCCGCCCGCCCGCCCCCCCCGCCGCCCGGGGCCGCCCTCCCGTCCGCGCCGCACCTGCGGAAGACGAGTATCTCCTGGTAGCGGGAGCGCTGGTGGTGCAGGAGCTCCTCCACCTGCAGCGACATGGCCTGCCCCGGCCACAGCCGGCACGTTTCGCGGAACCAGCCCTCACGGATCAGCGCCGCCGCGCCTCGCTCCATCCCGGCCCGGCCCGGCCGCCGCCGCCGCCGCCGCCTGACCCCGCCGGCGCGGGAGCCGAGCAGAGGGGCCCACGCGCCGCCCCGCCCCCGGCCGCCAGCGCGCGCGCCGCCGCTCCCTCATTGGCGGGCCGCTCGCCGCCGCGCCCCCATTGGCCCAAGGCGGCGGTGACGCCGGCGCCAGCAGGGTAGAACGGCCGGCGCCCCGAGGCCACGTGGGGTGGCGCGCCCGGAGCGGAGCCGCCACCCCCCCCACTCCCGCCCCGGCGGTGGAAGGGCGCGTCCGTCTGTCCGTCCGTCCGTCTGTCCCCCCCGCCCCCTCCCCACGCTAGGGCTGCCGTGACTATACGCGCCCGGCCCGTGCAGGGGGCGGCCGGCTCCCCCGCGGCCCCTCCGCGCTACAAAGGCAAAGCTCCGCCGGCCGCAGAAACGCGAGTGACTAACAACGCTCGGGGAGGGGGGGGGCAAAAAAAAAAAAAAAGTATAATTTGGAGGTTTTAAGGGTTAGACGTTGTAAAAGCAGATTCCCTTCTAGCGTTCGTGTGCCCCGGCGTGCACCGGGAAGCGTTACAAAACGCAGTGCGTGGTGCGGAGGGCAGACCCTGGGAGGAACTCACCAAAAGCAGCTCTCCAGCCGGGTTATGCGGAGATCTCCTCCAACAAACTGCTCCACGGTTGCAAAATAGTCTTAGATTATGGGATTCTAGTGCTACAACTTCGTCTGATTTATAGGTGTAACCAGGTGAATAAAGCAAGCATGGATTTGCTAGTCACTTCCACTGAAGACATTTTTAAAACCTAGGGCAGTTAAACCACAACTCGTAATGGGCAAACAGAAAAAGTTTAAAATTCAGATCATCCTTGAAATGTCACCTTGCATGGAATTTCACGTAGAGGATTTAAAGAAACTACAGAAATTTTAATATCTCTGCAGCCAGTGGGGCTTTTGGTGAGACTTGTTACAGAAATACCACAAGTGGCAAAGCTGACAAGAAGGGGAATTGGCAGCCCCTGCAAATGCACTGAGAGACAATTGCTACTTAACTGCCTCTTTTCAAAAACATTCTCCAATAATCAGCCATGCAAGCAGATTTTATGAGCCGAAAGGGACTCTGTTCCACCATTACAATGCCGCTCAGTTGGCACTGTTCACACTATGATACCTAAGGAGGAAAACCCCTCCTCTGTTCCTTCCGCTCCCTACTTGCCAGAAATATGGGAAAAGATTGAAAACAAACAAACAAGCAAAATCCCAAACCTCCTCACAGTCTTTGTATAATAAAGCCCTCAGGTTAGGAACGGAGAGGGAAGTTTTTGCCACTCCCCACTCAGTCCTTGCACCTAGCCTAACAGTCAGAGAAGTAAATTCTGTCACTGCCAAAACAGGTGAGCATGGAATGGAAAATCCTTAGTCAGAAAAGGAAATCACAGAGTAAAGACAAGGCCCCTGGGAAAGGAAGCAAGATCTACTGGTCAGCACAGTGACCAGTAATCCAGGAAGCAGCTCTGCCACTGATTTAATGTGGCTTTAAGCAAAGTCACCTCAGCCCTACCCTTCAGTACTCCCAACTATTAAACTGCGATGTTGCTTACCTCTTTCACAGCAGCATTACCAGCCTTCAGCTGTCAGCATTTAGAATAAGCTCTGCCATCCATCCATCACATTATGGGCTGATACCCTTTCTACAGAGACTTCAGGATAACTCACTGCAGGTATTTAAAACTTTGACATGTTAGTATAGCTGTACTGAGATTCAGTTGCAGCACAGAACCTCACTGGCTTTCCCCAACCCAATGCTGCACTGTGTTTTTACCTTCTACCTAATGCTATTGCTTTCACTCTGTAACTTACGGTGAAACCACTGGTCTCTGATCCAAAAAGTACCCTCTTTTTTTCCCCCTAAAATAAAATCTTTGCTTAAAGATACACAAACGCTGCCAGGTAAACACATCATTTTTCACATTACCTTGTCTTGTAAGAGATGAGCTCTGCAGTTCAATTTGTAAGCAAGATCTAACAGAAAAGATAGTCCAGCCTTATTTCCTCCTCTGGACTGCTGGGGTTTCAGTCACATCTACTGAACCTATTATTTTTGTGCTGGCTTTAGACATGCCAAGAGGTTCCTCTTGTACTTCACTGACATGCTGGTTCTGAACTTCAAGCAACTCCAAGAAGTGAGAAGTTTAGCCTAACTGTATTTGAGGACACAGGACAAATTGTCAAAATTAGAAACAAAGCAACATTGTGAGTATAATTAGAAAAAACCCAATGTGAATATAATAGAAGTGACATAAATTAAGATTTTTTCCTTTTGGAAAAAAAGGATTTTAATGGTTTTAAAAACATTTCTGTACAAAAAATGGTCAATGACCGGTATTTGCCTTCCCATGGCGACAATACTTCTGACTATTGTTTTGTTCAGCAGCAACTCCCACGGGTCCTGTAACAAGGACTATCTCTTTGGCCAGTGGTGCCTGGAACCCCTGCAAAAGACAGTTACAGAAAGACTTTAACTCTTGCTCTAAATTCACTCAAGACTGAAAACCTACAATAGGTTACAATCATTCTATTGAGAAAGGGTCATGGTGCAAACAGAACCTTTCGACCTCCAGTGCTGCCCTCACGTAATGTTGCTCTTTTATGACTAAATAATACACAAGGATCAAGCCTCGTAAGCTACACGTTAAGTACTTATTCAGAACAAGAATGTTCATATTTGGCAGTACTGTTATTTATCTTCCTCCCAAGCTAGGCAAATGTTCTCCCCACCTCCACCTATCTTTGTGGCCAAAGAAAGTGACTCCCACATCTATTAACACAAACTTTTACCTCAGCATTTCAAACCTTCCACCCAGAATTGTCTTTGATTGCATTAATACTGACTAAGGTTTTTTTTTTTCCCTCCCTTTAAACTGACGTCAAGCTGTGACGCAACCTCTTCCCATTAAACATGTGCTTAAGCTCCCACAGCTATAGAGGACAATAGCTATGCTTTGCCCATAGCTCCAGGGCACAGGCGTGAAAACACTCCACCACTGCAGTGAGAGAGCAGGCTGACAACACACCTATCAGCTTTCCCGGACAGGTAGGACATGCTTCGGTTTCCAGATTGTTGAAGTTTGTTAGCTCCAGCAAATTTCTGCAGGGGAAAAAAAACAACACACCACCATCACCACAGTGAGGTACCTGCCAAACAGTATATTCCATGAGATTCGTGTGCTGTCAGGTCCCTCCAACTTAAAGGAACACTGCTCATTTACACCGTGAGCTTTATGTTTTAGGGCTTCTTTACATGCACTTGCGCTGAATCCATCTGAGCTGGTCTAACCTTGACATGTGAGGCACAATACCCCACTGACGACAAACCTTACCCATCTAGACAGAAAGATCTGTACAGGTTGTCCCAAATTCACTGACCAGTTTCTTTTTCTTCCTCCTGAAACAAGTTTCAACTGACATAGCAAAGGGATTGCACAGGAAACTGTTTCCTGCACTATCAGGCATAAACTTGTTAGCTTCTAAAATACGATTTTTAATGAATATCTAAGATGATCCCTGGTACCATTTGCCCTCCACTTAAATACGCAGGAAGGCAGCATGCACAGGAAACGAGAAATGAGCTTCAGAACCTAAAATTAACACTCAAGCGCCCCATGAGTTCATGGATGGGCAACCTATTACTTCATGCCTGAATGCCCACTGACGTCACACATCAGCATCCAAATGCTCCACGCATGAGCACTATGCAGGGTACACGTGGTGGGTTTTAGGTAACCCAGATTTGCAGGGGTGACCTGGGGTGGGGGGCGACGACACAGGAACTGCCCTGTGCTGGTCACAGGTTTCCCTAAGTATGTGACTGATTGTTTATGTTTTCTTTCTTTTCTTCAATCTCTCAATCTCAGTTAGCAATAAATTAAGTAAAAATGCTCTGAGCTGAGACTGTTTTCCTAATGACAGTACTTGGTGGAGAATGTGGGCAACAAGCAGACCTGACATGGCCTGGAATAACTAGACTGACTTTGAGATTTTTGAGAGTGCCTTGTTTTTGGTATTGGGAATTTGTGGCGGTGTGCTGTGGTCTAAGTGTCGCATCTGTGATGTACGGAGGCGTAGCTGTGAACAATGTATGAAGAGGTGGGAAACAAGAGAGGCCGAGGTGCCCCAAGGAAGCTCTTCCTGAATGGGAAGAGGCTCTAGTACCAAGTATGAGCTTGTGATTGGAAGCTGCACCTCAGTACCGACTGCTGTTAGGGAACATTCTGCAGATCCTGAAAAAAGTCATCTGCCTTCCCCAGCAAATCCCCAGCTGGGTACATGCTATCACCAATGTTTCTGTTCCTTCCTTCATGACATGCCCGTACCTTGCCTGCATAAGCTTGCTTGGCAGGATCAAATTGCGGCGACTGCTTCGATTTGCTGCTTCCTAAAGGAGAGAGGAGAGAAGCTGTCACTAAAATTTTCCATGAAGAACAGTACATTCCACAGTGTTCCTCTGATGATAAGGAGGTTTCACTGCAGTCTCCCACATGCTAAAAACCAGAACAGTCTCTTAAGGGCAGGAGATACTTTTGAATAGATAGTTGTTACAAAGGAGTAAAATCTCCTTTGCCTCCTAGTTCCTGGGGTCCAATTAAACAGATGACTTTCTCTACACAGAAAAGAAGCAAAATCCAAATCCACAATCCCCATGGCCAATGGTTTCAGGATTTTGTTTCAGAAAAGGGATGCTAAACTGTACATTCCCCAAGTTAATTTCTTTTAGTACCTCCCCACTGTAAGGTAAGTGCATTGTAACAGTTTGTACTGCCTTGGCATCTACATTCACACACAGCCTTCTCAGGGCTCAGCTGGCAACACTTTCCACAGCCTGCAGCACCGTAGCAAGAGATCCTGATCTTACCCGCAAACACTTTGAAGTTGGACTTGCTGTAATCAAAGGGGGTAAACTGCTTCGGTGCTTCCAGCTCCTCTGGTTGCTGGGAGGCTTTTGGCCGTTTCTTCTCTTGTTTTGGCAACTCTGTTCCCGTTTCACTCATGACTCTCTCCCTCTTCTTATTAGCTTGTTCCTGCTGTGAAAGCAACCCACAGAATAGAAACAAGGACAAGTTCAGGAGAGGAGAGTGAAACATCTCTGTGTAGACATGAACACCAGCATGCAAATGAACTGCCCAGTGGACCCAGGCTCCAGTGACAGCTATTGCCTGTGGCAATAATAGTGTGGAGAAAAAGCACTGTGTTCTTCCTTGGGCCTAAACTCCCTTTATTTTTTTCCTCACAGCAGGTACTTTTCAGATAAAAAGCCAACTTTTCATTTCACAGGACACTACAGGCTGAGATCTGCTGTGGCCCCACAGGCAGATTTTGGGGAACCTAGGCAAGTGAGGAGCAGAGAGGTGCAGCAGCGGAAAACATTCCCTACTGAAGATATGGAGGGATGCGAAGATTTGCACAGCACAGTTGCTAGGCGCCTGTTGCTACACACAGGGCAGAACCACAGAAAGACCTCTATCAAAAGACTATCATTCAGGTATTTCAGAGTTATAGGGCTCAGGGTTTCATTCTGAACTATGTTATAAAGGTCAAGAGGGGCAAAGGCTGGAAGTAGGAAATTCAATGACATACCATAGCTTGCTGACGAACAGACACAATATTTTCTGTTGCCTCTTTATACACCTTCTGCGCCTGGTCACGAGCAGCTACGGAAACAAACAAGCATTACTGTAAAAAGCAGGGGTAAGTTAGCCAGGAGCTTTGAAAAAGCAGGCAAACCAGCTTGTAGCAAGTCTCAAATTAAATAGAGTACAATCTTCATCAAACAATCTCATCCATCAGGGAATCCATCATCTAAGGTTTTCTTGTAACTGGGAAACAACCTGTGTGCATTGGGAAAAGCATGCTAGCCAACACACTGAGGAAGGGAAGAATGGCTGTACCTGACTGCTGGGCTGCTTTCTTTTTTGTTTCATCCTTGGACTCCTTCTGTACTTGTGTCTGACTCATCAACTTCCATCGATTGCTGATCTGCAATGAAAAAAAATTACCTGGGATCACCTTCTTTGAAGTTTTATGGCAAAAGGGAGTTTATAAACTTGCTACCACACGCTGGTCTTCATTAAGAGTACAAAAGATCAAATTGGATTGTAAAAGAGATTAAGATCTGCTGCACCAGGTAAAGTAAAACCATGTGCTTTAAAGGTTCTGAGCTACAAACAAGCCATGAGAACAAAGGCAGATACAGACTTCAGTAGTAGTTTGTAGCTTTGACAGACAGGGAATATACAGTGGAACGTCTCCAATACCTGGTTCTTCGAAGGATATGAATGCTACAGAAACAATGAACTCCAGATTCAGAAACATGTCAAGTTTCTCAAAACTTATATTCTTTTTCTAAGGAGAATCCAAGGAAAAAAAAAAATTCTATATTGCTAAGGTTCCCAAGGGAAAATAATCTACTTATTTGTTTCTTTTGTACTACTTGGCAGGAAATTTTAGCACGAGTCTTACTTCATAAATTTTTGATGACGGGTCAAACTTTGCAGATTGTGAGACGTAAGCTGGATTCTGTTCTGAAGGTAGGTACTGTGGAGAGGAAAAAACCATTTTGCTTTAAACACAGCAAATGACATTTAGCGCATTGCTAAAATGCTGCTTAAAATGTTCCAAATCACAAAGTTCATATTTAAGAAGCATTCTACAGATAGAACACCTTCTGGAAAAAGAAAAATTACCACAACTATGGCCAAGAGAAACATGAAAGAAAAACCAACCAAAAAACCCCCCAAAAAACCAACCCCGAACCACTCACCAGAAAAAGTTGTTTTGATATTATTTCCACTCCAAATCTGTAACAAATTATTCTATTGTTCTTCTGATTTATTAGAAGAGTAAAATCAGCTCACTAACTCTAGCCATAAAGTAGAGATGAAAATGTGATGCAAATTTAAAAAACCTCAAACCTGATTAAAAGAACAGTGAAAGGTCTGTTTACTATGTAGAAAGACAGATATCTAAGAGGCATTTCAATGTGTTTTGAAAACAAGTCCACACGTGTGCGCTTTGCAAGGACAATCTCTCGATTCCCGTAAGAGAGCAGCAGCTGATGCTATACCAAGCTCTTTTGCATACACCTGGAAAAACAGCTGAGAGCATCCTCTGCACTAGGTAGATTATGAGCCCCACTACAAATATGTATTGGGAGCTTTTACCATTCTAAATGGATTTTCAAAGGACTCCATTATACGCTGAGCTTTCTGCTGTGCAGTGGTTAAAGTCTTCTCATTTCCTTCATCTTCATCACATTCCTAAAAAAAAAAAAAAAAGAAAGAACATTAGTAATTTTTGGTTTTGGTTACTGCCATTTCATGCATGTTATTTCTCACTCTATCTGAAACTCCACTAATGGCAGTAACCCTCCAGAGAGATGCAATTAACTTGCTGGCCTCCTAACCTAGTTGTCATAGCGTATGTAGGCCATATGGTTGACAGGAAGCCAGTGTTATTTCCATGCATGTCCCACCTTACTATTTCTTGCATCACTTTTCACACCGTTTTATCAAATTATCAAGTATGTTTACTAGTACTTAAATAACGACAGTATCACAAACATGTTGCTTACACTGAATATGCTGACAGTGGCAGTAGCAACAAGACATGTTGACTCTGGCTGAACACTCTGAATGTTCATTGTCCTCTCACTGTCTGAAAAGAGACAACCATGTTCCAAAATTGGTGCAGGCTCTACATGAGAAGACGACAAAATTTTGATTAGATACTTGTGTATTTTACTGCTCTTTTGTGTAATGAGACTTCACTGAAAGCTTCTTCAGGGCTGCTATTTTCCCCATGTCAAAGCCACATCATGTCATTAGTAGCACAGTTTTTAGGTTAAGTCCAAATTACCCAAGGCAGAGCTGTTCTGAAAATCAACCATAGGAATCCGGGAACTATCATGGGGTCCAAAGAAGGTATTCTCCAGCCTCTGCAGAGAGATTCAAATTGTAAATACCATTAATACACTACTCTCTGAATCTGTATATGTTTTCACACATTGCAGAGACACATTAATGAAAATTCAAATAAAAGGGTGAAATTCAGAGACTGAATATTCTTAATATAGCTCACCTGCCAGAGCACATTGCATCTGGCATCAAAAGGCTATCTGTGCAAACACCCACTGGCTAATGGAGATGCTTTACTTCCTATGCACAAGGAGAGTAAACAAGTCAGAGTAAATGCATCAGAGTAAATGCATCTGAAACTTCTCTTCTTACAGATCAGTCAATATAGACTAACACACATGAAACTGTCCAGCAGCTAGAGTGTTTGCTGATGAAGCCTTAAGTGCTGCTATTATGGTGGTTTGTAAAATACCAATTTACAGCTGGTAAGGTTATGGGTCTAGCACAGAAAAGTAACATTAAGCTAAAGCAGAGACCTGTAAAATGGATGAGAAGCTAGAACTTTGCTACATTTGTTTCTGAGTTTAAAGCTTAAGACATTAGGTAACAAATATTATGTAAAGGGTACCTCAGGGCTGGATTGAGGTGCTTTCCTCTTGACTGCCAAAGCGACCTCCGACTAGAATGGGAGAGAAAGACAAGTCACTTAAATGCACCTGCCCTATTTCTTCTAGGCTGGCCTCTTTATCAATGTTTTCAACACATTCATTACAAGCTAGCAGGTTAATAAAATTACATTAATTCTTCTTCTTCTGCAGTGTTGGCATATGGATACATTTAAACACCTCATACAGAAAGGACATCATGCTCACATGGTTTTGTTTCACTGGAGGAGGAAGACTGTATTAATATCAACATGCTGATGATATATTTTAACTAATGAACCTCTTACACTTAGGGTTGGTTTTTTTTTGCTTCCCCATAGCTGTAGAAGATTTATGAATCCATTTACATGGCCAACAAATTCCACAAGGTCCAGTTCTTCCTCATGCAGGCAAACATGATGGGCGATATAAGACAGACAACTGCACCCTGTTCAAGTAGTGCCTGTTCTTTTACTGCTCTAGTTCTCCAGGAAACTACACTGTGTGTAAACCAGTACAAAGCAGACAATAGACAGGCAAGCAGTTGCAATATATCTTTCTGCTCTAGTACAGAATACTATATTCAGTGTTCAAAAAGCAAACTTCAGCATACACATCATCACGGGTCACCATTTAGCTCCAGTCCCTGGCTTATGGAAAGCAAGTGATGAGTCTCTTGTGTGGTACAAGCTACTCCTACCTTGAGAAGAGGCATCTCCCGGGCCTGCTGAATGAGAAGATGCAATTCATTAATCTGCTGGCGAACTAGTGGTGGGACTGGATTACAGCAAGCAATGATGCCCTGGGGTTCTCTAAAGAGAGATGAGAAAAATTCAGTGTGCTGTATTTATGGCCGATACGTTAGGCATTTGCATTCAAAGGACATGCAACGAGATATAACCATGGTCCTGACTGTGACAGAATAAGACAAGTCAGATTAATCTGTCAGAGTTTATTCTCTGTGATAAAAAATTCTTCTGTACCAGGTTTGTGCAGATAAGGAGAAACCATTAACTCAGCTCTCCTCTCACTTATCTTTTCTGTGGTTGGTCTGTCTGTCCCCATCTTCATTTCGTTCCTTGTTCAGTATTCATTTATGGAAGCTTAGCCCAGTAGTGGACTTGCATTTAAAGATGCATTTTTATTACTCTCAAGTATGGATGTTAGACGATGAGTGCCAAGTGTTTGAGGAAAACATTGTATAAATTGGGTTTTCTAAAAGATCTGCCACTTGTCTCCCCCCAGCCCTTTAGGAACTGAACCCCTCCCCCCAAATAAATGCTATGGGGGAACTCATCTCTCTCTTGCTCTGTAATACTGTAGGAATCTCGGGGCGGGGGTGTGTGTGTGACATATAGCAATGCAAAAGAATGTGTTCTATTAGTGGAACAAAATCAGAGAGAGATGTATCCCAGAAGAAGTTTGGACCCTTCTGAAGAAGTATTGCTATTTACTTCTCTTCCAAACTGAACAACTATAGAGAAAAGCAGTATTGACAGCTGGAAAGAAGGGACCAACTGCAGAAGTAATTACACACTAGGAAACGACTTGCTGGATATTAAAATCAAATGAGACTCCTCAAGGGTGAACAAAACTTACTTGGGCAGCTCCTCTGCTATCTTCAATAGCATATGATTCGGTAGCACATATCTACAACACAAAGAGGTGGCGTGAATGTAACAGAATGTTAAAAACTCTTAAAAATACCTTAGAAGTGCAGAAGTCTGCCCCAATTACAAGGTCTGAAAACATGAAATCAGTTAAAAAGAAATTAAGTAGTGCTGATCTAGATACCTGTAAGAATTTACTAATAACATAACAGGACTTATGTGTAAAAAGCAGCCTGAGGTAGTACACTAATTTCTACAGGTACAAAGTGGTTCCACCTTGGGATTGGGAGGGGCATAATCCAAGAGACTCACTGAAGTATTAAGCCAGTGTCTGTAACAAAAGACTTCCTACCCTGTACTCTCATCCTCTTGACGCGCCATCTTGTCTCTCCATGCAAACAGCAACCTAAATGCTGCTAGCTGCTGTGTGTTGAGATGTTTTTTCTGCCTCCTGTAGAGCTCAAGGTAGGATTCATCTGAAAAGAGGGGCTTGATGTATTTCTGGGCAGGAAAAAAAGAAACTCATGATCGGTATCAGATTTGTGCTCTCTAGTTTGCCTTGCTTCACTGAGACACATAGAATCTCACAAGGACTTAAGGGAACTGAATAAACTCGGGTACAATGTGTCTTGGAGTTTTTACCCTAAACTATTGGTAGGAGCCTATCCCTGAAAAACATACATCTCATCCACTTTTAGGGGAAAACCACCCTCACCAACTCCAGGAGCAGCTTTAGACATACAGTATCTTCAAGCTTTACTACATTAGACAAGGCCTACTTTCATAGACAGTATTTTCCACAGGCATAATATAATTATCTCAGAATGCAGCTCCAGCTAGGCTTTGAACTTCTAGGAACATCCAGTAGAACTGGAAATGTAACATCTCTCTTGGAAAAGACACACCTGAAAGCATTGGGAGGCCAAAGAGTGCTAGCATTCAAAAAACAGCAGGAAGGCACCTGAATCCAAAGATTTTAGCTAGCAAAACAAGTGACTGCACACAAATGAGTCAGAGTTTATACAGCTGTTTTCAGACACACAAAGAGGAAAAAAACCTGTGTCTATGCAACAGACAGAGAACAGGCAAAGGACCTTCTGTCCTACTAAGCCCATACTCTGATCCAGGTAATTCAACCAGGCGAAGCTTTACCTTCAGGCAGATGTCCTTGCTGCGTTGCCAAACAACCTGCAGCTGAGTGGGCTGCTCGTTCCCCCTCTCCCACAGTGCCTCCCTCACTTTATCATAGATGTAGAGCAAGTAGTGAGTGTCATCACGGGCATACTGAACCATTTCTTCTGGCAAAGGGCTGGAAAAGAGCCAAAATTACACCAATGTATTTCAGTTGCCCCGTCAAACTGTCACCTTCTTCTTGAAAGGCATATTAGGGCAAACCGCACGTAAAACATGCCAAGAACTAATATGGACATTCTTCTGTTTCCTTACTGAAGGATTTGCTGGGCAACACCAGTAACATGCTGTGCGCTCTCCAATTCAGATGGCATCTTGTCCACATGCTGGAGAGCAGGACTGCCATGTAGCTAAGTCAGATGGCAGAACTGCTTGCTATAGTATATGTCATAACTCTTCTCCCTCTGCAGAGTCTACACAAAGTAGGCCTGGGAACTTTGTGGTGTGCAGGGTCCATCTGCAGAGCAAAGCTCACTGCTCCAGCAGCATACTGCTCTACCTAGTGCAGGCGACTGAATGTTTTTGGGGGGGCTCTAGAGGAGCAAATACTGACTTTCTCCATAATACCGCAGTGGTTAAGCACTGCTCCTAAGTGAGCTTCCAGGAGCTTTTCATTACTTAATCTTCCCTGATTTACCCAAAAGAACTCATTTTCTAAAGAAACACTGGAAAATGTAACACTCATAAAAGAACTTAAAGCACAGCCAGGCAAATGCTATGCTTGTTCACTTTGAGACTAACCTATGACTATGGGGCTTGCAACTAGAAACATGCTCCTGCTCTAACAATAAAAACAAGGATAAGTGCTACCTTGCAGCTGCAGCCCGTTTAAGGGGTCAGTTTTTACCGTATCCTCCAGTCAGCCAGCTGGTACTGCTTGTCAGCATCTACATTGCAATACAGCTTTAGCAAGTGGTCCAAAGAATGCCTGCCAAGATTGAGGAGACGAGCAGCTTGGTGAGTATCAAACATGTTCACCAAGTACAGACCAAAGTCTTTTTGCAGCCATTCCACATCTGAATCACCACCATGAAGGACCTTGAAAAGCAAAACAAATTGAGAATGATATGAAGAACATTTCTACTCCAGGCTGCCAGTGCTGTGGTTTCATATTCATGTGTCTAGGACTGGATTTCTCTTCTCTCTGTCCCTCACTGTTAAGTGCAGAACTACTAAATGCGTACACTTGGCAAGTTAACTCCCCACTTACATAAAGGAAACAGGCACATGAACAAATTACAATGAAAGCAGAGCCAAGTGACCAAGACAGAGTACACAGTGTGGTTTTAACTATAATAAAGCTTAAACTAAGGGCGGGGGCAGGAATTTTGTCATGAATTGGTGAATTTGGCAGATGACCTTCACAATTGCAGGGTCTGTGAAGGTCTCATTGAGAATGTTCATCTCACTGCGCAATTCCAGTGTATCAATAATGAAGTCTTCTGTTCGGGTGGAAATCTGCATCAGACATGTCAAGCCCAGGAAGCTCCTGTAGGAATGGTGCTGAAAAACATTCAGAAGAGAGATGTAAGCTATGATCCATTACATAAGTAATACTATAAAACAAACAGCATGCCAAATGAAGGAAGAAAAAGTAACAGAGAACTTCTTAAAGAAAAAGATAATCGGATGAGCAAGCTTTCTCTTTGCAGTTACGAACATGACTTAAAAAAACATGGGATGAATTGAAAGAAGATCAAGTTCAGTATGAAGTGTGCAGCCAGTACTACCATTGGAAAACTTATAATACTGACCCAGTTTAATTCAATCTTCTAGATAATATCTGACAGGTCATGGTCATAAACTGTCTTTTCATGTCAGAAAGCACAAAAAACAGGAGAAAGAGAGACTACAAAACAGACTAGAAGAATATAATGGTCTCCTAGGTACTAAAAGTACACATGTAACTTTTAAACAGAAAAGACAATTTGATTACCTCTAAGTCCAGGGCAAATTCTTTACAGTTCATAAGCTTTTCATTTAGTTCTACCAGCTCATCCAGTGTGGTGATAAAATGACAGGGTGTTTCCTTGATGGGCCTGTACATCTGGCAGAGCAAATTATTAGGCATAGTATGTTCTGTGTCAATTCCCACCCCTGACCTCCACCCTCAATTCTGAAATTTGTCAAATATACCGCATCTGCAGTAAGTTTAAATTAATGTGGGCACCAACCTGGGGTTCTGGTTTCTTGAGAACTCCATCTGGTGGAGAAAAATGCTCCAGTTCATACTGGTAAGGGTGAGCAAACCTGTGGAAATTAGGAAGAGAGGCACAGACTAAATTTCAGTCATCTTCATGGAGCCAGAGCACAGAGACTTTGAGAGCTATGGCAGCTTCCCTATTGAGTAGAAATTTTGTCTCTTATTAAGCATAGCTTTAAAATAACTGCAAATGTCTAAAGCAAATCACACACAACATAGTGTGCAGACACAAACACATGCAGAGCTGTTACACATGAATAGCATCAGCACAATGGGACTACACAAGTGCATGTTCACCAATGGTACTCCAAGCACCTTGATGTCAGTTTAATTTCTTACATGTCTTGCTCAGTTTGCTGTGTCCTCTGCTGGTGTATGAAGTCTGCCAAAGCAGCTGGCACATCCAAGTCTTCAGGGCGCTCCTTTCGTTCCCGTCCACTTTTTGTGAGGGCTGAACAACCAATATGGAACAACTGGACTGGGTCCCACACGTAACATGTTCTCAGCCTACTAAACTCTCCCCTCCACCCACCACAAGGTCGATTAAAATAATAAAGTTTCAAACATCTTAACAATTTAGACCTGCAGCTTTTGCTGTCAGCAAGGCTTCTGTCTGCACCTCTAGGGACAATTCAGTTGCTAGGTTTTACCAGGCTGCTGTTAAGCAAGACCCGAGGTGGTTCTGCTCAAGAACTTGGAAGGAGATTGAAAAATCTTCACGAAAATCTTTCAATCATTCCCAGTCACTAAAAGTTCAACCACATCAGTGCAGACTAAGGATCAATCACCAGCAGCAGAACGACATGTTGCTGAGACAGGATGTTATGCTGGTGGCTTTGATAAAGCACCCAAACCAAAGGTAGGTCTAACCATACACCTGATGCTCCTCCCTAATTAGAAAGAAGTATCAGTAAAGCCAACTAGACTAGTCAAGACCACTTCTGTTGCCAGAGTGACTCTCATCATGTATGTTCAATGGTGGTAAAGAGAAGCAGCAGAATATGTTTGGAATGGATTATTTACTGTATACAAACAAGAAGATGCTGTATGCTGACCTACCTTTACATTACACATATGCAAACAACAGAGCTTACTACACCTAAATAGTCAATATCTACTATTACTTGTTTTCACAATCAATGACTTCTCCTCTAGACTGTGAGGACAGATTTGTGTCAAATACTCTCAATAGGTTACCCAACAAAAAATAAACCCCTTACCTTCAGGCAAAGGTTTCAAAGCATTTGGCTTGATAAAAAGTTTAGGTACAAAGGGAGTGTTGGAATTGTCAATCTTTTCCCGAAACTTAAGCTGTGGTCGAGAGATATTCTTGGCATGAAGTAGTCGGAAGGTTTCAGATTGAGTTCTTTTGTGGTATTCTCCTGCCTATTTAAAAAAAGGTATGCCACGGGTAAAAAAGAAAGCCTATTGTGTAAATGAAACTGAAATGGCAGCTGAAAGCACACAGAATCCAGAATCAAGTTTGGATAAAGAGGAAAAGGAAAAAAGAGGGAGTGAGTTAGGATGTGTAAAAAAACTGTGACAGAACATTTAACTACTCAACTGCACTGGAAAATCAGTAGTGCCAATGCTGGGGAAAAAAGCTAAGATAACAGAGCAAACTGAGCACAGATGCCTCACCTTGCGGTTCCAGCTGGAAATGATTGTCTGTGGCGGCTGTAACCCAGCAGGGAGGACTGGTTGCTGGTTTTTGTTCACTCCTGCTGCTTCATCCAATAAAATACCCTGAATTCCAAAAAAGCAAGGTGAAAACCAAACACCTGTTAAATTACCACACTCATCCACTCTAGTCAAGACTGAATAAAGTAAGTCACAGAGGTAGATACCTCCACAGCCCCTTCCCCCAAATTCTGTGCAACATAGGACAGACAAATGTGGGAGGAGCATGTTGAACATCAAGGGTAGGAAGAGTTTCCTCAGAGAAGCAGCTCTATGAACTTACAGATCTGTTCTCAAGCTGTGAGGTTCTTGTGCCAAACTGTATTTAGTTTCCTCACAAGTCATATATTACACCTTCCTTCTCTTTAGGCCATAACCCATCTGCCTTAGCTGCTATAACCACTGGCCTAGCACATGGAAATCTTTTTAAAATAAAAAGGAAACCCACCAGATTAAGGAAACACTAAATATAACTGTGTAAGTGCTACCACTGAAATTCATGCACTGAAAAAAGAACTTGTGGTAACTGAACAGTTTATAAGAACATCCAGAAATAATTGGCTTACCACTCTTTCAAGAATGATGTCATTAGAGTCAACCAGCATATCAAATTTATCTTCCAGCTCTGTCACTTTGCTGCGATCTTTCATGTGGCTACGGCAGCCATGATACTGCATCACCTTGCTCATGCTTGCAAGAGAGCAGTACAGCTATTAGCAATTTGAAAGCAGTTCTCTTCAACTTTCTACATCTTCAAAGTTTAAAAAGAAATCAAATGCTGTACCTATAGATAACATCACATGAGCAATAAATAGAAGAAACACCTATACAGCATTAAGCATTAGAATTAATTTATGAACCATGTGACTTTTAAAATACATAGCCTAATGCGTTTTATATTAGCCTGTGCTCTCTGCACAGCTCTTCATCCAAATCATTATGAAAGGCCTCTTTAAACTTTTTACTTAAACTGTCAAGTGTGAGAAAAGCAGCTAAAGCTGGGTTTGTGAAATAAACCGTTTTCTTATCTATGGCAAGTTTGGAGTCTCCAAAGAAGGGTGCTACCTTCTGTTTTGGATTGGAAGTGATTAGCAACAGCCCAAAGATGCAAAAGCCTCCTTACCAGTGAAGGAGACGGTCACCCTGTGTTTCACAGTACGCCCGGAAGCCAGGGAAGCTTCGGTAGAAGTCGTACTCATCGCCAGGCTGAGGAAGCCCATTAGATGCCTTTGTCGCAGCTACCACTGTGCCAAGAGCATACTGTGCAAGAATACCATGCTATTAGCATTTCTTCAGTATTTTGTTCCACCATTTACCCAGGATGTTATTTGGTAGAAACGCATTTTGCCTAACTTGTTTGAACCGTGTGGTTCTAATATATAGTATTGTAGGACTTTTCAACACAAGTAAGTTTACAGTCATTTAGTTCACGTTGTCCATTTAGAGACCTTTAAAATGATGAAAGACTGGTAACAAGAAAAAGACTTAAAACTCAGTCTAGTGTTCAAGGTCTGAAAGAAAGCTCGTTAAATCATCAGGAACACAGATAATGACTTTATTATTTTGACAAAAAAACCCCCACAAAACTGCAATGCTTCCTGCTTGAGAACCGGGAGACATTCCCCCTCTTGGAAGCAGGAGCGTGCACAGACGAAACACCAAGTAGCCGAAGTTAAGATCTGTAATCCAAGGGACAATGCCCATCGCCACACGTCCAGCAACGTCCCTCCCCAGCGTCCCGACTCCTCTACATTTCAAGGATTCGCGTCGGGAAGGCGGCATAGCCCACCCCGGGCCGGTGCGCCTACAGAGCCATGCCGAGGACCAGAGGCCCGAGCCCAGGGCGGTGACAGGCCCCAACGGGCCGCTCTGGTCCCCGGCACCCCTGGGAGCGGCCCGCACCCTCCCTGCCGCCCACGGCGGGGAGCGCCCACGGGGGCGGGGGGGCTCCTCACGGGTGGCACCTACTTAAGCGGGGGTCCTCAGGCAGCCCCCGAAGGAAAGAACTACAGCTCCCGGCATGCCCCGAGCCGCACACGGCACGCCGGGAACGGTAGTGCACGGCACCCGCCCCGCTCCCGCCCCCGCCCCCGCCGCCGCGCACCTTGACGAAGGCGTCGGCGTCGTCGAAGCCAGGCAGCGCCGCCGCCGCGCTACCCCCCTCCGTCTCCGCCGGTCGCCCCGCCGCTCCGCGGGGTCCCTCCTGCCCCGCGGGGCTCTCCGCTACCGCGCTGCCGCTCCCCCCACCGACGGCTGCCGCCATGTTGCCCCGCAGCCGCGCGACGCTCAGACGCTCTCGCGAGAACGCGCCGACGACGGCGGGGTGGGCTGGGGGGGGGAGGGGGAACCGGGGGGGGACGCATGCGCACGGGGAGAGGGCGCCAGGGCTGCCCTCTGGCGCCCCCTGGCGGCGTGGCGGAAAAGGCCCCTGGGTGAGAAGGCGGGGGGGGGGAGGGCACGAGGGACGTCCCTCAAGGGCTTAAAACGGGCGAGACCCACTGCCCTCTTCCTCCACAAGCACCCACGCGTGGGGCCCTGGGACTGCCCACAGAGCAGTCCCTGTGGCAGCCACAGCAGTGCCTGGAACGGGGCCAGGGGCATTACCACTCAAAGCCCCTGACCGCCACCTCCCTGTTTCTCATTTTCGGGGTGCAGCACTGGCACAAGCGGCTGGGGAAGCCCACGGAACCCCGGCTGGGTCAGTGACGCACCCCACGCTGTCTCTCTCGAGCTGTGGCTGTGACCCTGAAACCAAGAAAGCTGATGTTCTTACCGGAGTGATGACAGCGCATCTGCTGGAAACTAAAATTTAGGGGTTGTACGCTCAAGTTTCTTTTATACAAGTGACAGACATCATTCAGTCTTGGCAATTTTGTGTCCAGCTGCTATCAAAAGGGAAATACAGCCAACCACCTGAACTGATGCAGGAAAAGGACAAGTCAAATCCACGGCAACAGGAAACCTTAAAAAAAAAATAAAAGTCTTAATCTGCTTCCCTGTCTCTTCCTAAGAAGTACTTAGGAATAAACAAGAACACAGTCAAAATGTTTACATTTTGGTGTAATTTATTGGCACAAAAATATTCAAATACAACATGGCATCTAAACATGGCTACTCTGTTGTATTTTGTGCATTGTTTTTAATATTTTTAATTCATAAATCATAACTTTATTTTCACCCTCATGTTTAATAACCATTATTTTCTGTTTCAAGTTATGACCAGGTCTCCCCACGTCTGCCTCCTATGCCAAGTACTAAGTTTCCGTAGTTATTTCCCAATACTGCTTTTTAATCCAGACACTGTGGGAAGCTCCCAAGTGGTATTTAATTTGTACCCTGCATCCAGTTTGCCACCGATCAACCCGCATAGAGGCACCTGACTTTGCTCAGCTTAAGGTCTTCCAATTCTTGGATCTGCTCTGATATCCTGATCTAGTCTGAAACACGACTCCTGCGCTAGTGTAATGAGCGGATATACAGTTTCCAATTTTGGGGCAAAAATCGAGTTTGAAAACAAGGTAACAGGATGAAACAATGGTAAAATTCTGCTTCTCTTTCTTTCCAGTTATCCAGCTTACGCCCAAATCTAAATGAAGCCTCCTGCACAAGCGCATTGAGCTCACTGCAGCTACACCAACAGGACTGACCAGGGCAATAATTAATCCGCAAATGACTTAGTTACATTGCAAAGTAAGTCAAAACCCGTATATAGTTATTTTCAATGGATCACCAGTTCCCCAAAGACCAAGTGGAACCATAGACATCTGTGGTACAATCAGTCTTCGCTGTCCTGGAAACCCAAATCAAGTGTTGTGTTTCAGACAGCTTGTGTATTTCCAACAGCAGCTATACATTGGCTTAAACCAACTTTTAATATACAATAACTCTTTTCATTTACATTTCAAAATATTTGACAAAGGCTGTATTTCAGTCCAACGTTCAGTTTGTGTTTGTAGAAGAGCAAGTTTGGAGTGCAAAAGCCTCCAGAATAAAAGGCTGTGGATACTTTGGAATCTTCTGTTACCAGAAAGGACACCTAAAGAAAACAAAGATACTGTAGTAACACTTACTTGCATATAGTTTCACAAAGGCAACACTGAGAAGGACTGAGATTCCATACTAATTAGGCACCATTTTAGTACAGGAAAAGTTGACAGGGGATCTCCATGCTTCTTTCCAGCTAACTAATGTTTAAAAACACTAAAAAAATCTGTTTCCTTAAGCATAGTCCAAAGTCAGTTAACTCTCAAAATGACAGTAAATCATCTTTGCTTATTTGAGAAGATGTGGTTCTGCACTGTAACTGAAATCAGTGACCACCACATGCCTTATTTCAAACACTTAAAATGTTGAGGCTGATTGTGGTTTAAATGTTCCAAAATCCCTGTCACTACTTATAACAACTTTCTTACAGAGGATGGTCTACGGGATCACTGTCATAGGCTTGCAAAATTTACCAGAGCAGATGCAACATGGGGTAAGGCTCCTACATATAACTAACTACACAAGTGACATTTTCAATAGCTGTTCTCTGCTCAGATTATTCAGAGAAGAATTTTGCAACGTTAGCTTAATGACAAACTCACCATCCAATGTAGCACTGGCACAGATTCTCATGAGAAGTAGCTTGCTTAATGAGCAATTCTACTTGTGTGGGTACATCAAGAGTTTCATCATGAGAGAAGTCTCGACCTTTGAAAATAAAGAATGGAAAAAACCATAAATGGAAGTCACAAATCATATAACCATAACTTGCTTCTTGGTGGCAAGTTAAGGACTGATAGGACTTTTAACTGCTCGTCCCTTACAGTATATAAAATGCAAAATTTTCCAAACATGGAGAGTGCCTCTAAAGGCATAGAGCCCAGAACTCTGTTTTCCCAAGTATTATGGTTTCTTCCTTTTGTCTTCTCCAAATAATGGATGAACCAACAATAGATAACTTTCCAGTAGCTGGAATCCTGGTCCTAATCCCTTCAAGTACGTTATTTGGCAGGTGGGAAGTAGTTTCTTATAAACTTTAAGAGCATAAAATTTTGCAACTAAATGCTGCAAACTATAAAGCCAGGACAATAGAAATTCTACTTCCACCAACAAGTCAAGACATGCAAAATATGAAGTCTGTTTAGTTACAAACACCTATACACTTTTCAAATGGGGCTCATTTGTATCTAAATGCAGGCACCAGTACTTAGGTGTTAGACAAAACCAGGAAAATGGCCTCATTCACTTAATCAGAATGTGTTAAATTCAAGGATTAACACAAAATACAAACAGTAAAAGTAGTGCTGATCCATCTCAAAACATTTTATGTTTATCTTATATAAACATAAGAACTTGCTCACCAGTGAGCTTATCTCGAACCCTGTTGATGATTTGAATTGCCTTCTTATTTAGAGCTTCTGGCTTCACTAGACCATCTCCTACTAAAAGACAGAAGTAGGAAAGAGAATTAGAACTTCATCTGAACAATAAAAGCATTTGTACTGCTGTTACATCTGCCCTTCCTAAACACCACAAATACCATTTTGAGAGCAAAGAAACCCAGATACCAGTATATTTTCTGTCACTTTTTTTTTTTTTTGAGTTGATAACACAGGTTATTGTATTCCTCATTTATGCTGACAATGAACTGTATCTGTCCCATCTCGTGTAATTGTCCCTGGACCATGGTGAAATTTTCCAATCTAAGAACAATTTCTGTGTCAGTATAGAAACAACAATGAAACTTACTGAAGGAATGGATGGATTCAGGCACTGTGGTCCCAGTTTTCTTATGGGCTGTCTCACCCAATTCCACACTGTCCAACATTTCTATTGAAAAAAACCATGAAAACATAAAAGTATAAATGTGACACTGAAAAGCAGATAAAATAATATTCTTCTGGAAACATTAAGAAAACTGTTAATCGGCTTGTTTGAAAAGCATATTTGACTCTGACCAACTGTACTACTGTCCTGGTTTCAGGTGGGATAGAGTTAATTGTCTTCCTAGTAGCTGGTACAGTGCTATGTTTTGAGTTCAGTATGCAAAGAACATTGATAACTGATGTTTTCAGTTGTTGCTAAGTAGTGTTTAGTCTAAAGTCAAGGATTTTTCAGCTTCTCAAGCCCAGCCAGCGAGAAAGCTGGAGGGGCACAAGAAGTTGGGAGGGGACACAGCCAGGACAGCTGACCCAAAGTGGTCAACGGGGTATTCCATACCATATGACGTCACATCTGGTATATAAACTGGGGGGAGTGGGGGTGGGGGGAATCGCCGCTCAGGGATTAACTGGGTGTCGATCGGCGGGTGGTGAACAATTGCACTGTGCATCATTTGTGTATTCCAATTCTTTTATTATTACTGCTGTCATTTTATTAGTGTTATCATTATCATTATTAGTTTCTCCTTTTCTGTTTTATTAAACCATTCTTATCTCAACCCATGAGTTTTACTTCTTTTCCTGATCTTCTCCCCCATCCCACTGGGGGGGGGGAGTGAGTGAGCAGCTGCATGGTGCTTTGTTGCTGGCTGGGGTTAAACCATGACAACCCCACATATCTCTATCACTAATGGAAACATATCACAGGAGCAAATATTATTTTTGCCCTGCTAACATACTGAAAGGCCTGATTCAACTTGTAGGAACATTTTGTATAAAAGTGTAATTGAAAGGTATTTTGAAATGATGTACAATTAACCAAAAATTGCAATAAAATAAGTATGTTTATTTGTAGAACTCGCCATATGAAACACTGTCCCTATTCTGCAGTCCAATACTGCTAAGATATGATGCAAAGCTCTCAACATTCAGTCAGATGACTACTTGCCAGATTTTGCACACTAATATTTGGTAGCTAAGTAAATAACTACCACGTATCAATTACAGCTTGCACTACACCAGTTTGTATGTGCCCCAAAAGGATGTTAATGTAACTGTAAAGGAGTATCTGCTTTTTGAGCCAAAGTACTGAACTCACAACTTCCAGTCCTAAAACTAATGATAATAAACTCTTTATCTGTCTACTTTTGTGTAGAGGACTGAAAATATTTACCCAGTCTTGTGCACTGTTAAAAAAACCGCTCCAAACATTCATGACATACGCCATCTTTTCTACTCACCTACTGACTGACTAGCTGAGTAGGAATCTGTTCTTGTTCGTGAGCGCTTATTGCCCTTTGTATTTGCTGCAAGAAAATAAGGAGTTGAAAAGTATGAACCAGAGTTTCAGTGTTTCATAGCAAATTTGTCCACAAACAATACAGATTTAACTGCCTTCCTCTTTCTCCAAATTTTGTGTCACCTGAAAGTAGCTTTCAATCTCCTGATGACAACTAATACAACACCAACCCAAACAATTTTGCTTGTAGCTTAATTTGGTGTCTGTGTTTAAGTACAAAAGGGTTTTAACCACTGTGGTAATTTCACGTTACAATCCCTAAAACCATGGGCGCACAGAAATAGCATTTCCAAAGCAACAATTTCATCAGATTGTCTTCAAACAGACACTGGATTTCAGGCTTCTGGATTTCTTGTACGAGGAAGCAGCAAGAATCACTTACTGTCCATCAGCCGCCAATTCAATAATGGATCATACACAAAGGCTTCAAGCACAGCCATGACACTGTCCTTATGCTCGCGCAGGACTTCCATCACTGTGTGACAGGTGATTCTGTAATTGCCATCGAGGCCTGTCACCTTCAGAAGAGAAAGAAGTGAATCAACCATGCTGCTTCATTCATTATGCAACTCCAACCCTAACATTCAGGGAGCAGGAAGTGGCTTGTGCTTTGAACTGGAATTCACTATGCTTTGTTCATTAAGAGAACAAGATAGATGTTCATTACAAACTAAGAAGCTCTTTTCTGCCATTAAGATGACCTTTGTGAAGTACCATGCCATTGGCTGTGTCTGGTTGATGCAAACAGCTATTTGAAATGAGGAAACTAAGAAAGACCTAAGAAATTGGAGGAATCTCAGGGTTTTTTCTGCATCAATTAAAAAGTTGCTTTTCACTGTAATGTACTGTAAAGATCACAGGAGATATTTTAACTTACAGAAAATGCAGCTGAAATATAAACACCTCTAGTTCTTAAAGAGTGGAGACATTTAGCCACAACAGAAAATACAGGGAAAACTGAGAAATGGGTGCCATTTTCCCTAGGAATAATCCACTTCATATTAAAGAGTGGATGCTTACCTCCATAGCATTTGTCAGCATCCTTGTTAACCTAAATGGAATCTTCTCAGGGAACTTTTCTCTTGTCATTGCAACCTAAACACATGATGATGGAGAATTAGTAAATTAATAGGTAACTTATTATTTAAGAGTTAATAAATATTGGGGGTTTTTTGCTACAAGCTTGAAGGTTGTATTCCAAATAGGAAGTAAAAGTTCCAGCTTTATGTTCCTCAGTTTCCACAAATTTTTTAAGAAGCTCGTTAATTAACTCGATAACAGAGGGAAAACTCAAGCGTGTGCCCAGCTGCTAGTGTCAAGTAAGACAGACTGCCTATCACCAGCTTAAATTGCTTCAAGGAATTTTATGGAAAAGTGATGTTAGCACTTCTTTGCTTGTTCCAGTGGTCAGCTAATCCCCAAGATGTGCCTCTGAGATAAGGTATCTATTATGTTCACCTTGCCTGTAGGTAAAGTGAAGCCCAAAAGAGAGCCAAAGGGTTTGCCCAAGATCACATTCCAAGGTCAGTTTGTCCTGGCTTACAGATTAATTTCTGTTCTATGAGAAAATGTGAAATATTACAGAAAATTTAATGTCCAAGTACAAAGATTTACCTCAAAACAGTCCCCGAAGTCAATATGCAGGATCTTTCCACTCAGTCTATCTAACATCAGGTTGGAGGGGTGCCTTTGATGAAGGAGTAGGAGAAAAAAGAAGGTGACAGACCATTATAAAAACCCAAAGTAAATCACAGCAGCTCCAGTCTGAAATGATATTTATCTTCATGAACAAGAACAGCCAGTGACAGCTTGCTTGTCTGAGATCTTCAATCTCAGGATGAACAGAATAGCTTCCTGACAGTGCATCTATCACATTATTTTTCTAATTACCTCTCAGGAGTTAGAGATCATCTCACCTTGGAAGATAAAACAACCTATTGAACCAGAACCATCAGTACATTACTTGGATATGAACATTTATTTTTCAGTTAGGATAAATTCTTCTACTTGTTTTCTGCTTTCTCATTTTTTTTCAGTATAGAAAAATGTAATGAATTATGCTACAGGTCAAGTAATGCAAATTGGACTAGCACCAGAAAAGAAGAGAATCAATCCAGACTAGGAAAACCACAATGCTGCTATTCATGCTGACTTGTTCCAATTCTGTTTTAATTCAATTTTCAAAGGTTTGTAATTTCATTATGAAGACCTTTAAGTTCAGGAATAGAAGCTTTTGTTATGAAAACATGTGAGGGTTTAGCTGGTTTTGCATTACAGACCTTAAATCTAAAATATATTGTCTTCAAAAGTATTTTGGAAGTTATTGTGTCCCCTTTTAACAGTAAGCCATATAATAAATCAAACATTTGTTCATTGTTTTGGTAATTTTTTTCTTTTTTCATTATGTGCCCAATCCATTTGGATAGTACATACTTCCCTCCAGAATATGTCTGCATTGCAGATCAGAAAAACCACCATGTTAAGTAATACTTAAACCAACATTAACTTTCATTTGTTTTAAGCCTAGAGCAGTCTTTGGGGAGTATTTATGGGGATTTCATGTATGTCTCTGACAACTGCTGTGAACGTACATAGCATTAGAGGTTCCTGCTTCACAGAATAAATATCCACCAGGCAAAAAAGTATGCAAAATAAGTAGTGTCACTGAACCCATTTGGAAGGAGAACCGGAAGACCTCTGCCACTAAATACTTTCTGGATTTCTTTTTGCTACTTCAGGGAATAAAAACCGATGCTTGATCATGGTGCTTCTTTCCTCCCCAAAAAGCTGGATGTACATGTACAGTCCTAACAGACTTTGCGAAAAAAAAAAATATAAAAAATTGCCATCTCATATGCATGAAGCACACACAAGCACACAGATTGGTGGCAAAGGTCAACAATATTTCTGTTTTATAGAATGGATGGAGAAAGATTTCCCATTCTGTGAGTGAAACGAAAGGACAAAATTAGAACTTGTAGTCCTTGATGTAATTCTGTGTGTACTCCTCTCAAAATGGAAGAAACTCTTATTTGTACTCAAGATACACAAACCCTACACCCCATGCCTGCAGTGCTGAAAATAATGACAGCATGATTAGGTCCTGAAAGATGGTGGTGTTAAAAATCAGCAATAACCACAATGAAAGATGTTATCATACAAACAGATCCAAGGAATGAATTGATAGGCCTACACAGTCTGTGTTTTTATTTAGAAGAAACCTTTACAATTTCACTTACCTGTCCCCAAGGCCCAAAATGTACCCAACCATTGACATCACAGCTAGTGAACGAGTGTAGTTTGTTCTTCTGTCAAACCACACCTACAAGTGGAGACAAAATAGAAAAAGGCAGGCAGGCATGTTGCATGTTTCAGCCTATATTTTAATTTATACATTAACTACTTGCATTTTGCACAAAGCAAAACTGTGATACGCTCCATAGCCTGAGGGGGTTCAGACATCCTGTGGCCTTGAATTAGATGTCTAAACCATTAAGAGAATATATTCTGAATGTCCTGCTTTTCTCTCCCCATGCACAGTATACGGAGCTCCAGCCTCCACCCTTGGGCTTTGGACTGCACCCTGGCAGCCATTGTGATCTGAGCCTTATAAGGCACCTTGTGAGGGGATACACATGTGGATAGACGTTCTGCAGTGATTCATCTGGAGTTTATGATGAATAAACACCATCTCTCACTCATTCTGCAGAGAAGGTAATTCCACATCATGCTGATGGCCAAACATAAGCCATTACACATGCTGAACTCACCTCTGAGCTTGGACTTTTCAACCACAGCAGTTTGGCAAGGTCATCACCAGCTGTGTTATTGACAGCATGTTCAAATACTTCTACCTTCTGCATCAGAGTCAGGTGGTCATAATCTGGAGCCATCTACAATTGAGAAGTGACACTCAGCAACTTAAAAAAAAAACACCTCCAGTAATCCTTAGTTGTACTATGAGAAACACAGTAATCACAAATAATTTCATACCAAGTTTAGATTGAAATTATTTGTAGATTGACCAGTATGTTCCCAAACGCAGTAGGATGACCACCCAACAGCAAAGAATTCATTTTATGTGGGACAGCAGATGATTTAGCATCCACAAAGTAGTCCATAGCCATATTTAATTAAAATACTGCAAAGGAGAATATGTTTCAAAAACCATTATCTAAATAAGTCTTCTGGGTTGGCACATGCTTTCCTTTTTGGCAGGCAATTCTAACTTTTCTAGTAATGTTCAGTCTGTCTAATTTTGGCCCTGTTGCTTAGGCACAATGTTTGTGAATGCCAGCAGCATGGCATTGTATAAGGCACATCATAGTCACACAAAATTCCAAACACATTTTAGTCACCAGATGGTAACAACTTGTGGTCACTGCTAAAACAGGAAAGGAGAAACAAATAAACATATGTCAAATTTTACATCTTGGTAGCATTTTATAACTCTTATCTGATATTTTCGCATTTATTACTGGTACCAATAACAATCAGAAAACAGGCAAAGGAAGAGCAAGCTGCGCACCATTATTCTTCATTAAGACACTGGAGTCCTATAAGAATGTACAAAAACTCTGCCAGCTTTGCCCTTTACCCTCAGCATGATGCGATGTTCAATGTTGAGCAGGATCTTTTTCTTCTCTCTGTAGTCTCGGATGAGTGCATGCAGTGTGTCACAGTGGGGGACCCAACCAATCAAGCCCGAATTTGTAGACAGTGGAATAACAGCATATCTCTGGATGCTACAGGAAAAAATGGAGAATCAGAGCTCAAATTGTTGTCTGTTGTGAATTACTACATTTCAAGATGCTTAAAACAACTAATATTAAATCTGATTCCGATCCAAATTGTCTCTTCAGTAGTTGCTCTGCTTTCCTTCTTTTCAAACAGACCTGAAACATCCATTTGGATAGACTGCTATTATTTGCACATGACATTGGATATGTTCATGCTTGAAAGACACTGTACAGAATTGCAGTCAGTGACTATTCACCAGGCTATTTAGTGACTATAATAAAAAAATCCTTGATAAAACCTCCTGTTCTCAGGCTCCTAAGGCAGCATTCAAGCTATCTTGAAATAGGGGTTGCCTCAACAACCATAACTATTTATGAGGTGGGACTTCAATTAAATAAAACAAACAATCCCCTCAGGATACATTTCCTCCAAGTTTGAATTCTATGAATTTTTTTTTTCTTTCTTTCTCTCTTTTTTTTTTTAATTAACTTAGTTCCAAGATTCGCCATTTCCTCACAAATCAGCTGGCTGTGCCAAAGATTACTTGGAAACTGCACCTACGTAGGGTGTCACTTATGCATAAGCACATTCAGTGATTATCCACAGCACATACCTGAGGTTTTTGCGAAGAGAAGTTGGGTCGTTTGCTAGCAGAGTGTTGACCAACCCAAAAAGCTGCATCACTCTTTCATCTTGGCGAAGGTCTTCATGACCTTTCAGAAGGAATACAAACTCATGCCCATTGCTTCCTGTAAGAATTATAATACACAAAACTTTACTCTTGCTGAACAAACAGAGAAGAGCAAATACACATGCACCCAAGAACTGGAAAGTGTGGCAGTAAGACTGACCAGACCACTAAGAAATACCTCATTTGAAAGAAAATGTTGGAAAGGTTTTACCTGGTAAATATGCAGTTTGACCTAAAAGCAACGACTGTTTAAATACTAGAATAGCTAAGTGAAAACTGCTCTCTCTTACCCATTAATGTTAACTTCCTGGGCCGCTGCTTGGAGGTGATGACCTGCAGTGAGGGTGCAATAGACTGAATACGTATGATGGGCTGGTTGGGATCATACGTTCCTGGCACTGCCAATTCCAGGTCCCGGCACATTAAGAGTTTTGGTGAGACATACTGTAGTTCCAAAGAAGTAAGCTGCCAAAACCAAAAGAAATACAACCCCCCAGAATTTCAGTTAAATCTCACTGAAACATCTGAAGAGTTCATGCTGTCAAGTGACCTACAACAGTTCAGTCATCAGTATTTCAGATGCTTGCAGCAAGTGCTGCATAAGCAGCAGACTTGTAGCAAATCATATGCAGATACTTCTAGAATACTGAATTTGAATGTTTTGAATAACCAGAAAACATGAAACAAGATCAGTATTGACAACTTGCACTGTAAGACCCACAACAGAACTGTACTTCTCCCCCCACCTGAGGCAGCTGCTTTGAGATACGCCGGAACACATGGTAATAGAGATCCCAAGCCTGAGTTAGGTCTTTGACATTTCCTGATTTCATGTACTTCCTGCACCATTCCTGAGCTTCCATTAGATCTCTGCCATAGGCCTAGGGAGGAAGTGAAAAACAACAGAAGAAAAACATTTCTGCAGACTATAGTGCAACAGGTGGAGACCACTTAATACCTAGAAAGAGCATCACAGCCTATTTTTAAATTGCATTACAAATACTTTATCTCACATTTTTATAGTATATCAAAATTAAAGATCCAGAAATTCCTGGATCCAAGGCATGCACTGAGTTTATTAGACAATACTGCTCACAAATAGACCTCATGATAGGAGGTAGCAGAATGAATAGAATCACCCTTTAACAGTAGGCTCACAAGCTCAAATTAATTCCTTTTGCTGGCTTGAGACAGATCATCTTTACTATCTGTGCTAGTGATTACCATGAAGCAAAGCAGACTTAGCAGAATTAACCGCAGAGCAGTTGTATGTTTTCCAGACCCTATCAGACACCCATCCGATATAAGACTCCAGAGCAATCTGTACTACCATGGCCCCTGTAGTACTGTAGTCACCAAAAGCAATACAGATGTGAAGATAAATGTCAATAATGAAGTCTGCAATTAACGTAATGAGTCTCAAGAGATTTACTCTTTGTGTTAGATTGCAAAGGTCCTTGTAACACATCTAGGGCAGGTGGCTGTCCTGCCTGGTTTTGAGGGCATGCAGAAGGTTATGCTCTTGGCCATTTGCTGATACCTGATTGAAGGATGTCTCTTTTAAAGTCTGAGGCCCACGCTCCATCATTGCATGAAGTGGTTCCAGCACCTCAAACATTCCCTTCACATTCCTTTCTCCAAAGTATAGACGAGATGCTTCTTCCAACCCTTCATGCCACATCTCATGCCATAGGATGGCTACACGGATTAGCTCTTCACTCACCTGTTTTAGGACAGGAAAAAAAGATTAAATGCCTAAAGAAAAACACTATGACTGTATACTGACTTACAAATGCAAAACTACTTTCTTCTCTAATGATTATAAAATATTTGTTGCTGGCAGCTAGAGGGAGCCACAAGAACTCCCACAATGCCGTTAACACTTTTTTCTGCAGGAAGCAGATTAGGCTTTTCTCACCTTACTTGTTGCCTTTGAAATTTTCTATATATTTGTGTGGCTTGGCCTGAAAGCATTACTTTTCATTTATTCATAAAAATTTTTAGCAAATGAATTAAATTACTCTTTCCATACTATGCTCAGTAAGTTTTGTTTTCACGTTTCATTAAGCAAAAATATCTCTTTATGGAACAATGATTCTTCATTTACTTCTTTTCTAAACTTATTCATAAGGAGACACAAGAACTTAGTGTTTGAACGTTATGGTCCTTTTTAAATTAAAGCATTGTCTTGAAAGTATACTAATACTGTAACTTCTACCTATCACAAAAAACCCAAATTAATTGTACTTGAACAAAATTAACAATGAATAGTCATTTTGTGTTGTTATACCTGTGGAACATCCATTCCTGAAACACAATATGCTTTATGGTACACTTAAGTACTCACCATCATTGCCTGTTGCACCAGAGTGTTACTGTGCTCACACATGTTTTTCAAGATCTTATTCGCAGCATTGTGGCGAGCAGTGGTTGTAGATTTAGAGGCCACAGTCAAAGGATAGATCAAAGCCTACAAGGGACATCAACCAATAACATTTTAGAACCACACAGAAGAGCTACATAAATTGAAAGATTAGCAAAGCACTAATAAATAGCAGCCTTAGGGCTAGACAAAGAAAGCAAGCTTCCTTCTGGAAAGAGGCGATAGGAATTTGCTATTCAAAGTCTTCTAGTCTGAAAAGCTTACAAGACTTTAATTCACTCAGTAGCAGAATGACTTTGAGAGCCTGTATCAAACTGGAAGAACAGAAAACTGTTTTTAGCATTTTGTGATTTTCCAGACTGTAGGAAGAAATTCAGACAAAACATCTGGAGGTAGCCTTTTAGTAGTCACTTAATGAGATTTAAGAAGGTGATTTTCACTACCCAGTATTCTATTAGATGGACAGAACTTCTCCTGCTGCATGGCTTATCAACCTCTTCTTTCCATTTTTATGTGAACAGGGCTGAGGTGAAAGAAGCAGCATCAGAAATAGCCCCCATCCTCACTATCCTCACTTGCTGTGACTTCCAGTGCAGACATCTAGACTAGGTGAAATGGAACATAGAAAATGCCTTAACTGGCGCTCAAGTCTATGGGAATTCCTCCTCTAAGCCATAGCTTACCTGGGGATGGTACCGTCCAATATCTGTGAGGAGCTGATGAATGAGACGTCCTACTAATGGTCGAGGGGTGTCAATTCTTGCAATGAGCTGAGGGATAACCTAGTAATAAGGGTAAGTAAAATAAACATTCCTGTAATCTCAAATCTTTAGTTCACAAGCTGTTCTGCCCTCTGCTAGAGATCTCTCAGTCTTTAAAGGAGACAGAGAAGCCCACCACTCATTTTTGAGATGGTCAGAGGATAACACAAAGTTCCAAACAGTGTCAGAAAGGCAGAACAGCTCAGTGAGATCACAAGTGTTCTGTCCAAAACTGTTATAGGATCCTCTTATCAAAAGAGTAAGATTTGTCTTGAAGTGTAATGCTCAAATAAGAAATAAAGCCTTTTTTCTTTATTTACAGGAGTCATTCTACAAGACAATCCTGAAATAGAATGAACATTTTAAAACTGAAGATGATGTGCATTCAGTGGTGATCCAAGTATAAAACACCACTGCCTCCTCTGATGTAATTCAGTCTCTCTCATTCATATGCACTAATCTGCATATAAATACAGAAACGCATGCAAGAACGCTTCTCATGTCTCTGTTCAAGATGCTTGTTAAATCAGTTACAAATTGTACTGCACACTGCTCTCACCACTGTTGAGCAAAGGATCATCACTGATATCATGTAACAAATGCCCAAGCTCCCCCCCAGAACTGAGATTTGTCTTAGCCGTTTGTGTTCCTTACCTGCAGCCAAGTGTCTATTTGGATTGCCTTGACTCCTTCTACCAAAGCCTCATTCACATCAGGCCAGTGACCATAGTCAAACCACAGAGTAAGGACTCTGAAAAAGAGAAATACATTTGTTAGGAATGCAACAAAAAAACCCCATTCCTGTCAAATACCTTCAGACCCATTTACAAGTGATTCTTCTTCCCAGAACCTGCAGCTAGTAGGATAAGGGCTAATCCACCTAATATAAATTAGCTTGGACTGAAGCATTCACAGTTTTACCATAACAAAAAAGAGCAGAAACAGGTTCTAATCTTAAACCATGTGCCCTTATCAGCTGGATTTCATTTACTATGTGTTTTATTATGTACCTTAGAGTGTCTTGTAGGTTGTTTCCTCGAGACAGAGATATGGATCGGAAAAAACCCTGGACAGCAGGGACTGTGTACATCAAGAGGGTCTTGGATAAATCCTTTTGGAATGAAAATTGCTGCATTAGTTCTACACAAGCGCATCAGTCCACATGAATCCTAAACTCAGCAAGGGGAAAGAGGAAGAAATATGTGGAAACATAGACCTAATCCACATTACAGTTGACTTCTGCTCATACTCCTCACAGGACATGTTGCTCCTGGAACTTATGTTTTGCTTTACTAGACATAAGTCTTTCAGCCTGGCAGGGAATATACCATGAAGTGGTTTTATATTTCAGTTTGTTGGCAAAACTATGGACAGCAAAGCAGCCTAAAAACTACAACCCTACTATAACTGGCAAGCAAAAGAGATTCCTCACAGTCTTTCATGAAGGGCTTAAGCAGCAGAACTTGTTAATGCACATTGTAGCACCTGTAATAGCAATCCATGCCTTTGCTCTAGTTCACAACTAACTTAAGATCATTTGCATAAATTTAATCCTCTTCCCTTAAGACTGAGTTAATCTGAAGTTCCTCACTTTTGCTGTAAGCTAGACAAGTGTGTGTATATATATATATATATACGCACATACAGCCAGTTTCCACAAGCCAGGTATGCAGAGTAGCTTGTTTCCCACCATAGTATTTTCCTGCATCTAAGCAGTAAGTACCAATCTTTCAACATAAACAGAGAAGAAGGGTACCTCAGTGACTTTTTTCTGCACTGGAGATGGGATGGGACTGTTCTCTGTGCTCTCTGCATCACTCTCACTATTGCTGCCCTCGGTGTTAGCACTAGTGATACTGGCTCCACTGGCATGACGTAGTTTCTTCTTCTCATCTCTGGCCTGGTTTTGATGTTTGTAGTGAAGCACTGCCTCAAAATTCATCACTGCCCAGGCATGCCAGGCCTGCCAACAAGAGAGAACAAAAGTCAGAAGGAAGATGAATCCTTTCTGCAACCTGTACTTTCTAATTATTAGAGATAATAATCCAACCTTTCTGAGTCTGCGGACAACAGTAGCAATACCCTGCAGACAACACAATGCCTTGCTTTCTCTAATCGCTTGTAGTTTAAACTGTCTTATTATCTTAAATAACATCATGGTGAGTTCTTGGCCAAGAGCTCCCTGTTAGATATTAAGGCAAAGGAGCTCTGTAGCAAAAATTAAAATCACATTCTATTCACATACACCTTAATTTTTCAAAGCTTAAAATGAACATTAGTATGTTAGGACTAGGGGAGGTGTAACAGGAAGAAATACAGGAGATGGCTGCCTCAGAGAAGATCTGGCACCAAATATTAATTGAAATTTCACAATCCTGAAATCAAAGGATCTTTGGAGAATTAGCAACAAGGTCTCTTTCCTAGTTCCAGTATACTGAGTGAGAACAAGTTAAATTTTTTCCATTTAGATTATCCTTTCTCCTTCACTGTTAACTGACAGGAGAGAAAGTTCCAAAAGCAAGAATAGAAACTGAATTGTGGCCTAGTTTTACCAGCCAGATAAAATTCTAAACAAGAATCCCATGGTTGCCTTGGGCTGCTTTCTCTGTTTTTTTTTTAACCCTACTTGCAGTAACAAGACATATAGTTATAGGAGATCATCCTACGAACATCTTCCTTTCCTGTAGCATGGGATGTGATCAAATTTACTGACCTCTCTGCAATGGCGCATAGAAGCTTTTCCTTACTGACCTTGTACCAGTTGCGATCATGCTCTGTTGCAGCACTGTAGTATTGCAAGACTTTGGGAATGGTACTCTCATTGATGCCTTGCAGGTTCAGCTGCCACTCACCCAGTTTCAGGAAACACCTGGTTAAGCAAAGGGATTATTGACTCAGAACCTAGAATGAAAATGAAGCCTGATGGATTAAGAGGCAGACTTCTTATCTGAAGTCTGAAAGACATTCCATGTGGTAAACCCACTCTGTAAGCCTCTTCTGCAGACTAGGAGTGTATGTATTAACATGTAAGGTTCAAAATATCTACATCCTGCTTTTAAGCGTGGACCTAACTAGTTAATGGTTTAATTTTTAGGGGGAAAGGTGAGCGTCAAACTTTGTTCCTCATTTCTATCAGTTATAAACGTAGGAAGTGGCTAATGGTAGCATCAAAAGACTTCACCAGTATTGATAAGATGCGCCTAGCATATGTGCTGGCTAGCTGTACTTATCACCATACGAACTAGCCTTCTGGAGAGAACACTGCGACAGACAAACAGTGGAAACACAGAGCAACTGCTCTTCCCCCAAGCCAGAACCCCATTAAGTCATCCCCTCCCAGAGGAAAGGAAAAACAACATATTTTTACTGCAACAGGGTGGGGCTGTGAAGGTTTGTGCGAAGCTTAATACTTTGCTCCCTTAGCAGGCTTTAAATACCACAGTTACACAGCTGTCCTTTCTATATTTTGAGTTTTCCAGAAAGTGTTGTGCAAGAAAAATATTGCGCGCAACTCATTACTAATTTGTCATCCATGATAGTCACTCTGAAAAAAATAAGACGATGGTGTTATCAAGTTCCCATTCTCATAAAAGCAAATTAAGCGCATGCCTCCCTTTAAAAAAAGCAAACCTTCAACAGCAAGCACTATGCAATTTCTTCTTTAAACTGGAAAAAACCAGATCTGGCACCTCAAGATCCACAGAGGAAAACGGAGATTATAAGATGTATTTTTAATGAGACAATATTTTGAGAGACCATCACATGCTGGGCACCTATTGCCCAAAGCACTGCTGTTGTATTAAGGGCACGCGCTGCCAAGCACAGATGTGCCAGGCATGTGGGAAGTGTTTCTTTCCTACTGACTGGATCTCCTGAAAACCAAAGAAATAGCCATGCTGAGAGCTCTGCCTTCTGCCAGTGAGCCACAGTGCTGGAAAAATACAGCCAGCCACTAGTGACAAATATGAGCTTGTTTACACTGATGTGTCACAATAACATTTACTGAAAATTGAGATAGATAAGAATGTAATACCGAATGGGTCTCTACCAGCTAGATGAGAAATCCCCTGTTCCTTTTAATCAAAGCATGGGCCTTGTGTGAAATGTGTCATCTGCACGGACCCTGCAACCTCAGGAAAGACGTGAGTTTCACGATATAGCTAAAGGGTGTCCAGGGACCAGGTGCTGACCGTGCCATGAGCTTGTGGAGTTCTTGCTTGTGCTGCTGGTCCTCAGTTGCAATAGCATGCTGTGCCTGCTGCTGCATTGTCTGCACGAAGTGCTGCATATGCTGGAACGCATCGATCTGTAATTGGATGATGGTTGCAGTAAGGACCACAGAGGGTAAATACAACTTCACAAGAGAGGAAGACAAAGTGGAAATAAATTTTCACTGAAAGCAAAAAATACAGTTTTGTTTTCCTTCAAAGCTTTTTAGCCATTTACATCTCCCTAAAATCAGTTTATACTCTACATATGTAGCACCAAATAAATGAAGAGGTTAGAGATTCTTGATGTCTCAGAAATCTGGCCACTGAACTGCTACACTGAGGAACAAAAAACTGCATCCTTCCAATGCTAGGCACACCTTCATGTCATACATACAGTCAAAAGCATGACTGACCATAACATAAGCTGACATTGTGCTTTGATGTGCAAGAAATTAACTCTGGCAAAGCGACATGGTCACCTGCACCTGCACTCTTCCACATGCACAAGAAGAAAACTTCAGCAGCAGACAATGTCCTGTTACTGCTTATGCAGACTAAGATTCTGGTAATGACATAAAGATGTCTCATTTGCATTGAGCATGCACATCAAAGACAGTCCAGCAATTCCAACAATCAAACAAATGTTCATAGCTTACAAACTGTATCTGACCAGGTCACTATCATAATAGACAGGATAACAAATCCAGAGAAGCCTGTCTATAATATGCTATGGCCTGAAAAAAAATAAGAAGAACCAACTTGAGAAAATAATGCCTGAAGGAAAACTTGCAGTTTCCTGATCTTCCCTCCTAACCCCTGAGCTTTGGCTAGGCTTACAGTACACACCATGGGACATAAACTTTGAGTTGTTTCAACAAATTAAAGTCTAGATTTCTCCTAAGGTTGTTTAAGAAGCACAAATGTACATTGCTCCTTTGCCAGCAGATTACATAAGGCAGTAGTGCTAAAGCAACTTGCACTACCAAATTTTGTGGGAAGACTCTTTCTGAAATTCCTTGGAAAGAATTATGGGGTAAGAAAACCTGAAATTAAAGATTTAAGGAAAAAAGTATGCACACTGCACTGGAAACAATCAGAGTAAAGCTCTTGCAATCTGGAAGGTCATTTCAGGTCACAAACTGCAGAATATGCTATTAAGAGTCCAATTTACTTCTGTTCCATCTACAGGAATGAGGTACTTTAGAGTGAGGCAAGAATCACCTGAGCTGAAATGACTCATCTATTCCATTCAAATGTCAGCACACACAAGTCAATTGTCAGGAAAAAGGGTATTAGCCCAGTGTAAAATAAAAGACAGTATCACACTATTAACATTAATGGGGGGCATTCCACAGCTTGTAACCTAGATACTTAGAAGGGGGTGGGGGAGAAATAACAATCTTATAAATAGTTATGCTGTTATGCCAGACATTTGTCAAAAATAGACAAAAAGATATTGCCGAACAGTTATGTGTCCCTCTCATACCTAGACACACCCAACGATCTGCTCTTCAGTTTCCATTAATATTGAAAACTGATCACCATAAACTGACAGGCAGAGCACTTAAGACTGAAAGCAGAAAGTTTTCTTTAACAACTGAATTCCTAAGTTTGTATGCTGCCTTGTTACGGTATATGTCTGTAGAATGCAGCTGCTGGCAAAGGTCGTTGTTAGAAGAAACGCAGCAAGTTTACTTATCCATCTTTTTATCTGTTGTTTAAGAGAAGATTGTTGTGCAGCTCTGCAAGTGCCATGCGGCTGGTTTCTATCTACGTGCCATTTTTTTTTCTGCTGGATCTGGCAAGTGCCAAAATGGTGGTAAGGAAAACATTTTAGGTCAACCAAGCAACCTTGAATTCCTCAGCTAGAGAAAATGGTCATTTCCTACCATACCAGCCTACCTCAGTAGCTTATTACTTAGGATACTAGATCAAGTCAACACACAGAGTTATATAAAACTCTGGTCTACATATATCACTAAGTAGAACTATGTATTATTTAGTTAACGACAGTCACTGAAATAGAACATAAGGATATGCCAAACCATGTAATGCTGCTGGTACCAGGATAATTCCCTAAATGCTTTCAGTGTTTGGTATAAACACTTAAGTCTCACTCCAGACTGCAAACTCTGTCATACCCTAACACAGCTTCTTCTGCCACAGAGCTGCACCTTTAACCATGAATTTCAAAAATAAGCATCTATGTTCCAAGTGCCACAAAGGACTGAATCATTGAGTCAGCCCTTCAAGCTGAAGAGTGCTCAGAGAAAGGGTTGAGAGTTGCATGTAGGTATAGGGTTAGTGCTACCTTGGGTAAAGTATTTCTCCCTCAGCACTGTAAATGACACCCACTTTTAATGTGTTAGTAAGAAGAAAAAAAAAAAGCCCCTAAGCACAGAGTTTATATACTATATTTAAATAGGAAATCATTCAACAAGCAAGAAGAGGTGATTCTAACTACATCTGTTCCTCCTTCTCATCTTTGCTGCTTTTCTAATCTTTTTTTTCCTGTTTGCATGGGCTCCACATGCATCAGTTTATTTTAGATACATTCTCTTCCCCCACCCCCTTAATTTTTGTGCCTTGTTTCATTCTGCTTTCTACAACTGCACCAGTTTCCTGCATCTTGTCTATTTCTTTATCACAGGTCAACCACAGAAAAGTATGCTTTCACTCAAAGAGGCAGGCAGAGAAGCCCTATATACTTCTTGGGTCATTTACTGAAATAAAAGAGACCATTACACAGTTTTACAAAGCCAACAGAACACGGCCTCATCAGCAGCTCCTTCTGTTTTTTAAATTCAAATAAAGAATAGTTAGGTCATGGCAATGTTCCCATAGCAATGGCTCTGCTCCAATGCTGGCAATCCCAAAGACAGGAAAAATAAAAAAGATGTGGCAGAATATGAGAATAAATGGAGGCTTTAATGTATATTAAAAAAAAGATAAGTTATCCAGTCTGGAGCTTATTGGATTTGATTATGTAAATTCTCCCTGTGTTGCAATGTCAAAAACATTCACCCTAGGCTCTTTGGAGCCAAACTGTTCCCATGACAAAACCCTATGTACTTTTCAGCTGTCTTTCAGTTAGAAATTTTCAATAATGTCCTTAATAAAAGTCAGTTCTGCTCAGTAACTAAGTACAAACTGTTCAGGATATTTTTCTAAAACTGGTAATAAAAAAACTTACTCTTTCAGCATGTACCCCTGACCATAGGTGCAGTGTGGAGACCTAGCAATCAGAACAGTGGACGAGAAGTCAAGTACCAAGCTCATACAGTAAAATCTTGGTGAGGACAGAAGAGCTACTATTGACCATTAATGTTGGCTGCATCCCTTGGGTACCTAATACTGGTTTAGCAAACATAATCTTTCCATGTAGGAAGTAAAATTAGGGCCAGGCCTTCACTGCCACTATAGAGTTTTAAAGGAAAATTTCAAAAGCTTATCTTCTGAATAACAATAAGGAAAGGAATTAGTTATCCCTTTTTAGGTGAGCAAAAATAGAATCTTCAGCCTTGACTTTGCTCTGTGGGTGTTATGAAGAGCTAACATGAATGCCACTGCTCAAAACCTGAGCAATGAAACATAGAGAGTACTATGTTCTTTTGTACCTTACGGGCGCTCTTCCACATGTGTTTCATGTATGCATAAGTCACTTGGGGATGTACAGTTGGTAGTGGGTGATCCAGCTGTCGAGATGGATCTACTCCCAAGAGCAGGACAAGTGTCTTATGGGCCAAAGCCTGGAGAAAGTTGCAAAGAGAAAAAGCACGTTAAAACAAGTTCATTCTTACCTCCATTTCATATTGACGGCAGAATTGCCCTCCACTAAAAAAATACCTTCGACCCTCCAGATATAACAGAGACATAGCAGCCTTATTACCACTCCCTGGATTCATAAGAATACCACATGATAAACCATATGTCTTCATTGGGATCAGAGCATTAGATTCTCATTTCAGAAGCCAGTAGAGAGTGTGAAGTCTCCATTTCAATTATTTTTGGTAATAAATCTTGTGGCGAATGTTGAAATAGGATTGTAGTGTTCAACGATAACAACGTCACATTCTAGATTTGACAGAGTGCTTTAGCAGAGAGAGCTATTATTAAAAACTACACTGCTGCATAAAAACTTTCAGGTATAGTACGCAACAAAAAATTGGCTCTGACGCTCTCAGGAATAATATTAGTCCCACAAAAATAACCTTGGCTACAAGCATGAACTCTATGCTAGTTACAATTTTAGCATTTCAACAATTTCTGACCGGTCCCCTCCTCAGAGGAGGGCCCATCCCACTCAGGCAATGAAAATACTTGGAAATGCTCGAGGTTGAAGCAGCATGACAAAGCCAATCATCTAAAAACCTGCTGTAGAGAGTAGAGCCTGATAATGCTTACCAGTCTCCCACTCTTGCCACACAAGCTGGCATACTTGAGCCAAGTTCTCATGTCCTCATGAGGATTCACAACAAGAGATCGGACCATCAATATTCTTTGCCAGTCTTCCACAATTCGTTGACAGCCCTGAGAGAAAAAGGAAGAGAGAACTTGGTAGCGTTTTATCTCCAATCTACTCCACAGAGCCTTAATTCAGAATCTGAAGGGACTTTTCCCAAGATGGAGAGACTTCAGTACCCATAATTCAGAGCAGGCTGACATTACGAACTAGCTGGCTTTTTCTTTAATACAGCAATGTGTGAAGAAGGTTAAGTCCTTGACTCTTACTCTCTGCAGCCAGCTCAGTGTTTGCAGTCTAGTGATATCCTCTGATGGAAAAAGGAGAAAAGCTTCTAAAGCAGAAATGCATCCAAAAATCAGGAAAGCTCTTTGTGCAATTCCAAAACAAGTCAATAGTTTTATAACCCTTCTCAACCTAGTTTTAAAACCTATTTTTGGTTTAAACAGTGACATATCTCAATATGGAGATGGTACAAAACCAAATGGTTGCAAAGATATTTTTGTTATTGCCCTTCTTCTCCTTGCATGTGTTTCTTTTAGAGGCTGGCATGACTGAACTGATAGTCTGCCAGAAACTGCAGTTCCAACTGCTATGCTGCTTGTGCAAGCATTGTCTGGTTCTTGTCTGTCTGAAGGGAGATACGTAACAACATTGTCAGTCGGAGGAGGATGAGGCTGTATTTCAAACATTCAAGGATGCTACAGAGAAGTAGAATTGTGGAAGGGACAGTAACATACATCAAATACATCATGTTTCCTGTAATGGCCACATACTTCAGGGTAACAGTGATGCTCTGAAGTTCATATTAATCCAGAGATGACTTAGTTTTGAGGTTAACAAAAGAACTTCCAATGGCAGCAAGCACCAAAGCATCTATTTCTTTCTCTTTTTCTTTTTCCCCAAAATTGAGGGCTGGGAAATTAGACAAAGCTTGTTCACTAACACCCAAATACACCTCATCCCATAGGCATTTTAAAATTATTAAAAAGCAGCTATAAAATGTGCAATAACTGTATGTACTGCTTTCAGGACTATAAACAGCCTGTATTCAGACATTACGTTTCCTGTCACTCTCAGTTTATCCACCCCAGTGGAATGGTCCCGAGCTTTTCCAGTCAGGAAGGCAAATGGGATACTAAAAGCCTTGTCACAGTTTCCCAAACAGCTAAAAAATACACAGCAGCAACAGCCTTTCATAAGGAGGCAGATATAGCAGTCACAGTGAAGAACTCTGCATAGGGAGAAATTCTTCCTCCAGGCAGTGTATCAAAATTTGGTATAATGAGAGCATTTTACCCTAATTATGCTCCCCTCCCCCCCTCACAGAAATCACCTCTTTAAACAGTATTCCTGTATGTACTACATCTGATATTCACTTTCACTGTAGGGATGCCTCTTGTAAGGAAATAAGTCTCAAAATATTTGGCTGATTTAAATCTTCAGAGGTGCTTTGAATTTTTGCTGTTTAGGGTAAGAAAGGCACAAACTTCTCTGTAAATACAGGAAAAGCAGCATTGCCAAAGGTCTCTTTTAAGAGGACAAGGCTAATCAGAGAATCATAGAATCATTTAGGTTGGAAAAGACCTTTAAGATCATTGAGTCCAACCATAAACCCTGCCAAGTCCACCACTAAGCCATGTCCCTAAGTGCCACCAATCGGAAATGTTCTTCTAAGAGGTCAAAAAGGAACAGGACAATCTTTTACAAGTATGTGAATTCTCTGTCCGGTTTTCCAGCATTGTGAGAGAATTCACTCCTCCTTAAAATGCAGCCAGACAGGTAAAAAGTTCAAATTAGCCTCATCCAAACCAGTATTTCCAGATGTAATCCAACACTGAGATAAACAGCCTTGGAGATCTTACTAGTGTCTCCATTTTGTACACATCTTCCAGTGGAAGCTGTCCTTGCCCATGGCAGAGAGGTTGGAGCTAGATGATCTTTAAGGTCCCTTCCAACACAAACCATTCTATGATTCTATGTCAAGTCTTAAATCACCCCGCTAAAGTGTCACACCAGTAGACACCTCAGGAACATTAACAAAACAAAACAAAAAACAAACAAACAAAAAAAGAGCCCAAACAACCAGGACAAATGCAAAGGAGACAGAAAGCATGCAACCATGTAAGCATATATGCTATTGGGATAGAAAGATAAATGGAAAGATTCGCTGAGCCATCGCACTGACTCAAAAGGAAGCTGTTCATGCCAGTTCATCAGCATCTCCATCCTTGACCTTTACAAAGATGTACCTGCAGTCTTTCCCACCAGATCTGGCGGATGATCTCACGGCGTTCTGGTACAAGTTTATACTGGATAACCTCTTCCAGCTCTGACAGCATCTGGCAGGATACCATAGCCTGAAGGAAACAATCACATTCCATCCCAATCACTACAGAAAAAATCTATAATTAAGGAGCAGTATTTTGGCATCAAAATCTTAAGTACATATGCTGCCCAACAAGTAAAGGCCCAACTGCTATATACTGGTATCTAGATGATCTGTTGATTCAAACTTTCTGAATGTCAATTCTTCTTTCTTTCTTTTTTTTTTTTGGTGGGGGTGGGGGGAGCTCACTTCACTGTTTAATTTGTCCCAAAGCTGCTCCGACAAAGTTATATTTCTTATCTGACAAGAGCCATTTATTTTGTGGGCCTACACAGGTCTTATGTTTGATACAAGCACTACTCAGAAGTTTTATGCAACTTCTAGAGACAGTCTGAAGCAGCAATGAAGAGAATGAAGGCTGAGAGTTAGACACTTACCCCATAGGCTCGACTGTAGCTCTCTCCTGCCATGGCAGTCAGCTCCGCATCTAGCAGATCTCTGGCTTTGTCAATGCACTGAAATAGAACAAGATATTTGGTGAAATGTGGTATGTTTTATCTAGAGTCAACTGTTGGAACTGCTATTCAACTGTTCCATCTCATGAACAAAGCTGATATTGTTCCCATTCTCCAACAAGAACCAGGAAAGGATGTTACCAATAAAAAGAACTGACAGGGAAACAGTGTCCAGGGGCAGGTGTAGGGGAAGTCAAGGGGGCTTCATTTATCACCTGCACAGTCTGAAGTTTGCCTTTCTACCAAATCAAAGTTTGCAGTATTTCTAATCCTACTGTCATTGTAGAGATCATAATCAGTAACATTTATAGAGAAAAAAGAGAAGTTCACATTTTAGTGCAAGAGAGGCAGTTACAAAAAAGCCTCAAGAAATGTCTCTTGTAAAATACAATGATAGAAAATAGCTCTCACTGTTTTATGTAACTCAACAGGTTTTTATGAATTTTACAGGACAGCAAATTCCACTTCTCTTCCTCCAACTAAGACATGCTCTTCAAGCATGAAATAAATCGTGCTTTGGTTCCAGTCATTATATAATCTCTCATCTACAATTTTTCCTGTTCAAAATGTTAAAGGTTAATCACAAACTCTACCTCTTTGAATGCCTGGCTAATTTTACTGTGCACATCACCCAAAAATCTGTGTACGGGTTTTGACAGAGCAAACTGAATTACTCCTTTATCTAAGTTGGCAAGCCAGCACAGAATTCTGAGAAATGATACTTGAGCTTCCTTGGAAAGTAAACAATGTGCTTCACATCTACAGAGGGGAAAAAGTCACTCTGCAAATCTCCTCTGTGACAAACAAGCATACCAATATGGCTCTGTTTAATAGACTCATTCCTTGCCTTGATTTCTGATGTCAATCTAAAATTTAAGATGTATCACTGCTACCAGAAAAATTAGAGGAAAAGTTCTGGTACATGATATATATAAGCACTTCACTAAAGGAGCTGCAATAGACAGAAGTGCACAGAACACCCATGAAGAATCTTATGTGTGTCTTATGCCATCAATGCCTTTTATCAAGCAGTGCCTTGTAGAGTGGAACTTCTGCCAAGATAACCCTTGTGCACTGTTTAGAAAACAGACATAAAAGTAAAGAAGCCAAAGAATGACTAAGGCATTCTTACACTCTACAGCACTGGGCCACTACTATCTGTACATACATTCACTGCTGTGTCTCTGGAAATACAAGGTAAGCTCAATCACCAAGGTCTAATACATCAATGGAAAAAAGGTTATTGGGCAATTCATAGGTTACAGCCAACTGCTTTAAAACAGCATGTCTTTCCATGCAGAAATACAGCCTAGTTCATCTTAAATTAGGTTTTGGGAAGCCAACAAGGAAGATAATTACCTGCTGAGCCAGTGAGAAAAGGTCCTGATGAAGAGCCAGTACAGCCCTGTAGAAAGCACCATCATGGGTGTCCCTTGGGATCATGCAGGTATATTCTTCCATGCTGTCCCACTGACCTGCAGAGACACAGATATCCTCAATAATACAACAGCCTTCTCTCCAAGATAAGAACAGAACTATGCTACAGTGCTTAGACATCACTGACTAGGTCTGAATGCCGTGTGGTACTGCTACATTTAAGTCTGGTCTCCAACAGCTTGTCTTTGGCAGGGACAGTCTGTGTTATATACAGAAACTGTATATCTGCACAAACTGTATACATACATACACAGAGTTATAAAAAAGCAAAAACATAGGTATTTTTCTTCTAGGCAATTTGTTATCTCATAGAAAAGGTTCTTGCATTCCTTGTGATGAAAAAGTTGAAATGCTGACATTTCCAGAACATTTGAATGAATTAGTGTCCTACAAAGCAAAAGATGAATTTTACTCAGTAAAGGCTGGCAGACAGCAAGTGATTTGTAAGCTTCTCTAGTAAATATCTGGCTATCAGCATAATGGATATTTGGACCATTTATAGATTTATTCCACTTAAGATTGTCTACTCAACAGACACAACCTATTGAGATGTTCATCAGTCATTTTCTAGTTTGTAAATAAGAGTGCCACAAATCTGAGAAATTCTATTAATCTCATTTCAAGTCTGAGCTATGTTCAATGTAAAACTAAGTAAAAGGGATCAGTTAAGCAACTCATTATCTGCTCAGACCAATAAGGCAGCCTCTCTGTTATTTGAGACCACACTGGAAGACCTTATGTAAATGCAAGTTTTCCAAAGGGCTTCAGTGTTAAATAACACTTCATTTCCCAGCATAAATAATTTTGGGTTTTGATTTTGCTGTTTCTTATATTTTGTAGTTCTGAAGTAATTTACAAGTATCTGTGCCTCCACATTGTGGGCTGTCATATGCTACCACACAAGGATACATTACCTAGGCCCCAGGCAGCAGCTGCAGCCATCCTAGCCATCTTAGCTTGAGTTTCATCATTGACCTGTGTCCACTTTTCACAGCATTGCTGGTGGAGCTGCCCCCTAAGAAGAATCCACAATTTCTGATCAGCGAAAAGCCTCTTCTAAGAATTCTGCCTTGTTAAACAACGACTTTCCACAGATAAGATGACAACCAGCCCCATTGTTCTTTTTAGATAAAGTGGAGAATAGGATTCTTCTCCTCTGACCAACTCAGACATGCTAGTCTGATGACAAATATCCTATCATCAGAAAATAATTTAAAGGCACACTATGCTTTGAAAACACAAATCCAGATAAAAGTTTGCATTTGTTCCTCAGCAGGTAGTAATGCCTACTTTATGAACTGAACTGTCAACTCCAGTATACAAATACAGAAAAAAAAAAACATTCCCAAGAAAGAAACCAAACCACTACCAAACAAGGGACACTTAAAATTTTTCGCAAGTGTCAGTACAGGAAACATATGATCTGAATAGCTTGCGCATGGGTCCTGCTATCAAACATTTTGGATGAACACATCATCAAGTTTGAAGACAGAATCTAGAGAATCAATGCTGCTGTAACCTAGTATGAAAACTTGTCATGGCAAGATCTCAGAAGGGATCTGAATCTTTCATCTCCAGTGGAGAGGAAGCATCAGGATTTTTTTATATTATTTCTTTTAAATCAACTGTGAATGCTCCATTAATCAAACCAATTACTGTGGGTGTTGCAGTTCCAGAATTTCTCAGGCTGGATACTCTGTAGCAGTGGAATAGCTGCCAACTGTGAAGAGGCCAGCTTGCCTTCTCTACTGTCATACTCTCCCCTCCCAAAAAGGAAGATGAGTTAGTCAAACAGAACCGATGGGCTGCCACAGGCAAGATAGTAATTCTGACAGCTTAATGGCCCAGGAGAAAAAAAAAAAACCAAACAAAGCAAATGAAAAACCAAGCCAAACCTAGCAACAGTAAATCATCAGCAGCAAATCAGGACCTCATAGATGCTAATAAAGCAGTATGGCTCTTGCAGACTTAACTACATCAGGAGACAAATAGCTAACAATATTTTGACTATACTTTCAAAACATCACTGGACAGAGTACTGAAATAATGATGCTGCATAGTATCAGTTCTAGATTAACCGTCATATTCTGCCAAGCAGACTCCAGCAGCACAAATAGTCAAGTTGAACACTACTGAAGAATATCAGCAGCCAAACCATGGAATCCTCAGTCTCAGGATGATGTCTCTGTAGTCAGTTGCAAGGTAGCAGACAACACTTTGCAAAGGCATTTCTGAATTGTAAAAAAACATCTGCACAGAGACAGAGTGCAGTTCCACAACAGCAAGCACACAGATCTTTGTGAGATTGTGATTGCTCTCATCACTACAGACATCAATAGATGCATAATATCTAGCTCCAACAGAAGAAAAGCATCTTTTTGTAACATATTTGTCACTGATATGTGAAGAAGCGGGAGGTTCAGAGAAGACACTTTACACAAATACATGTCCTGCAGGAGGGAGAAATTCTGTAAATCCCTGGCGGGAACTGCCTACTCCTAGAAAAGATGATTGAGAAACACTCAGTAAGACGATCTATTTTTCCTACTGAAAAAGCTACACCCAGTATGCCTCACCCTCATCTACAAACAAAAAGGGCAGAAAAATGCTGTCAGAATTAGGTTTCTCAAACAGCTCTGTCTCTCTAACAGTAAAATGACTTTAGTGAAGAGGAATCTCCTTACTGTGTGCCATCCCATGGGTTCACGTCAGGACCCATCAGGAGAGAGCTCTAGTGACATGAAAAGTTCAGTAGAAAGGCGGAACCTGGACCAAATCACATATGCCCCTGGGTAGAACTGCATGCTACAGTGCACAGAATGCCTTCTCCAATTATCTTCTTCGAATTGAAGTGAACAGGGAAAAAAACAGAAGCCCACAGTTAACTAGCAAGCTATAAGTCACTACCAGCTCACCCTCTCACAGACACAGACTCTAACCAGTTACGTGTTGACAACACACATTTAACGCAGGGTTTGAAATACCCAATGTCCACAAAGACAATGCTAAATGAATGCTAAAAGAGTAATAATGAAAAATGCAGCCATCTACAAGGTGGGCAAAAGGGTTTTAAAGCGGGAGTGATTTATTTGGCATAATCTTACACCCTGTTGACTATTAGGAAACAGACAATTTCACTAACAATTGTGCAAAAGACCATGCATTCTGGATAGGCATAGGTCTGACCGTGAATAAACATCTCTCATGTTTTAATCAGAGTTTTAAAAGAAGGGCCACAAGGAGCTCCCTTCATAACTGTTTTTGACAAGTGCTGCCCAGTTAATGTTTCCTGAAAGGTCCCCTCTATTTACAATTTCTTTCTCTGTTACAAATGGGGTTGATCTGATCATAAGACTGCAGATTCTCTTTCAGAGAAACCTTCACTTATAAGATGGCCCATCCCAAATGGCTTAGAGATATTATCACCAGTTCTGACTTCTGCGAATAAAATGAGAAGTTGCTGGAGATACTCAAACTATTAAGTAAGCAGGAGTAAATAGGAATTCAGGCAAAAAAATTGCACCTGGATGACAGCATCCAGAGAAGAGAAAGGCACCATTTTTAAAGGCAACATTTTCCTCAGCCTTCAGGCATTCCTCTCTTACCATTCACCAAGTGCTTCCAAGCAACGCATCCGTCCTAGCATCAGCTCAGGATCATCTTTGTTTGTGTCCATCTTCTTGTCATAGGCCACGAGAGCATCTTCCCATTCATGAAGCTTTTCATACCAGGTAGCTTGAATTTCCTAAGGAGGAGAAAAAAAAATCAGAATAAATAGTGGTATTAATATTCATCATTCTATATTAACTACTGCAACTCTGTGTGTACGGTGGTCACTTAGCCCTTTTTTCATTCTAAATATCCTCATGGGCTTTTGCGATACAGAGAAAAGACTTGAGCTAGTGCAAAAACAGGAATCCTGACTGTTGCTCAACCTGCACAGAAATGAATTCACGTTTACTAGAGGGATCAATCCAACATCATCCCCCTATTCAGTGCCACTGAAATATTAGCTCAGTGGCTGGTACTTTTCTTTTTGGAGAGGGGGAATGAGTGGAATAGGAAAAAGGGTAAATCTATAAAATATTCCACTTCCCATTGTTGCACACACTTGCATTTAAACAAGAACAACAGTCCTGTGTTCAGGAATAGAGTGACTAACTGCAAAAAAACCCCAAAAAACCCAACCTCAAAAAGTACACTGTGCATCTGGCTACTGCTAGGCAATTTTTTAATACAGCAGGTAGTATAAAGTTGGGGTCTAATCACAGCCCTCACAAGGAAAGGCTGTGGTTTGTAACAAAGCCAAGCAGTGATCCTTATCAGCTGCACAAACTTTTCTTCAGTTTTTGTTTCTAGATTTTGTTTATAATTTTCAAGAAATAAAATGCCTTAATATATTTTCCATACTTATCTCTGCCAATGTTTTTCTGCTCCGTCCTTGGCAGCTCATATCTTGACATAGGCTGCAGAATAGATTCTTTTCCCAGCCTTGTGGGCAGGGTCAGTATAAACCACGCTCTGCATGCCAGGTCTTCTACTTTAACTCCTCAGCTCAGTCATAATATTTCAAGCAAGTTCTTGACAGTAGAGCTCACAGCTCCTCTTATGACTTACTTTGTAAAGTTGTTAGCTGCCCACAGCCGCATTTAATGTCAATGATAGCTGCTAAATCCTCCTCCAAATCAGGTTCTTGCACAAGTTCTTGCAGCATTCCCAGCTATCTTACCTGCATACAGTGTTTGCTAGTATACAGCTAAGTACACGGTATACATCCCATAGGCAGCAAGGCACCTTCAGTATGAACGATGCAGTATTACAAGTGGGGATAGAACCTCCCTCAACATGATTGATTGAAAAAACACCACCACCACCACACACACACACACACACACACACAAAAACCAAACCCCAAAACCTACAAAAACCAGGAAAACATAAGACATAAAGAAAAGAGTTACCCAGCAGGACTCACCAGCTCCCCAAAGTGCTTCATGGCATATTCTAGTACCCCAGCAGCTGCTTCTGGCTGTTGCAGTTTATTGTTAATGCTGAAAAGGTAGGGAGAGAAAGACCATTTAACACAGTTGGCAAATATTAGAGGCTGGTATGAGCTTCTGCTTGATAATACTAAGCTCTATCATTTAGAAATACCAATTGAACACCCTCCTTTTTGTTTAAAACTTTTAAGTGAATGACTAGACTACAAAAGACACACAATGACTATATTTGCAAAACAATAGGTGCACACATATTCTCTGCACATATTCTCAAGACTCATTACACAAAACAGTGACTGTATATGATTATCAATTCTAAATAGCAGCCTGCATAGGAAGAATAGTTGCCAATAGTTTGAAAGGCATAATTTCTTAAACAGCTACGCTTATTAAGAGCTTTACAGTACTGATTTTTTCCCCTCTTTCTCTTAAACAGCCCACCAGCTCCTTTAAAAATCAGAGTAGAGATTTTAATGTTTTAATGTAGGAAACAATCTACATCATTAGAACAGCTGACAAATGTCACCAGGAACACACACAAAAAGCTTGCAACCCTACTTTCAGTTTCATGTTTCATATAATGCCTCTACACTGGTACTAACCAGTACTGGTGCTCTTCTTTCGCTGTTTTTCAAGAACATGTCAGAAAGTCCTGCCATCACAACCAGTCCTCATTCTGTACCTGTGAGGCATCTTGCTTTACAAGGGCAGCTGAATTTTGTGAAGCACAAGCAAATAGGCTACTCATGAGCCTGGTTCTCCAGTTCAGCAACATACGTACAGCTATTCTCTTAAATAATTTCTATTTCATATTGGTTTGCTGATCTTACTATCAGAAATGGCTCTGCACATTGGTGTTTGGTGATCAGCACTTTTGCTAAAGCCCAGTTTAATGAGGAAATAAACTTTTCACGAAGCTCCTACTATTCTATAAAGCTTATTTACAAACAGTCTCTGGCTCATTGCTTTCCTCCTTCCTTAGTGGTGCTGGAAAACAAGAAGTGCAAGCTGTTCAAAGCAATGTCACAACACCCGAGCACTCTACAACACACCCCACAGTCCAACATTAATAATAGTTAATGTTTGGAATGGAAACAGTATAACCTGACAAAACCAAACGTGTCAACTGACAGCAACACAAAGAGACTTTCAATGGTCTTTGAATATGCTGCTGTAGATATAAGCAGCTTTCGGAAAAATCCTTTCTTGCCTTCTATCATCAGAATGACTGCGTTTCATCCCCTCCCCACCTGCCCCCCTCCCCAAGAGGCCTGTTGATCAGTAAGAGACAAGGAAATCCATAATATTAAAAGAGTACTCTGAACAGAGAAAAGAGAGAAAATTTCCAAATGAGTGCTATATTTCTTCTATCTGTAGAAGTTTCCTTTCCTGACAACTAAAGAACCAAGCTCCTAGAGACACTCTGGGTGTCTGGGAAGGTGAAGTAAAATACTCTCGGAAACAGGACCTCAGAATGGCCTGAGCTCAAATCAGATTTAGTCTGGCTAAGAACACACCATAATCACTGTTCAAGAAGACAGGTGACCAAAAATGGGAAGCACTTGAAATATATCCATGCCTTTTTTTTAGCAAGACAGTCAAAGAACATACTACCTCCACACTTCCCAAGGGAAAGCCAGGCAGCAGTGCCTCATAAAAGTGATAAATGGCTGTCACATTTCATATCCTGATGATTTAAAGAGCCATTGGCAGAGACATCACTTCCAGCATGTCAGACAGTTAATTACTTCCAACTTATCTTTCTTGTCAACACTTCCTGACAAAATTGGCCTTTATCTTTTATTCTTCAACAATTAGCACTGCTCTTTTACTGGTGCTCCCTGGTGCACGCAATTACTCTTTGTCTGTTTCATACTTTCTTGGCTGTCCAAAGTAGAACTAAATGTTTCAAAGCTGTCTATGGCTAGGTTTAAGCAAAGGGAGGGGAAAGAAGGGAAGAGGAAGGAGAAAGACTTTGATTTAAAAGAATACACAGCAGTAGATATAATACTATGTTGTCATTATTAATCATAAATTACTCTCTTGTAACAAATGATCTAGCCCACACAGTAAGTAAAGAAAAAGAATTTTGTGGACTAGGGTAAGCCACTGACTGGAAAACCTCCTGTCAATTATTTCATATTTTGATGTACCACATTAAAATAGCGCATAGACAAAATGGGGGGGAAGCAACAACATTCACTGCTTTGACAGAAATGGACCTAAACACAGAGAAGTACAGCTGTCAAGAAGAGTACAAAAATCCCTCCAAAGCAAGACTCATGCATCAAAGTGGACTTTACCAATATGGCTGAACATTCACTGACTTATTTCTTCAGAGTAGTAAAACCTTGGTAATCACTGCATCTTTTTGCTATTCAGTTTTACAGGCTAAGGGAAACACAGTTGTGTGTGGATTAAGTTCTGATCTTGTGTTTTGGAGGTTTTTTTGTTTGTTCTGAAAGACCTTAGATTTCTGCTTTTTCTCATCCACTGGATTCAGTGTGCTCTGAGTGTTGGAAGTATATTGACAATTTCCAAAAATTGCTACTACCACAGCTGACTGGAATGTGTTTTCAACAGACCCACACCTCTCTGCATACAAATTTTCTGAGAGTGGGCTTGCAGACTGTACTTCTCTTGGAAAAGCATTTCCACATGGAGTCCTGCTAACACATTCAAAATACATGTTTAGAAATTGTGGCATTCTGTGCTTCCCTAACCTTTCACCATCCTACCATTACGGCACTGCCCCTCTCCCTGTAGATCTGATGAGGTCTGCGCTCAGGCAGAATCTTCTTAAATTTTGTAACACTCTTAGAACACTACAGAGCTGTGTTCTAGTCATTGTGCTGGAGACCGGACAGATGAGCAACACTACAGAAAAGCATCCAGGCACACAGAAGAGGGCCTGAAGGGCCAATATTCCAGCCAGGCAGAGCTGCCAGGGGGTTAGTCACAGTGTTGCTGCTGGAAATTAGGGCAGTTTATCGGATTAGAATCAGGGGGATAGATTTCTCCTTGTATCTGGAAAAAGATAACTACAAAATCTTTCTGTATTAAAGGAGAAGGTGGGAAAACATCTCAAAAGATGGAAAAAGTGCTGCTGGCTAACTCAGCAGACAGTAACTTAAGTCTCTGTTTACTGGGTGGTGTCCTTGCAGTTGTTCCTAATTCAGGATAATATGAAGTTTTATATTAAGGTGAAGGTCAATTGTTCTCCATATCCACTGAGGGTAGAACATATTAATCTGTTCATTTTTGTTTAGAAGCTAAAAAAAGCCACCACTACCACCTACTTTACTTGAAGGCTCAGCAGCAGACCACAAAAATGACTACTGTATCTCCTTACTTGGAAGTTTTTAGGTATAGGTTTGGTAGGTCATAGGTTACACATCATCTTTCAGGAAAGGCTTAAGTATTCAGCTATGCTGCCTGGTATGGACTGGGAGAGTCTTCCAGTATTAATGCTCAAGTAAAATATTTCAAAATTATATATTTTAAATGCCACATGTCAATACATAAACTCTTCTGAAACTACTTCGAGAGAGCTGTCCTCATGTTTGCAGATAGACTATTAAAATGGGAGTCCACAGAAAAAACAAGGTCGCCTCGGTCATATCAAGATTGTGATATAGTTTGAACTAAGGTACTAATTTCACTGTTTAAATACCCACCATTTGATTTCACATTTTATGCAATAAACAAAGTGATTAGAAGAAACAACAAAACACCATTAAGATCCTTATACTTTCCTTCAGAATGAGGATTAATTAGTTGCAAAACTGATTTTCATCAATGAAGTTCTGTATGAGTTCAGGTCACCTGGACTCACTGCATAACACATAATGCAGCACAGTAGAATTAAAATTGATGTCAATCACAGTAACAAAAGCACTAATTCCTATATTCCAAGTGCACAATCTTCAGCAGCTGTAAGGGGCAGCTGGATAAGGAAATGACACTGGCACAGAAAGCTTTGTGAAAAGACAGTTAAATCCAAGATCATAGATAATTTTTCCCTCCTGTTTATTAATCAATATCTGTACTATAGCCAGCATAATATCCAATCCTCCTGTCCAACCCTAACCTATTTATAGCACTTGATCATAAGTGGGATATTAAAATGAGACAAGCCTTCTGATGAAAAAAATTTTGTAGGGATGGAATGACACAGCAATTGTAAAAAGTGACTACGCTTGGCAAACTCCGTGATATAAAAATCTTGGACAAAAATATTAAATCTTTGAATTTTGTTAGTAGTGAAAAGTTACATAAACCTACTGTTTGATTATTAAGATATCAAATAAAAATGTAAGTCTTAGATGTGCAAAGGACTAGAATGTAGCACACTGAGCTAGAATCAAAAACAAGAACACTATTTAAGAGAAATATACTCTTACTGCTTGTATATTATAAAGGCTATTTAAACAGAAACCAGACATGAACTGGGAATGAAAAACAACTTTATTGTCTTCAGCAGGAAGAGCACTCAAATGATGGACTTTTCTCCTCCACAAACCCCAGGCATAAATGTCTAATGTTTACTAGAAATACTCTCTTTTATACAGTCCTGGGAGCTTTTCAGTCTTCCATTATCTTTCATGGTCTCTAACAATACTTTCTGTCACTCAAAATATATTACATTTTCAAGAACTCAGAAGTAAGAGACTGGACCCTTCCCTATCATCCCAAAAAAATGAAAAACTTTCTTTTAACAGAGCCTTTTCAGGAGGTCCCAGGCCTATCTGTGAGGGAACACACACATTTCTAATTGCCAGAAAGGATCTCAAAACTTAGTAGAAAAACCTTATTTTTGCAATAAAGCAGCTTGTGTGCAAAGTCTAGACAAGAAGTCAAACTTTTTTTTTTTTTTTAGTCTCCCCAAGTATGTTTAAAAAGCTATTCTGTGTGACAGATTTTACCAACATAAGTCAAGCTTAGTTTTCCTTCTGAAGAAGTCCTGAAGGCTTGCTTCTGGGATTAGAAGAGGAAGGCACTGCTACTTTGTGGATACTTTGGGGAACAGGTAATCCTCTGGCACAAGGAATTAACTTTGTTGGCCAGTCTTCCCAGTTCTGCAGTTTATTTGTGTTCAGGCATCCCTAAGTCCCTGATTCAACAAACCTCAGAAAACAACCAGTTGCCCCCCAAACAACTCCAAAACCCAATGCATTTCCATCATGCTACTAAAAATCATTCCCATGCTGGGAACAAATACATTTGAGAAACCAATACCAGCAAAGAGCTGTTTTCAATAAACAGTTGTGATGATTGACTGCTTATAGGCCAGAGTAGAAGCCCCTTCAGCTTTTCACAGTAAGAACGTACCACATTGCTCACAGGCATTAAAGCTGGCCAAATTCCCAATCTTGATATAAATGCTTGAAAATTTAATAAAAACATTCATGAGCTTTGAAAGGAGAAGCAGTGAAAATGGTTACAATAAAATTCTTAGCCTGCCCTGCTGCTCAGGCTGCAAAAGGTTTTATATCATCTATTCTTTATTAAACAGATTCAGTGAAGGCAGAGAAGAAAAAGATTCCCAAGGAAGGTATTTAGCAGAAAAAGGTGAAACACAGAGCCAGAATCTTTATGTATTGGTTACGCAAAGAAAGGATACATTAAATAAAGAAATCACAAATGATTGTAGGAAGTATCAGTGTTTTGTTTCTCATCAGGCCCTCTCACTTGTTCCACCTGTTCCTGTATAACTTCAGAGATTTACAGTAACTGATTACAGTAAACAACAATTTTATTTTACTTTACTAGGGATTTAGTCATTACTGTAAAGCTATAGCAAAGGGAATGTTAGAACATTCATGAGCATCTCCAAAGCCAGAGGTGAACAGTTTCGCACTTCCTGGGAGGGGAAAGCAGTATTTCACAGAGCTTCAACGAACTATGGACTCCTACGATCTGCCAGCAGAGAACTGCTAAGAGCCTTTGCCATCTCAGCAAGCACCAGGAATGCTAGATTCTAAGCATTTGCCGGATGCATATTAAGGGTTTTGCAATGACTGGCTACCAAATAAATAGCCACAGGGCGCTGAGCTTTTCTTCTTGTCTCAGCTTCACATACACCTGCCAGAACAGCTTCCCAGAGAAGGCAGTCATTTAAACCCACCTCTAATTTAATCTCACCCTCCAGGGACAAGAGATATCTGGTTCTAATCAAGTAATACTAATATACTTGAATTTGGTAACATCAACCAACATTATAAACATAGGGTACATACTAACTGCAACCATGTTTAGACTCAATTCTCCCAATCATTTAAAACCCACATCATTAACAAAGTCAAAAAGGTTTTGCCTCATGTTCTCGACTTTAGGATCTCATCTTTTTATCTACCATGTAGCAGAGTATTCCTACATACAAAATATAATGGAGGAAAACTAGGGCAATGGATTTCAGAGCAAATGATACTCGATTTCTCTATCAATATTGGAGGAAAGGAAAAAATAGGACTAGGACCCACTCAGAAATGGAACTAGTTTCTTCCTAGTTATGCCCAAAACTATGCATCTTTCCAAGATATAACAGGATCCTGAATTAAAGTTGTAAGTACTCCAGCATGTAACAGTGGAATAGTTTCCTACAGACTGTCAACTTCTACAGCTGATCTAATCTGGCAATGACTAGCATCAGTAGCTATTGCTGCCTAAGTGACTACACTCAGTTCTCCATGCAACAGGGAAAGATTCATCTTTCAAATACTCATAAAGAAGTCAAATTCCATTAAGGCTAAGGTCTCTGCCAACAGAGATCTGTCTGCCCAAATCTCTCCTAATGCTTCCTCAAAAGTAATGACAGACAGGAAGATTAGCGCTCTTTTCCATTCCTGCATATGTCTGTTGTCACCTCCTTACACAGAACACAATGAGAGAACAAAGAAGTATTATCTCTATTTTAAAACAGGTAAATCAAAGTACGCAAAAGAAAGATGGCTTGCATTAGGATACACAAATCAGAGGGTAAACCCAAAATAAAATCCTGGCTGTCTCATTTCAATTAAATACTACAGTTTAGAGAGGGGATTCAGCGGCCTTTCTGCACTGTTTTGTAACATCTGTGTGCAACAGTTTGGCTGAATCTTGGATCCTTCCAAAATTTGTATCAAGAAGGAATGCATGGACTTAGAAGTGGCTCCCCTTTTCCACATCTGCCCCTCATGGTGTGAGTGTGTGTGAAATTCAAACTGTACAAGAGAAATAAAAGAGTTACCGTGAGTGAGAGCAGCAGCAGAATGAATCAAAGTCCTATGTAACACGATGGGGGTGTTAGCAGGGTGGCTTTTTGGGGAGGAGAAGCCAGAGTCTGGCCTGTCCTATTCTTTGTTCCAATTTCGACAAAAACATGTTTCTCATCACAGGAAGCCTGAGAAGAATTTGCCCCTGGGAATGAGAGAAGCTCCAGCTGGAAGAGGGCTCAGACAGGATTAGAGGCAGAACAAAAAGGTCAGGCTTTCATCCACATGCAGTGGCACTTTCTTGTCTGAAGTATAAAAAGCAATTTTGCTATGGAAGGTTTCTGGAATGTCTATGACAAAAACGTGACTGAAGTCCACCGTCTGCTGTGGAGATATCCTCAGTACTTTATCAAATTGTACTTGCATATCTCTGGCAATATCTCAGGTCACCAGTACCACACAGTAGCCTCACTAGTTGATACTAAGACTACAGAGGTTTCTGCCTGAAGTACAGCACACAGGCAGTCACCCAGAGTGAAACTCAAGACATTCACACTGCCTGTTTGGACATCTCTGATTCTGATGTCCTCCAAAAAATCCCCCCTTCCTCCTCTAAGAAAATTCAGGTTTATGAAACATCTGTATTCGTATTCCACTCCTTCAGTGCTTTGATGCTTTCATCTTTCTAAATCTTTGCATCCTGTGGGGTGTCTCATTACTGTTCTGAAGAAAAACTATTAGCCAGCTGTGGTGCATGCAAATCAGAGGCAGAAACAAAGCAGCTAGCAACAAGTGTAACAAAGCTAAGGAGGAAGAGAAACCGTACCAACAAGAAATTGTACTTCCTATTTCTTTAAAAGTGGATGTCAGATCAGCAAGGTTTTTCTACTCTTTACTAATTAAGCAGAAATCCTGCAGGCACTTTGGATCAGCAAAAGAAATCTAGATAGGATAGCACGTCTCAGTTGGGTTTGTCCTAATTTTCTTTGTAAAACTAGCAAAATTAGTTTTCTTTTGTTTTCTTGGACACCAAGAAGCCTTCATGACATTTACCTCAGAAGCAGATACATGAGCCATTTACTCCTTCATTTACATTTTATCTCTGCCAGTTATCACGATCAGAAACTTTGCAGGAAGATGCAAGAACCCACATGTTGGGCAATTACAGAGCAGCTGGCCTGTGGAGAAACAACTTACCCATAAGGATCTAGAACAAAAGTTGCAGACCTTTTGCAAAAGGCGGCGCCATTGCTGAAACGGTTCTACTTTGGGATCAAACAGCCATAATCAACTTTTGAACTGTTATAAGATATAAAAGAGGAGACTGGAAGTTGCTATCTCAGCCAACTGATACTTGACCTATACTCCAAATGTCTAAAGATTTAAGATTTAGATTTACTCTTAAATCTACACTTTATGTAACTGTGGACATTTTAATTACCCATAGATTTTCCTCTCTTAAAATTCTGCTAATAATCTGGCCTCCACAATACTGGAGTTAGACAGCTCACATTGCCTGTAAAAAACTCACCTCTTGTCAATTTTAAGTAGACTGTCTTTCAGCATTACTTAATGTCCTTTCGGTTGTCCACTATGAGTAAACAGAGGCATGGGTTTTGACTTACATATTTTGCAGACTTCTTTCCATCCCACACTCAGGTATCCCATCTCTAAAAAGAACAGCACTGAATTCTACAACACAAATTGTGCAGAGACATCAGTGTCCAGAGAGAGGAGGATTACATGCTGAACTGATGAATTTGCTAAAATACTATCTAAATTAAGAAATACTGCAAGCATAGAGTTACCCCCTACAACTTCTGGAGAATATATTAGTAGGATTTGTTGTGGCTAGGGCTACCTGCTAGAGAGTTACCTTCCTTGCACTTTTACAAACTCATCCTGCTTGGACAGCCTTTTCACATTCTGGACCACTAATGCTCTTATGTAACTGAAGTGCCAGAACAAGTCACCAAGAGGGCTACAATCCAATAGGCAATAATTTCTGGAAACTCTCCTCATTTCCTAGCCCTCTCCCACACCCCTTCAAGACAGAACTGAGCGAAGTCTCTCCTGCTCTCTCCAACCTTTCTTGGCTGAAACCTGTTCCAATTTCACCCTGTAAACACCTGATATGAACAGATGAACTGGGAGGGGCCAGAAAGCTCTTCATAGCTTCAGGGGGGTGGAAGTAAACAGAAAAATAGTATATAAGATGCTTCAAGACAGACTTCCAAAGTGCATAGACTCTGACAGGAGGGGTTTGAAAAAAAGCTACTTCTTCAGGCTCCACCTTCAGAGACTCACTTCATTGGAAGAAAGCTAGGTACCAGTCTGCTGTAGCACTTGCAGAAAATTTCATACCTACCCCAGCTGCATTCAGACTACCCACAGTCAGCTGGAAGGTTTTTGTTGCTGTAAGCAAAAATGCCAGCAAGATCCACTGCTCAGCTGGCATGGCTCTGCATTGTCACTGTCTCTGTGGCAACCTATCCAGCACTGCTGCAGAAGCCTCCTAAAAGGAGAACAATCAATGGGAATGCACAGTCCAAGATGACAGGCTGCTGCGATGAGATTAAGGAGCTCAAGCTGCAAGTGGCCAACCTTAGCAGAATGCTGCAGGAGCTGAGCAAGAAGCAGGAAGGTGACTGGGTGAACGTGGTCATGCAGGTGATGGAGCTGGAAGGGAGCACCAAGCAGATGGAGTCCCGCCTCATTGATGCTGAGAGCAAATACTCCGAAATGAACAACCAGATAGATATCATGCAACTCCAGGCAGCTCAGACGGTCACACAAACTTCAGCTGGTAAGGAGGGAGTCACCAAGCTCCCAGATACACCTCTTAATGCACAAAATGAAATAATGACTAGTTCTTAATGCTAGCATGTCCCACTAATGCAGTTAACAAGTATGCATACTGAATACTTCTGCTTGAAGTACTTCTGTAGGCAGGTGATCCTGAGAAAACTAGTTTGAACTCATCTGTCAGAAGTCCAAAAGTCCAGCTGTATTTTAATATCTGTATGTCTGTTATCAGGGAGTGGAAAAACTGAACAGGTACTGTATTTGTACAGTGAGAAACTCAGTCTAATATTTCATTTTCTGAGCACTACATTACCAATCCAAAAAGAAAGGGAGCTGGTTTTGTCAGGGAATGGCTCTGGCAGTGATATCCTCCGAGTTCACAGTGCTGACGGGGGACTAGAAGTTGGTAAAACAATTACAAATGCTCTCCAAGCATTACTGGAGATTTGTAATTGTATCTTTATGACTATCTCTGAACCAGACTAAAAGAGTGATCCATTATTTGAATGATAATTCTCAAAAATTCAAGGCTGTAGATGATGCAAGATGCAAACTGTGATATAAGCCTAGCCAGAACACAGTTAAATTGTTCAAAATTCTCTCTTCCCTCAGGGAAAATTTCACTGCACACAGTGACTGCACAGGCCTGTACTAAACATGGAATGCAGGTGCAGTTTGTAGGTCAGCTACTTGTAAAGCCACTTCCAGAAGAAAGTGTCCATTTTGTTGACTTTTCTCCTAAAATGAAATTCACTGTAGCAAGCTTAAAACTTCCTTAAAAAGAAACTGCTGTTGTCTGGGATGACTGGGTTTGCCAAAAGACTTCATTTGAATTTTTTTTTTTAAATGCAAAGGAAAAACTTCTCAATCTATTTATTAAATTCTTCTTACAAAGAGTTCGACTTGGCTAGTTTTGACACACCACTGTTTACAGTAGGTCTTAAACAAAAATTATACCACAATGAATCTCTTTGGAGCTGTAGTTTTGGAAAAAATACAGTAACACACAGAAGAGACTGGCCTAGAAGGTATTTAAAACAGATGCGTCTCACCTCACCAGGTAAGAGACATTTAGTCTGTACTAAATTGAAAACTGTCAGAATGGATAAAGCCTTGCTTCAGCTAGTTTATCTTCCTCAGAATAGCTGTGCTTTTTACCATCTTCAAGTCAGCTCCTGCACCAGGAGGAAAAGAGGCTTGCAGAGACTGACAGATGACTGCAGTTAAAAGCCACCATCTCTGTCACAGGCTGTAGTGCAAATATGCCCCATCCGCAAACTTGGCTAACCTGTTCAAGCACACAATCAAAACAGGCATCTGGCAGCAGGCCTAGCCATTCTATTATATCAGCCTTTATTATTTGGGAGGAAGACAGCAAATATATATCTTTTTACCTTCTAGCACAGACACAAGCAGTAGCAATGTGAAGAGATGTCTCTTTAGATGGGAAAGATTAAAAAAAAAAAAAAAAAAAAAAAGAAGAGAAAACATCACAAAGTCCCAGTGCTACAATGTCTTTTTCCAGTACATGCATTGATCAAAACTAAACTATTTCAGGAGAACACTAGACTTGTGGGAAGTTTTCTTCACTTAAATTACTCCTTGTATTGCCACTAAGCTTTACATAAACCACACTTACAGGGGAGGAGTTCTTGCTGTTCAGATTCTTACTTTCTGATTCTGATTCAAGTAGATGCTGTCTATGACTGCTCATCACTTTACCAGAGGAACTACCGAATCTCTGGTGTTTACAAGCTACCTCCTGATGAATTTTTGGGGAGTCCAGATCTGGAGGTAAGGATGTCAAGTACACAATGTATATTACATGTCTTTTCAAATATAATTAAGAAATATTTATCTACCACAGAGATGAAAAGAGCACATACTGAGTTATGATACCCTGCACTTTAAATCAGCATCTTTAAGTAGGCAGACTTCAAAGAAGGAAAGAGTGTACATTTAAGAGGGAAAATAGAAAAAGGGTTCATTTAATAAATTTTTTTCCTCATGACTTTTAAACAAAATAGGAATTTCTTCAAGTTGTGAGATCTGGAACAATGTCTTGTCTTCTGTTAAGAGAACTGAACCTTCCTAAATCTGCTGTCAAGTAAGCACTGTCTTTTTTCCTGTCCTAGGTGTTCTGTGACATGGAGACAGATGGAGGTGGCTGGACTATCATTCAAAGACGTAAAGTTGGTCTGACATCTTTCAATAGGGACTGGAAACAATACAGGGAAGGATTTGGCAATATTCGGGGAGATTTTTGGCTGGGAAATGAAAATATCTACCGACTTTCAAGACGCCCCACTGTTCTGCGGGTTGAGTTGGAGGTAATTAATAAGCTCTTAATTTCAGCAGCAAAAGGTTTTTTGTACAAAGTGATTCTCTAGTAGCAGATACCATCTCTTATCTCTATAGAAGGCCCAAAGAATTTGCATGCTTTAATTACAGGAGAAGGAGGTAAGATAGACGTAGTGATACATTCAATGACAAGACATAATTATGTTCTGTACCATGCAAAGTCAGTAGGACAACCTTCTGTCTGCAGACAGATTGTGTCTTAGGGAACATGTGGGGCTCTAGAGAATCCTGCGGAACCCACTGCAGACAGATATCCAGCTGCTGACCACCTCAGTTTTAAGTTTTGCAGAGATGGCCCATAATGTTTTAAAAACACTGAGTCTTTTCCTTTTGTAGCACTTCCTTCCAGCCTGTGTACAAAAGAGTTTGCATTGTATTACCCCAAAACAATTTCTACAGTCTGCTAATGGCTTGGGTTTAACTTAGACTAGTTTATAGCTGGTACAATAGCTTTGAGGGATGGGATAACTATAATGGAAAAAGTGAGCTGAAAGTCTTTGTATCTAAAAGTCACTGTTTCAGAGAGGAAAAAAAATTACTTGAGGCAGCACACTATGAGACAAGGATGTTGAATGCAAGAGCTGTGCACCAGGTTTCCATACATATTGTTTAATACCAGTGCACATAAGACTTGGAAGTATGATGCTTTGCTCTGGAAAGTTTCTTTGCCTTAACAGGTAAGTTTCTGCTGGCTGTGTATGAGACAAAAAAAAAAACCCTCATGAAAACTCTGGTACTGAGAAAAGATAGGCAACATGCACTGTATATAACCATAGATGGTGGAGTCTTTTCATAACTGTTCTAATAGGACCTATCTCTTCTTCACTGCTCTATGGCAGGACTGGGAAGGTAACATACGCTATGCACAATATAAGCAATTCACCCTGAGCAACGAACTAAATAGCTATCGTCTTTTTGTGGGGAACTACACTGGCAACACAGGGCGTGACTCCCTAAGGTACCACAACAACACAGCCTTCAGCACGAAGGACAAGGACAATGACAAGTGCGTGGATGACTGTGCCCAGTTCCGTAAAGGTAAAGCACATATAAACACCTTCCTGTCCTGAAGAGAGCTGCCTCCGTAATTTTTAGAGCGCCTAAGACTCCCCCTTTCCAAGTAACTAGTAAGTAGCAACTGGATGGCAAATCAAGGGAGAAGTGACCAATTCTGGAATACACACCAGTTATGTGGGAAATCTGGCAGTTAAAGCTGATTTACACAGAGCCAGACTGTAGGTCATAGACAGCAGTACTCTTCAAATGATTTAGTGTATGCTTTCACCTACACATACTGTTATCCAGCCCATTATGTGTATCTGCCCATCTGCCAGACTATCTCAGATGTTGATGCAATTCAGTGATGCAGGAAGTCATTCCTGTATATCTATAAGGTTTTCATTTTTTCTTATATTTTTATGAAGTTTCAAGTTCTAGTATTAGGGACTTGTAATTATTCTCCTATATTATTATCCTACACACACCTCAAAGTTCAACCTGAATTCTCATCTTTATTCCTACTCTATTAAGAGCCTGTAATGAGGTTACTCTCTTAATTCAATTTATTATCTTTACACGAGGTATGTCACAAATATAATTGTTTTCACTGCGTCTTGCCCTTTATTTTTAATTACCCTATTGTGCTCCCATGTGACATGCAAATAAAATTGTTGATATCAGCCTCAATAAAATAGTGCAGCTTACTTGCAGAGTCCAGAAACCTTTGAAACACCTTAAGATGTCCAAGCTAAGAACCCAAATTCATTTCCTGTGCTAACGTCTTAGAGTCAGAGACAGAAGCATGTCAAGGAAATATTCTAAGAGGAATGAGCAACTAAATGAAAAGCTACTGGACTAATTTGACTATGGAACTGTAAAATCTTTATGTATTTAGTATCTATGCTAAGTTTTGAATTTACCTGCAATCCCAGCTATTAGGGCCATAGGCTCCAGGGACTAAATGCTGCATCGTGGCCACTCTCCTCCAGAAAGAGCAATAATTCTTACTATTAATACAAAACATACCTGTTTTAAGTAAACAGCTCACCAGGAATCTATTAATTTGTTTTCTGAAAAGGTGGATATTGGTACAATTGCTGCACAGATTCCAATCTGAACGGGGTTTACTACCGCAAAGGAGAACACACCAAAAACATGGATGGCATCACCTGGTACGGATGGCATGGATCAACCTATTCATTGAAGAGAGTTGAGATGAAGATCCGGCCAGAGGATTTCAAACCGTAGAGGGAATCAATATTTGATTGTACAGCTATATGATGCCACTGCACAGAAGGTGGGCAACGGACAGCTCAAAATCAGCCAAATAATTGTTCATTTCATCTAGTATGTGCAACAGGTAGATACTGCCTGTGTACACACACAAACACTAAGACACACTAAGCACCCGCCACAGCCACTAGTGTTATCAGGGCTCAAACTTATTTCCTCCTCTTAAGGCTCTTTCCAAAGGGAAAAATACTGTATTAGAATAGGTTAGAACAGAATGCACTTACAGCACCTTCAGAAAACCTATTGGTGTGTTTTCACTAGCATTGTGATTAGTGGGTTGCCTTAGTACTAACCAGCCAGGCAGGGACTGAAAAAAAAGAAAAAAAAAAAAAAGCCTCCTTGTTGCCTTTCCTTCAGTGTCTAGAGTAAGCATTGCTGAGTAACTCCATCCAAGAGGGACTCAAATCACAAAATGACATACTCATTTCAAACGAGAGGAATCAATCACAAGTGCCCCTGATGCACCTTTCTTTAGTGTATAGTAAGTGGCTTACATTCCTGCAGAGGAAAAAACAAAGTTCAAAAGTTTTGGATTAATTAGTATTGCCCAGGTTCTCTCCTGAAGTTTTACTGCCATCTCCTGCTGCTGCCTCAAATAAGTCCTCACAGAGGGCTGCACCCAGCAGATAGTAACCCTGGAGGAAGGATTTGTCCCATATGCTCCGTGATGCTTGTTCCTAGCCACAGATCACCTAAAGGTTGATAAACTAGAAAGCAACTTTCTGGGCTGCTATAAAATTATGTTCAAGTTAGAATGTAAGTGTGCTATATGTCAGTAAGACTAAGAGAGAACAGCAGGTTAGCAAAAAAAAATCCAGACCCAGCCACCCAGCCAAAAAACTCAACTCCAACACTTAAAACCACTGTATCTATGAGCAGAACACTAGTATGCATCAGAGAATCTATAAGTGCCAAAAGTTATTCAAACGTAAGGGAATGTTTGCCAGCATACCGCACTGAGGAGTATTAAAATCTGTTCTAAAGACTATCCCAATTACAAGTTACCTAGAGATGTTACATCAAAAATCAGTACGTTTCTCCCTTACATAACAAAGTGTTAAAAATAACAGTTAAAAAAGAGACTCCTCCTGTAGCCATACTGCTGTTTGAATATGTTGGAAGAGATAGTTATAGTTAATATATCTATTTTTATTCACCTTAAAGAGAGTTTGAATCTAATTTAAATTGTTCAGTCTTGTGTGAAATAGGAGATAAAGGTGTATCGGGAATTGCCTTACATACATTTGACTGGTCATACTGTAAATTTCAAGACTGTGTGGAACTATAGTTGGAACTATTTTAACTGTGGTCTATAAAATGGATTTTTAAAGGTTTCTAAACTTTTTCATTTCTAATAAATTGTCTTTCATTTTTAATCCTGCTTTACTTCAAGTCTTTGCTGCTTTACTTGCTTTTTGATACACAAAGAAACAGCTGCACAAGTGATTGAGGCCAAGAAAGGGAATACATTGAATTCTGTATTTTCCTCAGAAAAACAAGAGAGGACAAAGGATGAAAAAAAAGGGGAAAAAACCAGAAAAGCACAACTCCAAGAAAGTAGGAGGGCTGAAAAATTCACTGCATACAGCCAAACCTAAGTTTTCGCTCAACCAAAATAAACTTATCTATCTCAAATGGTAGAGTTAACATTTCTGTGATATAAAACTGAGATTCACATTTTAAAACATGTAGTTTAGTACCAAATCTCGTGCAGGTATTTCAGGCTAACATTCTTCTTGTTGACAAAGCTCAGGAAACAATACACTGTTGTTATAATATCTTCTATTGATATATGAAGAATGAGACCTACCTAAGCTAGATGAGCAGAATTTAATGAGGAATTTTAATTAACAACTTCAGCTTTTCTGACTTATTTATATGTAGGTGTTGAAATCTCTCTCATCTAACTTACAGCCACTCCATGACATCCCATATTGAACTTAAAGGGTGAGAGGTAGAAATCAGAAGACTCCACTTTTTCCTGTGCAACTTCCCATGGCTTCTATCATCATTTCAACCATATAATGGAAGGGCGGAACTCAGCAGCTAGGACTGTACATCTGCAAGCTAGTTAGTAAGCCTACAACACATTCTTGTGGCAGAGAGTGAAATCCTAAGAATTACCTAGATTCATCCTAATGGTATCCTAAATTGGGTACTGATGCAAGAGCAGAAATCCCATCAGTTGTGATCCTACCTGATGAGAGACTCTAGAATGGCTGGGGTGGGACCCTTTTGAAATTCCAGCTCCTTGTAGTGAAGGGCCTTGGCATATGCTCGACATTTTGCAGCTCTTTCCCCCAGGAGGACAATGCCATTATCATCTCTCAAAGGCAGTGGACCCTGGGTAGAAGCACATACATCAAAAGCAGGATGAGTATAAAAAAGACGTACGTATGAACTATATTAAGAACCTTTCCATAGACTGGACATCAGCCAGCTAGCCAGCATTAGAAAAGAGTTGCCTAACAGCATCTCTACCTTGTCACTGTGTTCCATGAATTCTGCCAAGTTCAGCAGTGTCTGAGTGACTTCTGCAATGTCCTGAGAAGTCAGGGCCAATTCAATGCTTCGGATCAGCTCATCCTGCTGGTCTTCATTCAGTTCAGACCAGCATGAAACAAAAGCAGCATTGAAGAGATCTCTGAGGAGGAAAACAAAAGAGAGTGAGAGGTAGGGATTCACCATTCAGGAGAAAAGTCTATTTGACAGTGGACTTGGCTTCTCATCCAGAGGAAGAAAGCCACAAAATGTATTTATATGTCTACCTGCAATTAATAGTTATCAGTTTTTATAGAGCTAACTTCTATACCAAATACTTTGTGAAACCTGCATTTTAAAAATATACAATAGGACAATATACTACAATAGTAGAAATATTGTACTATCATATGCTAGCAAGTATTTTAGGCTACAACAAACTCTTCATAGCAGCAAGGATGCTCTTCTCTTCCGCTATAAAGAACCAGGCCTAGTCTATCTTAGATCACAAGGGAATGTAGTGAAAAAGATGATTGTACATTTCTCTGGACACACATGCTGCAACACTTGTGTTGTCTGTGCTCACTAGAGGACTGCAATAGCTGGAGTTTGCATTAGTGGTAAAGCTTGAGAAGAAGAAAAGGTGTGAAAAACAGATATGGTGACAGCCCTTGTCACTGCTAGTACTGTGGAGGAATAACTGTGGGATGGGTTTGAGATGCATGGAGTATACATGGAAGATGCTAGCATTACCTCTGCCTACCTAGGAGCTGCTGACTTTTCATCATGCTGTTTGCCCTTCTATTTCAAAAATGACAAAACTCACATTAAGACAAAATTAAACCAGGAATGAACACTTTTCTAACGGCAGTAGTCAGACTCATATACACTGAGATGGCAAGTGTGTATCATCAAGAAGAGATAAAGAGGCAACTGCTTACAGAGGCTCAAAGTTTCTCCAGACATACAGGTTGCAAAAGAAAAAGCACTGTGGCTTATTCCACTCACAGGCATTTTTATTCACCCGCAGTAGATCCTTGAAACTATTTCATACTCTGTTGTTTTTCCAGCTTCACTTTTATGTGCCTTACGTTATTTCTAGCCTAATATGCAGAATTCCACTGAAAGATTTTGTGTATATGATGGAGCAGCCAACTGGGAAGGGTGGAAATGAAATCAAGTTGCCAGCTATTTGATTTGTCCCAAAGCAGGAACTATTTATGGAACCTAAGAGCTTTTAAGTAACTTTCTTTTTCCTTATAATATCTGGCTTGCATCTACAATTTCAAGTGATCCGAAAAAAACAGAATTACACTACCGAGCCATGGGATTATATGCCTGAGCCAGGGCCCAGCACGAGCGCAAGGATGGCGAGGAGGAATCTTTCAGCAGCTCCAAACTCAGTCGTCTTAACCATTCCAACCAGTCATCTTTGGAAACTCTTCTCGCTGCTCCCCAGGCCTGCAGTACAAAGCAAGATAATTCAACTACCAAATGAAGCACTATCCAAAAGCATAAGAAATCCATCAGCAGGCAGCATTACTTCTTTACAGCTCCAAATCACATTGTTGAGACTCTTTTCAATTCCCTGAAATCCATTACCTTTACCAGATAATTTGCAGTACTTCAGTCTCATTTCTAAGAAATCTTCCCTAAACGTATTCCTGTCATGACATGCCACGTATTTAACATGAATAATTCTTCCCCTACAAAAATACATCAAGAGCTGAAGCCACTGTTGAAACATCAGCTTAAAAATACTTAATGCATTTAGAATTACATTTAAGTCCAGCATTTTCAAACCAATCCATCCCACTACTGAACTGAGTGCTACATGCATTTACTGTTCAAATTAGCCAGTGCTTAGCTATTAAGTTCTATACTGGCTTCAAGAGAATATAGCACCAAGATATAAGATAAGTGGCTGATAAAAAAAGGCACAGGCTCTGAAATGGATGTCTCTAGAAGGTACAGATGACTCCTTGTAGTCTAGGAAGTCATGTTCATACTTCACATAACAAGAAAGCATCAAGATTACTTCACGGCCATTAATAGTCTGATAATTCAGCTTCTCCTGTCTTTAAAGTTTCTTAGCACCTTCTAATTTTAAAGAGAGTCTCAGACACTACTTTGACCTCAGTTTTGTACAGAACTGGCAACAGAAAAGAGATGGAAATAAATGTAGTTTAGATGCACTGGACAGACTCCTTAGATGTGACACAATAGCTCCTCCCTTCAGTAGCAAACTCATGCTGGTCAGCACTCCAGTCTTACCTTCTGCAGGTTGATGGTGCTAACATGTAATTTCTTCATGGGACCTGTTTCCACAGGACCACTGGCCAAAGTTTCTCCCTGGTTGCTTCTCAACATTCGGTGCTGATAAATCAGGGGATCCTCCTCTTCATCAGCAAGAGTATAGCCCTACAATAAATGGCCTACAGTGAAGATCACACCCTCACATACAAAAGCAATTTTCTACAAGCCAAATGGATGATAAAATCAGAGAACTATCCAATGTCAAAGCAAAATTTGTGAGGCAAACAACCATGTTTCATTATAATGATTACAACTGATAAACCAGAGAACTCAAATTACATCCCTTTTCTATTCAAGGTAACTGGTAAGAAATCTTAGCTCCTAGTATTAAAAGTCAAAATAATACACCTTAAAACAAACACTCTTTCCTGTTTGACTCACTAGTAAGCCTAGAACAGCAGTGTGCTACTTGTTCCACACTAATCAAATTGCAAAGCAATTACTGAGTTTTTGAAATGTGGGACATACTACAGAAAATGCTGAGACAAGGTCTCCTTAAGACCTGAAACTATGGAAAAAATAGGGTAAAATCCACATTTAAGAACTACTGAGAAAAAAGTAATGACACTAGCTACAAGTCTAAGTTCTTACCTAGAACTTGCAGTGATTTTTCCATCGGATGATATTTTTCCCAATGCAATCTCAAAGTCTCCTTAAAAAGCTGTACTTAAACATACAAATACAGCAACAACTATTCTTCATTTTATGAGTAACTCAAAGTGAAGTTTCCAACTACTTCTTTTTCAACATGAAAACATCCCCAAAGTACCCTTACGCAAACAACTATATACTTGTCACCTCACCTTTACAATTCTGCAGATAAGAACGTCATAGCGTTGATGGTTAATTCTGTGTCGCACCAGAACTTTGTTCACCATCGGGATAAAAATCTGGTACTGTACAGGGGAATACATCAAAAGCTAGTTACTCAGTCTCACCAAGAGCAGTAAAATTCCACCTTTGTTTCAATGATCTTACACGAAACCAATTCTAAAAGTTTGATTTCAGTAACTCCCGATTCCAGAAACGACTAAGAGAAGAAAAATCTGTTTTCTTTAAAATGCAGAGTGAGTGCATTACAAATATTCAACTTTAAAGCCTTGATCTTTGAGACAGTCCCTCCTTCTGTGAGTTTTCAAGCCCAAGAAGAATATTACCTTCTTTCCCAGCTGGAACACCAGAGAGGAGAGGGTGTCCATTGCAGTTGTTCGTAGCTCAGGGCTCTGATCTAGTGTTCGCACAATGGGATGAATAATCCGTGAAGCATAATCAGTGAAATCCAGGGACTCTGTCAAGCGGTCCACTGTTTCTAGAGCAGCTCTAAAGTCAGAGCAGAAAGAAGGGAGGACTTACCTCTCATGGTATAAGACAGGAGAAATGAAATGTAAAAATACATAAGTGATTCACACTCAGTCCTCCTAGGCATCAACACTAATAGAAAAAACAGGTCACCAGAACTCTGTTAATGCAGCCAGTACATGCAGGATAGCTTGCAAGTTGCAGTGACTAAAATACTGGCAGGTGAGAACCAGAAAATAATAGCCTATACCCAAGAAAAGCTAGTAACAGTGCTGTGACGCCCAACCAAAAATAACTTTCCATACTAATTTAACACAGAGAAAACCCATGGAAGGAACTAAGTGGTATTTCATTCTGCATGTGGCTACGGCAGCCATTGCAGAACTTGGATACCACCAGCAAAAAAAGAGACTGCAAAGCCACCAACACTTACTTGCGAGCCACCACTGGGACATCTGGGGCATCAAATAGCTTTACAATGGGAGGTAGTAACAAATGAAGGTAGTCATCCAAGTTTGCTCCGAAGAGCTGAATCGCATTCAATAGCTGGAGGGAAAAATGACCCGATGTGACTCAAAGTCAGGAAAGAAATGCATTCTAAATCAGTCAGTATCCAGTGAAAAGTTGCTTCAACCCTGCACTTTAAACAAAGCACTGTCTGCATCATTTCACACTAAGCCACTGCTGAACAGCACCTATCCTATTTGCTTGCGACACACAAGCAAGAAGCCCTGCTGGAGCATTGCACATTGGGCACGCAACTGCCTTAGCACTATGCAAATCAACCCAGCTGCTGTAGCTTCCCACTCACCTTGACAGAGACAATGCGACTCTGACTACTGTCATGCATGAAGACCCGTAACATGTGAGGAATGAGCTGAGGCAGATAAAGTTTGAATTCGCCTCCTAGAGCTACCACAATTTGCTCAATAAGTAGGATAATTGTGCTCTGTATGGAGTTGTTCATGACCCAGAAGTCCTACAGAAGAAAAAAGGAGGGGGGAGGCAGAAATTAAACAGTTCTTCAACTGAGCTATACCAGTTACAAAAAAAGCAAACTGTAGGAGACAGTCGCTAGATGAATTCAAGATTGCAGGGAGGGACTACACCTCCCTTATAGACTAATATAAATTGGCAGTTTTGGTCTGTTTTTAAAACACTCTGTGCCTTCAGTATATAGCTGTTAAAAACAACCTCTAGGCAACTGATTTTTCCTAATCCTTCTAAGTGTTTGCAAACAGTAAGTGAAAATGAAGTGAAATGCCACCTATTTATGAACTCCAAACACCTCTTGCTAAAACTATGTTTCTGACAGTAATAAGTGCACAAAATCCAAGCGCTCAAAAGAACTCAGGCACTTAGCAGAATCTAGGAGCTACTCTTATTGCAGTTACTAGCAATAATGTATATTATTGTTTCAAATACATGTTATTGCAAAATACAATTATTACTTCAAATGCATGGAATTCTGCCTCCATATGAATTTACAAAGTAATTGATACATTTGATAATGACAGAAACACTATCCACCTTTTCTGACAGTAAAATCCTGGCTTAAAGATTGTACTCACTCTCATCAGTGTGACAATTTCATCCATATAGGGCCGAATATGACTTCTCACAAAGGACACCAACATCCCTAGCTGCTGGAACAGGAACTGGAAAGAAGAAACATGTAATGATCAATGTAGCTTATTCAAACATCAAAGCAACACTGGGTGAACAACGTTTCACAGGCCAATTGCAAGCTCATTTACCAAACAAATAGCATGCATAGCTCCTATATGCTCAAAAACTGGGGCTAAATTCTTGGCTGCTTCAGCTCAGTGGTTTGGGGTTTTGGGTGATGGGGGTGGGAGTAGTTTTGGGTTTTTTGGTTCGTTCCTCCCCAACTTGGATCAAAAGTTTTATAAGCTCAAAACCTTAGACAGTCAAGCATACAAATAGGGGTTTATAACGTGTCAGCAGATTTATAAACTGACAAAACAGACTTGCAAGCACAAACCTAAACTACAGAGCTTTGTAATTTAGGTTTGAAGGATGCTTCCAAAAATTTAGCCCCTAATCTTTCCCCCTGCCTGTAAATCAAACTGCCACACATTTTAAGATACTCTTTCTGTACTCTTTCCCATCCCCACCAAGATATATTGGTGAAAAGTTACTGGGGAAGAGAGTTTGGTCCTTGCCAGAAATATTACATTTTTTTGAAAGATGGTTGATTATACCATAGAAGAATTTTGACTGAGACAATTTTATTCAGATATACTATGACAGTTTTGCAATTCCTTTTGCCCCAATACAGTCTTACGCATTCAGTCATGACAATGAATTTACTTTTGAGACTGTTATGAAATAATGTGGGTTAAATTGCTTTGTCCACGAAACAAATGTAGTCTTTTTTCCTCTAGGAAAATAGGGAAATGTAAGTTATATATTAAATTTCAATTCTTCATGCAGAATTTGAAGACTATAGTGACAAAATACGAAGTGGAGCTCAGAAAGATAGATAACCGATCTTTGTGAAAACTAAGTAAGAAGTAACATCAGCTACTTTAGTGAGAGCAGTATACCTACATTTACCAAAAATGAACCCTGAGCTCCTGTACTGTGCCTTTTTTTGGTGTTGTGAGAAGATGCTTACATATAGGACAAGGACCTGCCTCCATTAGGCTTTAGTGTCACGCGTACCCACCTCAGCTCTTCTCCCCAGTACACTTTCACCATCTTCTTTTACCTGAAAATTTTTAAACAGAGTGTGCACAACTGCATAGCTTTCAAGCAAGTTAGATCAGTCAGGTCTAGGAGTTCGGCCAACCCAGGCGTGTGAGATGTTTTCCTTCCAATCTGAGTAGTAGTTCAGTCTGGGAGAAAACAGTGGTTCTATAGCAGGGTTGGGATTCTGCTAAGGGAGCACCCATCCCACCTATAAAACACAGTACCAATAACTAGTGCAAACTGCCCTTCCCACCCCAGAGATTATTTTCAGCTGTCTGAGGAAAAGGCTCAGCAAACAGCAGCCATCTCTGGTTAGATGAACCTTAAGCCCATTATTATCTTCACGCAATTCTCATTTCCTTCTAAAACTGTAACTTAAGTGGGAAGGAAGAGAAAGCATTGCTGTGAAATCACCACCCACACTGCTCTGAATGTTAGCAGACTGTAGCAAATTGAATTTTCCTTGATGAGGCAAAGTACATGGTTGCATCAGAAATTTAAAGAATCTACCTCTATTATTTAATAATACTGTTTGCAACAGTACATTAATGCAGAGATCACTGAAAGCTCTGGAAGCTGCACAGGCTGTTTTCCTGAACAAGACCAGCTTGATAAAAAAAACAGAATCAAATATTGGCCTTCTAAAGATTATGCTCAGAAGCAGCTGTTTCAGTAAGAAGCAGAAAAATTGTTTCCACTGGATATTCTACCAAATGCTTACAGGAGAGAAAAAGCAAAGCTGAACTTCACTTCTGCAGCATGCTTGGCAGCAACACACAGCATAGCAATGCCCAAAGCCAGTTGCATTCTCTTTTAAAAAATGGATTCTTATTTAAGGGCAGTGGAACAGGAAGGAAGAAGTAGTGGTCCCCAGTACACTCACCTCTCTGATGGCACCATCACAAACCCGTATTACATTAAGGAACGTTGGCATGACCTGGGGCAGGAATTGCACACACTTCAGCCCAAGAGATTTGAAAATAAAGGTGATAGCCTGAACTACCATAGTGTGGTGTTGGGACAAGGATTGGTCTCGGAAAATTCTCATCAATGCCACCATAGAGACAGCTGGATAGAATTCATCCAGAGGGAGGTTTCCCATGTTCACCAACATCTCACTGGTACTGTAGTCCGCTAGAAGAAAGAAGGCAGTGTCACAAGCTACATATTAAATGGTCTTGAATACCAGTTCAGGAGCACCCAAGTATTAGGTGAAAACATGTACACTAATGATTTATTAATAAGAGGAGACAAACTGGTAACAACAAAGCAGAACAACAACAAAAACATCAAGACCTGTTTGTAGGTCATGAAGCTATTCACTTGAAATAAATTCAGATGCTTACAAGAATCCTGGCTGGATTTGGACTCCGAGAGGCTGACGGCTGAAGCATCTCGTGACTGATCAATCATGCCAATGTTCACTTTGTGTTTGTAAGGGTCCAAAGCACCCAACAACCCTAACACACGAATAGCCTGATAAGACAGAAACAAAACCAAAATTCATCAGAACTTCATAATCAAGGCAGAAGTCAACCCATGAACCTGCAGGTTTGGAAAGGTCCTGAGGATTAACGAGAAAAGATCTGGAACTAAATTGACTAACTGGAAAAAACATCAGTGCTTTCCTTTCAACTGCTGGAGGCCATTTCACTGACTCAACACTTTCACCTCTTAAATCTGCTTACTGTACTTCTATCAGCCACAACAACTGTATTTCACCTCCCTCCCCACCCTGAATCTATGCAGACACATTTGACAGCTCTCTCCCCCCCAAAAACTTTTAGAAATGGTTGTGTAATAGCTTCATGTTCATACCTCTCTACGGGTGCCCTGGTTCTGCTCAGTCTTCAGGAAGTTCAGAAGCACCTCCAGCAAAGTTGGGTACTTCCTGTATGGTTCCACCACATAACCAGTGCTGGCCACAAGCTGTCCCAGTGTCCAAAGAGCTACCTGGCAAGATCAAGCCCAGAGAAGATTAGTTTTGACCGCGGAATTTATTATGTCTCCTAATCCATCAGTCATTCAACTTCTATAAAGTTTTTTTGAGCACTCTAGCATGACACTGCAAACCACAATCCATGGTTTGAAAGCCTCTATAAAGAGTGGTTTTTAATAAGCAATAGCAAAGGAATGATAATCAACAATTTGTTAAGACTCTGACTCCTGTAATTGCCCTCAGTCAGAGATACAATTCAAATAGGCATTCAGTTCATTGAGTCCAAGCCTTCCAATAAAAACTGCTTCCCTTTTTTTTCCCCTTTCTTCTTCTTCTCCTTTAACACCTCTGTATAATGTCACAACAGACAGGCACTGCAATCCCTCACCTGTGTGCCACAAGTGTGACTATACACTCCACAAGAGAGACTCAAGTGATTTAAAGGTTCATTTTAGCAGCTATGATGGAACACATAGATATTCTGTTACAGCTTTGGTCACAGTGGATGGCAAGTTTAGTGCAGTTGTCAAACACTCACTTGTCTTTTAGCCAGCAGGGAGGAGTCCTGTAGCATGTCCATAATTATAATGAAAAGCTCATCCACCCACTTCCTCATTTCCAGTCCACTGACCTATTGAAAGACAAAAATCAAAGTCCTTCATCTAGCATTGCCAAAAGTTTAACAACTGACAAGCTTGACAAAGAAGTACCTGCAGTATCCTTACCTGTGCAAGCTCCCCTATGGTAGCTAGGACATTGTTAATCACCCCTGGATTTGGATCTGGATCAGGATCTTTCAGTTTCACAATCAGTGCCTGGTAGGTGACAGAGGAACAAATTACAGTGTGTTTAAAAGACTCCTTGCTGTACATACAGTACTCAAAATTATCTTTCCTTTTGCTTACATCTGAAATAGATTCCACAGAGGCTCAACTTGCATCATGGTGAGCATTTCAACATTAAATGAAACTTCTATTTCACAAACTTTATGCAAATCCAGAATCAAGTTAGGCTACACTGTCACATACATGTATTACTGTGTGTAACACCCACACCAATCTCACTTTTCCCTGCTATGACGAAGCAAAAGGACTGCAGCTCCTGAGGGCCATGTATCCATTTGCTATATCATCTCACTCCAAAGTCACTAGGAAAATATAGAGACTCTACCTTAAGGATAGGCTCCATATATGGACGAATGAGGCGTGGAGCATTAGAAACCAGGTGACCCAACATCCTGGCACTTTGCTCTTTAATCCTGCCAACACCACTGTGTTCCAGCTCCGTTAGAATCTGCAGAAAAGACAATGGAAGCATGAGAAGAGGAAAAATAAAGGTAGGCAAAAATTCTTCGGATTTCCTCCTCTCCTGTTCAATGACAGCAAAAAGAAAAAACAAGCTCAGCACTTGTAAAGGGTGTTCTACATCTACTCTCCATCCAGTTATTTATGCCTAAATGAAGCTAAAATTAATTAGCATAAAACTGAATAGATGGCTCCAAAACCATCTACGTTTATGAAGCGGTGCCATCCATTCACCTAAAAGAATCACAGAACATTCTTCCTCAATACAGATGGAAAGCACTCAGCATGATGAATGTGGGGTGAAATAACGACTGCTAATATATCCATATAGCTTCAGTCCAAACATCTATCCCTCAAAAGACTTCCTGAAACCTACAAAGCTGGGTAATAAATATTTTCCAAAAGGGAGATATTACTCCATTCTCCCATACATTCACTACAGCTAGATAGCCCAGTTCTTTAACACCATCTTAGCGTCAATACCAACTACCCTATTTTCAATGCAGGCATTCCTCTTCATTACCTGGATTAACATCTTGCGCAGGAAAGGCATGACAAAAGCAGGGTTCATGCTGCTCAGGCGACCCACAGTACAGATGGCCAGCTCTCGGATTTCAAATACTTGATCATTCAGGGCCACAAAAAGAGCTTGCAAATTTTCCGCCTGGGCAAGGTGAGCATCAAATCGCTCATCCAGAGAAGCCAACACACAGAAACGTATATCAGGGTCTGCAAGAACACATTTGTTTCTCTTTAAATGCAGTAAACTCCTTATTCACAAACTGGCCTCAAAAATTCTTCACAACCTCAGGGAAATGCTGAGAGCTTCCCCAGCATGAGACACTACATCAGTGTTTTACACATGAGAAACAGGGTAGGTCAGCCCAACAGAATCAGTGCTGCTCAGTACTGCCCCAATACCCAGATCAGTACAATGCCAACCTCTTGCAACTACAAGCGGCACATCTGAAGGCAGCGTGCAGAAAATGAACTCATCTCAGGTTACCATATTGCAACTGAAAGAATAAAAAAATCAAGTAGGAAGATTCAACAGAAGGGACCAACTCCTTCCCAAACTACAAAGTTGAAGGCCACAACATACAACAACAGCAAAAGAAGTCTCAGGGCTCTACCTAGTTCAAAGGATTACCAAGGGCACAATTTGAGCATTTTACACTAATGTTCTATTAAAACCTCAAAAATCAAGATCTGGGAAGAGAGATTAGGAGACCTTTTTAATTTGTAAAGAATGACATCTTAAGTTAGTGGCGAATACATGCAAATTCTACCACAACCATAATATCACAACCTGCTTATGTGCTAAAATTAACATGTGGTAGGAGAACCCTTTTCTCTGAACCCCACACTAACCTGGGTCGGTTATTCCAACAACAAGCAGTTTGCTGAGAACATCAGCCACAACCTGCACTGCCGTCTGACTGACCACATGGGCATGACCACTGATCAAGTGGATGGAAGGTGTGAGCAAGCGAGAGCAAGTGCGGGCTGCTTCCATCCGGATCTCCTTGTGTTCACTGTTCAGAAAGTGGTCTGCACAGTGCCGAACAAACTGAGTCAGAGAGTGGCCTAGAAAGAAGAAGATGGGGAGTTTAACACAGGTTTACACCTCAATTACTGGTCTTTCCAGGGAAGTAGAGTTTAAAGAAAGTGCTCTCAGAGTTTTCCTCCTACTTGTACTCTACTCCAATGCAGTCGTGTTCAATATCCCATGCCCCTTGGCCCCCTGCTTCCTTATTTCATCTTACCTTCAAACTCAAAGCTACCCAGTGTACGAAGGGCAAGGGTGATGCTACCCACATCACTGGCCTCTGGGATGTTGGTGAGACTAGGGGAGGCAAGCTGGTGGGCAAGGCCCTTTGGCATGCCTGGATGTCGCAGAGGCTTGTGCATTAGAACAAGGGAGAGCATTTTCAGCAGCCCATCCTGGATATCCTTCTTTAGCTGAGGGATCTGACGACTCAAGTCGTACAGCACAGCTGTTAGAGCAGGGCTGAGGGCAAAAAGCAAGCAGATAGTCATTAGAACACAAACAATATGAGGTGCATATTTCACCCTTTTGTTTATGCCTTTGCACATCAGAAGATAATTGCAGGCATTCACACACATCACAGCAACACCTGCCAGCGGAGCGCAGGGGTCCTTGTGTGAACTCAGGCACATGAGATGACCTTATTGTATGAACTTGGTGAGCAAACTGCCCGACTGCAGCACACATTGCTACATTAGGCAATATTACTAGAATACTGTTACAAATCTAAGTGATTCCTTATTCTTGTTCTTTTTAGACACAAAGGCAACTAAATTAACTTCCAGATGGTAACATTAATCTAATCTAAACAGCTTTGTGCTGCCTGGATACTTTGTCTGTACCCTCCCATACTAACAGCTGCATGAGCTAGGAAATTTCCAACGGGAACTGTCAGCTCCAAAGGTGAAAGAAGCCAGGAGAAAATACCGAATGCTTCAATTCTCCTTCCCTGTCAATTTGATATGGCAGTGTCCTGGTTTCAGCTGGGATAGAGTTAATTTTCTTCCTAGTAGCTGGTATAGTGTTATGTTTTGGATTCAGTATAACAAGAATGTTGATAACACACTGAAGTTTTCAGTTGTTGCTATGTAGTGTTTAGACTAAGTCAAGGATTTTTCAGCTTCTCATGCCCAGCCAGCAAGAAGGCTAGAAGGGCACAAGAACTTGGGAGGGGACACAGCCAGGACAGCTGACCCAAACTGGCCATGTGACGTCATGTCCAGTATATAAACTGGGGGGAGTTGGCCTGGGAGGGGGCAGGAATTGCAGCTCGGGAACTAACTGGGCATCAGTCAGCGAGTGGTGAGCAATTGCATTGTGCATCACTTGTTTTGTATATTCCAATTCTTTTATTATTATTGTCATTTTATTATTGTTACTATTATCATTATTATTTTCTTCCTTTCTGTCCTATTAAATTGTTCTTATCTCAACCCATGAGTTTTACCTTTTTTTTTTTCCAATTCTCTCCCCCATCCCACTGGGTGGGTGGGGAAGTGAGCAAGTGGCCGCGTGGTGCTTAGCTCTTCGCTGGGGTTAAACCATGACAGGCAGAAAGCTGCTGGCCTTCAGAGGCTTTCTAAATTATTGCAGGCTGTTGCCAAATGTGTTTGAATAGTGGAAAGTAAAAGGAGATTGCTTTTGAATTCACTAGTCATTCTACAAAAACATTTCCCTACACAGAGACCAACGCTCTTAAGTAACTCAACAGACACATTAACACTTCAAACATATTACTCTTCTGAAAGCTATACTGATCTTCTGAAAGATCATTTAAAAGCAGTAATCTTCCTTCTCAATCTGAAGACTTTCAAGGTCTCATCGGTATAGCCAACAATGCCATCCAGTGGCTAACAGAAAAATATGCTCGTGTGCCTTGTACATACCTCAGGCCCACAGCCAGCATAGGTTCCAAAAGCTCTTTGATGTCCTGCTGGATACTAGGTCCCATGGCTCGTGCCAGCATACTAATGCAGGTGAAAACTGTGGCATCAACCTGCACAGACTTCTGCCTCCTGAAAAGAGACCACATAAAAGTTAATTAAGAGGAGCTCTTATTTTTCAAACATCTTACCTTATCTCACTTCTGTGTTACCAGTCTTACAGAACTACCTCTGATTTCAATACAATAGTTTGATCCCACATCAGAAAAATTATACGAAGAACAGGTGTTTCAGTTTCTACCTCCAACCTTCACATACTTACTTGTGGGCAAAGTCCTTTGGTGGAAGAGCTGCTTTTATGATTTCAAGGACTTTTGGCAGGTAAGCTTGAAACTCAGACCTTACAGCCACAGAAAGCAAACCCAAGGCCTGGAAGGCTGCTGTTCGCTCCTTCTCCTTCTTCACACAGCTGAGAACATGATTCATGGTGTCTGGAAGATACTGATCAGCTGCCCACAAGAAAAAACAACACAGATATTGGAACTCATTTAGGTTGATACAGTTGCATTACATTTGCAACTAAACCTTTACAAGTATAAAACTAGGGAACAGACATAGCCATATAAAGTTTGCTGACATGAGCAGTGGCAAACACATGTCACCATATAATAAAATTTTCAAAGCCCAGAAGGCTTTTTAAAAAAAAATAATAATAATAAAAAAATCACCAAAATGAAAGAACTTTGAGGGAAAAACACCAACATTGCAACAGGTTCTATACACAAGTAAGATCCAAGCGTCTCGTTTTTATAGTGATTGATTGGAAATTTAGAATAATAACACAAAGTTTGTTCCAACCCACTTAGAGCAGCTTGGTGACTTGCCTCCAACTCTGATGCTCTCCTAAACTTGCTTGATAAATCAATTGAGCTGCCTTAAAGCTGGCAGGTATTTCCCATTTTTACTTGATATTTCCTGGCACATACAACTGTGAAAAAGGAAGACAACTCTGCTGATAATATTTGGGATACATTGAGTGGGAGCAAGAGAGCAGAGTTCAACTCCAGCTCTGACACACTGAGGAAAAAAACCAAAAGGGATGTTCTATCTCCTATGGTATTGATCACAGAATTCAGACAATAGTTTTCAGTCCATTTTCTTCACCAGAGCAACATTTTGGCATCAGATAAAGTCACACTTATTTGGGGAAGAAAAAAGACTGTCCTCCCACAGAGGAATTTGCTCATCTTACAAGCACCACATTTGTACTGCTGCATTGCCTGCACAAGCTCATCTGGACCAAAGACAGCTAGATAACTTCCAGCTCAATTTCAGCAACATTTCTAACATCCAACCATCTGTCTTGTCACCTGTGAATGCTGAAGGACGGAAAGCCGCCAACCGCGGTAGCAGATTGAGAACCGTCATCTGGATCAAAGAATTTTTGCTGGTTCTGCACTTGAGAACCCACTGGCACACCTGAAAGGAGATAAATTGGGCTTTGAAGGTTGGCCATTGGCAGTAATGCCCAAATGTTTATTACCTGGGTGCTTTAAGGCATTCTACTGACATTTGGCTTCAGAGTCCATCAGAAAGATGGATAATTAAGACTGCTTCCAAAGAAAGTAAATCACTTGCTCTAAGAGAGACAGTGACAAAGCCAGAATACACATAACTAATGAGTTTTCATGCCTCAATTCAATACTAGGCAGTATTGCCTGCTAAGTAAGGACCTGAAGGACAATTGCTCTATAAGAACTGGTGTTGTGAATGTCAGTAGACAAGTTGAAGACCACTTACTTGATCAAACTTCTCTTCCATTAGATCCCTGCAGCATCGACTTTCTACCAATGTAGACTTTGCTGGGACAGGTGAGGTTGCGAAACCCATAATTCCTTGGTGGGCACTGTACCCCAGAAGACCAGCCAAAGCATTTGACTGAGAGGGCTGAAGAGACTGGAAGCTAGTGAAGGGTGTGATGTGGCGAGGTTTGGTACTGAAGCCCATCAGGTCTTTGCAGTACTTGTCATGCACAAGCTGCTGCTGAGTGATCTCTTCCATCTCCTCTCTAAGGCGCTGGACAAAGTAGAAAAGCATGTTTTTTAAAAAAAGTAGCTGAATAAGAGATTCCCAACATAGTGCTACCCAAATCTCCTGAGCAGCACCCTGTATAATTGATATCCAAAAGGCTGTAAAACATCAACTAAGCAAAATCCAGCAAAACATGCAACAGAGAGTCCTCATTCTATACAATAACCTTTTTCATTGTAATTAATCCAGTTAATAGCACTTTCCATCAGAGGTTAATACCCACTCAGCCCAAACTTGTCACTGTTATTTCTCTGACACACTTCAATTTGTAATAATCAATGTTCTGACTCCATGTTCAGATGACTTTTCAGCCCAACAACCCCATTTCAAACACAATAAGGTATTTCCACAGGTTGCTACATATTGTCAATCAATCTGGCAACCAAATGCCACAATCCCCATCTTGTTCATTTTCTCACCTCTCCCTCCATACTGCTGATTCTCACTAGCTCATTGAGGATCAGTAAGGCACCATGGATTCGGTCATCACGGTTCATTCCTTTCTCTTTGGCCAAAGTCTCATCAAAGCCCTTCTCAGCCTCTTCATATGTATGCTTGGGGGAAAAAAAAAATTAAAAAAATCTCCGCAATCATGCAGAAACAAACCCTGTGGAAATAAAGTAGCACTGCCAGTCAAGAGTTACTGATGTCCTGTAATTTTCCAAGAGTAGCCACAAACCTCAACTGAGTAATAACAGAGTATAACACTACAAAATTCAGATTCACCCAAAAGTTGTGGACTCTGCTGCAGAGCATTTTCAACAGCTCTAATCAAACAGCCAGTCAACTGTGCCACGATATAAACTTCATCAATATCTGCATCACAGATTTGACTATAAAGAATCCAAGTTACAACATTTGATGGCACTGTCTAAACCTTATTTGCTATTATGAAGCTTGAATTCATGTGACAACAGCAGCAAAGCTAAGGTTCAGACAAAAGAGTCCTTACCTTTTTCACTCATGTTTTATCTACACTAATAAAACCATCTGCTAGTAAGAGATGACAATAGATGGATGACTGCATGGCTGTAAAACTAGGTCAAGCTCAACAGCTGAAAATGAGCTGCAGATAGAGCAACGGATTCTTGATGGAGTTAAGTCTCTGCTTACTTTTACACTGGGATGAAGGAACTACTCATTTTGTAAGCCAACCCTTTCAAGGGGAGGCAGTTTTCTACTGAAAATCAGACATACTGACAAAGGCAACCCCGGTTCTTAGACAGCTCTTCTAAAAAGTGGCATTTGATCATTTGCATTGCACTATGAGGAGCTGCTTCAAAACAAAGTTATTTTCTTACTCTGTACCACTGGGGCTTCTGCATCTCTTTTGGCTCCCGTTGAGTGGTGAGGATAAGGCAGGCTCTTAAGGCAGAAACAGCTCCCTCTCGGATGGCCTGTTTGGGATCCCACACAGCCACAAATATATTGTCAAAGAACGGCTGCACTTGTTGGAAGAAGAAGGTAGGCACGCTGATTGCCAGCTCACGCAGGACAAGAACCTGGAGGTGGGGAGAAAAACAGTAACAATCTGCAAGGACCAGCACCCATAGACTAACCTCATAATTTCTAGACTGTAGTATCATTTATTTAGAATGTTAATGTCTGTGAGCCTGAGCTGTTTCCAGCTCCATACTTTTACAGTTTCTAGCACAATGGTGTCTCAATCTTTTTTAGTCACTGGGCTAACGTAGAAGCAATGAGGCAGCACTATGCCTGCCACAAGAGCATCACAGATTCTCAGACTGGCAGCCATTCTGATCCTGACCAGTGCTTTTCTGCAGCTTTCTGCGCACATTTCCTACCACTGTTAACTAATCCTAACCATCCCATTCTAAGACAGGTGAAGATAAAGAAGGATCACTTACAGCTGCATGTCTTCGACCTTCATTCCTGTCAGCTCCCAGCCATTCCAGAGCTCGTTTCACCTCAAACTCCACATACTCAGCTGTAAAGGTGTCACCAGCCATCGCAAGCCGCCCGATAGCCTTGGAGGCCATCTCCATTACAACAGGGTCATTGGATGGCAAGAGGTTCCTCAGGTAGTTGGCAAACCTGCCAATACGGGTGGCGTTACCTCCTTCAACACCGATAAGGCTTGCTGTAGAGAAAGGGAGCAATGCTGTACGTTCTCCCTAAGAGTCAGTGAGGCAGTCAGTAGGTTATGCCTGGATGAGAGTTAGTATTCCCTATCCATTCCTTAGATTCCCATTAACTCCTCCTAAACTGCAAATCCACAGAAAAAAAATACAAAAAAATCAAGCAGTAGGAAAGGGCTGCCATTCTTTTGAGCCTGAATTTGTTAAGTGGGCAGGAAAATGCATCCAGTATCTTCATAGATTTTTCCCCATTTTTAGTTTAAAAACAGAAAAAAAAAAATCCGCCCTGGGATCACAGACCCATTCCCAATAGAAAGACATCCATCCACATGCAACTACTATGGCTGGTCCGCCTCAGTAGAGAAGTCAAAGACTGAATGGACCAAGGAAACTGCTCTCCCCCTGAGCTCTAGAGATGGTCTCTCCTGGCCAGGGTGGAGGCATATTGGCAGGCAGCAGTGTGGCAGAAACTTTCACTGCCGGTGCCTGGGTTGTACCTGCTCTGTAGATAAAGAGGCCATCAGTGTCCAGGGTTGTCAAGCCGGCACCTTTCAACAGCACTAAATTCATAGAAACAATTTTAAAGTGATACTGTCAGCTTAATATCAGATGTTGTCAACAAAGATTTCTTGAGCTAAGGGACTTCCGCTTTCTTCAAACATGTTGGGATTGGATTATTATGTCTGTGAGCCTAAACCATAAGGACCTCCTATTTGGTTATTAAAGAAGTAACTGCTGCAATACAGGCTACTTGCTTGGAAGGCAAAGTATTTATGTAAGTTGATTTCCCTAAGAGTCAAGATGCAGGCAGCTCTGCTATGCCACAGCAAAAGCACAACCAGAGCAACTGATGGAGCAGCTGATCAAAATCAAAGCAGAAGCTATGTGATGCTGTCCCAGGGATGGAAGCTGCTGTTATTGAGCCAGATAAATTTAAATAACAAGAATCAATCAGTCAGAAGAGAGTTGAGAAAGTCAGCCCACCCTGACACATATAAATGGACATGCCCAAACTGTTCTCAGCTGAGCTCAGGAACAGAATTTTCACATGCTCAGCACTCACATTTGATGCTCAACTCCCAGAAGAGCTCAGGGCCCATTAAGCACCAGGTTTTCAGCCACTCTCAGCACTCAGCAGCTCCCATGCTGACACTTACAGACACATTTTCAGAGCTGAGCAAGGAGCACGCACCCAGCGTACTGAGCAGTCAGACACCACAAGGCCGCGATTATAAAAGCTCATTCCTTTAGAAAATCTGTCCCTAAAGATAGATGCATGAAGAGAAAACTCACCAGAGGCATTAAGCACTTTCACTCACCTATAGCCAGAATGCCACCTTTCCTTTCATTTGCATCAGAGCTAGAGACCAGCTCAAATATGTGATGGTTCAGCTGATCATAAAACCTGGTAGATTCTTCCTGACTCATCTGTAAAAGCAAAAAGTTAAATTCAGTTTTCAGCATTCTTTCCCTCCTTCCTGCCCCCAAAACCTCCATAAAGACAACTATTCTTAGGTCACTTAAACAGAAAGAAGTTAAATCAACTGTACATTACAAACACAAAACAGTATGTCTTCTTTGTGCCCTAGACGTGTCAAGTTTATTTATCCTGGTGTTTGACCACCCATCTGTGTCACCAACTCACTCACCTCTCCTACATGCTGGGGCAAAGGTAAGCTCCCAGCTACGCTCCACCTTCTCTCTAAGACCAGCTTCCATATTGCAGAAATCTCCATCCACAAAGTACCCAGCCCATGCCCTACACTCATACAATAAACAAGGATAAATTATCTCATTTGCAGCACTTACTTCACGGAGCTCCATGGTGACATAATGCTGCAAGTCCTTGGCAGCTTTTGCCCTTGTCTCCTCACTGCGACTCTTCAAGCCGTTGGCAAATTGCTGGAGAATGGACACAGTGCCCGACATGATGGCGGTATGTTGGGGCTCGGGGTCATCAAGTCCTGTAAGTTCTTCAGAGAGACACTTTTTTTTACTGCTTTCAGTTACTGAAATATCTGAGCTTCTTTCTTAATGCTGCCTGTTTCCAAAACACACATCCTATTGCATGCAAGGATGCTGTGCCAGTAGAGCATAAAGTTACAAGCAATGACTATATTCCTTAGGCCTTACAACCCTGTGACAAAACTGTATCACCACATAATATCTTGATCCCCAGCCCATTTGCTCTCTAGTTCCTCAAATACCAAAATATGCTCCAGTAGGTCAGGTGCCCGACCCCATGGCAATCTAATTCTAAACCAAGGGTCGTGCAATAGCTGAAAAATAGCCGGGCCAGATTTGGGTTTACAGTTACCCTATAGTAAGTAGGCACAATCATTCCCATGATTATATCGTTATCATATCTGACTCCTCCTTGAACACTTCCATCCAAGTTTCTCCACAGAAATTCTAGTGTTATGCCAACACAAGGAAGACTCAGCACTCAGGGCCTGGCAAGTGTTACATTCTCCTGTAGATATTTAGAGATGGGAAGTCTACTTATAGCAACACCAACCATTGCAACAGGATGTTTACTATCAAAACACATAACCAAACTTTCTCTTGAGTCTTTCTGCAGGTGGAATATATTTTAGAGGCTTGACCCCCACGGTTTTCTGGTTACATAAGCCCAAACCAAGCTTGATGGAAGGGCCCACACCGACACAAGACACCAAAACTTCCAACTCCTTCTTCCCCAAACATCCCCCACGCGGTTCACAAAGATCCACCGAAATTACAGCCTGAGGTGGCTTCAGGGCTTCCCCACGGCCGGGAGCCAGGAGAAGCTCCTCCGGACGAAGAGAACAGCCTGTGGCTGCGGCCCCACCACCGCCGGCCGGGCTACCCCAGCGCGGGGATTTCCTCACAGCCGCCCTCGCAGAGGGACGCGACAGCCCCGGCGGGCCCGAGCCCGCCGCCGCTCCACAGGCCGGGAGTGAGGGAGGGGTGAGGCAGGGCAAGGCGGGCACCGCCACCGGGCCGGGCGCGGGGCCTCTAGCGGCAACGCCGCGGGGGCCGGGGGCGGGGAGGGGGGGGGGGGGGGGCGCTCGGGTAAGGCTGGTCCGGGCGGGGAGCCGCGACGCGGGGCCGAGGCGCCCGCGGGAGCGCCGGTGCCGCTGACAGGGCGCCGGGCGGGAGTCCGGAGGGCGCTGAGGCGGGAGCGCGCGGGGAGGGCCGTGGCGGGGAGGGCCGTGAGGGGAGGCGAGGGGAAGGGGATAGGCGATGCTGAGGGGAGGCTCCGGAGCCGCACTCACCGCCTCCGCCCCGACCGCCGCCGGCTCCCCCGCTCCGGGCCCCGCGCCCTCCCCTCCCCCGCGCCTGCCGGACCGGCGAGCCGCTGCTGGCCAATAGCCTCCCAGAAGGACTTTGATAGGCACCGCGCCTGACCAGTAGAAAAAGAGCAGCAGGGAAGGAGCGCTCGCAGCTCTGCCCCTTCTCCCGAGGAACCGCAAGGAGAGACCGTCGCCTTCCGGCCAATCATCAACACAGCCGGGAACGAGTGGCAGTAAAGCTGACCAATGGCAAGGCTGGGCGTTCTCGATTGGTGAAAAGTCCGCTCTAGGCCCTCCTTCCAGACGCCGGCTGGCTTCCGCCCTTCCGTAAAGCCTATGCGCTGTGTGCGCATGCGCGATGCCGCGCCGCGCCGCGCCCGATGTGCGTCGCTGAAATGAGTCCGGCTGCCCATGACAGGACCAAGGGCAGCCGGGGCGGCGGCCGGCTGTAGGCGCTCGGCTGCCGGAATGGCGCGTATAGCAGTGCTGGTGTGTGCTTCAGAGTGACCCCTGGCAGCCGCGCGTGACGACGTGGGCCATTTAATGTTTATACCGCGGCGCCCGCAGGTGCTGGCTGCTCGCTCGGGCGCTCCTCTGGTACGCGACCCTCCGCGGAACCCCCTGCGCGTAGGCCTTAGGGGCGCGGGGGCGGTGAGGAGGATCGGGAGCGGCCGTTGGGCGCAGGCGCGCGGCGGGGCAGGCGCCCGTCCCAGCGGGTAAGGGTGGCGCGTGCCTCCCCCCCCCCCCCCCCGCCCTCCGCCTCAGGCGTTGCCCGCGCGGTCATGGCGGCGGCGGCCGCCTCTCCCCGCAGGGCCCCGCGGCGGCAGCGACCAGGCTAACGCGCGGCCCTTCCCCTTCTAGGTGCTGTTGCTGTGAGACGGGGCGGCGGGGAGAGTATGGGGCCGGCAGACCTGGTGCAGAAGATCAGTATTAGTGCCGAGAGCCCCCGGGGAACCGAGAGGAACGACGCCGGCGCCGCCCTGGCGGGCGCTGAGAGGGTTCCCCCCGGCACCTGGAGGCAGAAGTGTGCGGCCTACGTGCTGGCGCTCAGACCTTGGAGTTTCAGCGCCTCCCTCACCCCCGTGGCCCTCGGCAGCGCTCTGGCGTACCGGGCTGAGGGAGCGCTAAACCCAGGGCTGTTGGTGGGAAGCGCGGTGACCGTCCTGGCTGTGCACGGAGCCGGCAACTTGGTGAATACCTACTACGACTTCTCCAAAGGCATCGACCACAAGAAGAGTGATGACAGGACTTTGGTGGACCAGATTTTGGAGCCTCAGGATGTAGTCCGGTTTGGAGTCTTTCTCTATACTGTGGGCTGTATCTGTGCTGCTGGGCTCTACACTGTCTCAACGCTCAAGCTGGAGCACCTGGCCCTGATCTACTTCGGAGGACTTTCCAGCTCCTTCCTTTATACTGGAGGTAAGCACTGTATCCCATTTGCTGTGAATCTGAATGTAAACGTGACAGAACTAGCTGATTTGTCAAGGGTTTCTAGAAGATGCAAGTGATCTATCTAGTTAACTGTCTTAAAAATATTTGGTGGTATTGCCTGGAGTACTGGTGCATAAACTTGTGTTCTCTGCCATTGATTGTTGTGGGACGATGTGGGAAGAGGCATGCTAAGTTCTTCAGTTGGCAAGTGGTGTTGAGACAGTTATTTAAGTATATGGCTTTAGGTGCTCATCAGAACTGTTGCTGGAACTTTTCATGATGTTTATTTCGCATCCCTCAGCAGTATAGCTCTCCGCATATTTCCTTTTCCATTGGTGGACTCTGTTTCTTTGTTTTGGAATGTTTTGTTGTTATTCTCTAGGTGGAGTTTCATTGTGAATGTAGAACAGTTTGTGTTTGCTCTTAATAAGAGGAGGATATTTTTATTGTCTTCTTGGGTTGAGTAGATACAAATGTAATTATTAGGAAAAAAAACCCAAACTCAGTTTCAAACTGTCAAACTTTCAAACAGCTATGTTAGTTTCCTTGAAAGAATCTTGCCAGTTTTGTGTTTTGTCCTGAGCTTTTTATGTATTTCTTCAGGATCAGGTTCCAGTATGCGTGATCACACTAGAGTACCTTATTTCTGTAAGTTTCTGCATAAATAGGTACTTCTAGATGTGAAGATGGGTATTAGAACCTGGCCCTTAGTTTCTGTTACATTGTTTGACTGAAGAAATTCAGAAGCTGTGTTTACTTTATTATGTTTGGAAAAAGGAAAAAAAATGCTTCTTGGCCATAGCTACATGTGCGTTGGTCGTTTTACAATATTTCTGTGGGAAGGGCTGATCTGTTATATTATCCATTCTCTTTTGAGTTGTTTGATGATGCTTCATTTTATTCTTGTGTCTTGCCACAGGAATTGGATTTAAATATGTTGCACTTGGAGACGTGGTGATCCTGATCACCTTTGGGCCCCTGGCTGTCATGTTTGCCCATGCTGTGCAGGTTGGTTATCTGTCTGTCTCACCACTGCTCTACGCTATCCCACTAGCTCTCAGTACTGAGGCCATCCTGCACAGCAACAACACACGAGACATGGAGTCTGACCAGCAGGCGGGTATTGTCACCTTGGCTATCCTCATCGGCCCTGCGTTCTCCTATATTCTCTACACCGTGCTGCTCTTCTTGCCCTACCTGATTTTCTGTGTGCTGGCCACACGCTATACCATCAGCATGGCATTGCCACTACTCACCATCCCGATGGCATTTTCACTGGAAAGGCAGTTTCGGAGTCAGAGCTTCAACAAAATTCCTCAGCGGACAGCCAAACTCAATCTCCTCTTGGGGCTTTTCTATGTTTTTGGTATTACGCTAGCACCAGCCGGTGCTCTGCCCAAACTGTAACAAGAGCAGTAGAGTCAGGCCTCGCAATTCAGTATTAATGCTGATTAACAGTGGATGATGTGGGTAGATGACCCATTATGGACAGTGGGAAGAACGGAGAGACTGTCTTGAGCTGTTGGTTGTCTGTGAAGTTTATAATCTCTGATGTTGGTTAGCTTGTACAACAGACTTGAAAAAGTGATTTGTTAGTTTTTTGGAAGGGGTGAACTGTGCAGCTTTCCTTCAGGGGAGCAAGGTGACGTGAGGACAAGGAAATGTTTAAAGAAACTCATCCTTCTGCCACTGAGTTCTTTCACTGTCAACTCAATGAAAGTAAGATTCAGCCTCAAATACAAACTCTCTGTTCCCTTCACAAGCACCGTGATTGCTCTTATGACTCCTTTTCTTACCATGGTCGAGGAGTCAGGTGGCTCCTGTGTGGTAAACAGAAAACACTGCCAAATGTTTAGCATCACAGCAATGTAGGTGCTAGTACTTCACTCCCTTGTGAGCATAGTTCATCTTCATCTGCTGTATGTTTTAATTTTTGTTGGGTTTTTTTCCCTAGCCAAATTTTGAGCTTTTATTTCCAAAC